>NC_073302.1:289621253-289942086 GCF_027595985.1 Sorex araneus
TGTACGTTCAGTTGCAGATTACCTTACACAGCAAACAAGACAGTAAGAAAAGCATCCATACAATGAAAACTTAAAATTCTCAAAAAACACTGAAAATTGTCATGCCTTTAATAAAAAAAAATTGTGAAAATTGGAACTTTTCCTCAAAAGATTTACTAATTGTAAGGATTCATTTGAAAATGGATCTGAGTGTGATTTTTAGAATAATCAACCAAAGTAAGCTATCAACCAAGAGCCCTTGATAAGGATGACAATCAAGCGTCTCTCATAATCACTTAACCCTTTGCTCAATAATAAATCAAACATATATTCATGCTTTAGAGGCTAGACTATGTTCTGGTGGCAAAATGTACAAAGGAAAAAGTTATCCTCCTGAAACTTAGCATTCATGTTTTTTACCAGGCCAGGTACTTGAAGGTATGGAAATGCAAACACACTCTAAAAACTTTGCACTCGAGAGGCTGAAGCAATAACACAGCGGGTAGGGCATTTGCCTTGCATGAGGCGGACCCGGGTTCGATTCCCAGCATCCCATATGGTCCTCTGAGCACCGCCAGGGGTAATTCCTGAGTGCAGAGCCAAGAGTGACCCAAAAAGAAAAAAAAAGAAAAAAAACTGCACCCGAACTGTATATTTTGGGTTTTCTTGCTATTTTATAACTTCCTGAAAGGTAGAACATATTATCATGGTTGCGTTTTCACTGCCTTACCAAAATACCTAACTTTACAAAGATTAAATAAAACATGGATGAACTGAATGAGTGAATAAAGGGCAAATTTTTATCTGAAGCTTTAGTGACTGTAAAACTAGCAGAGGTCAATATTGTCAACTCTTAGTTGTCGATTTGACTGAGGTAACCAGGGGCTGAGAGGACAGGACGCTCACTAAATGGGGTGAATCACTTGTCTGTCTGGCTTGTGAATTCCCAAGTGTCTCCTCCCAACTCATCCTCAATTGCTGGACCTACTATTTCAGAGTGTTCTCCAGGCACCGAAGCATATCTGGGGACCCTTCCTCAAATTAAAAAATCATGATTATATTTGAATGGATTATGGAAAGAATGGAATGACACATAATTGTATCTAATTATGTACAGAATAGAATTGAAACATAATTATATCTAATTTTTCCGGAAAAATTGATTATGATTGCACAATTTCTTATGAATTTTGCCTCTCATTTACCAAGGGAGTACTTATACAAGTCCTCAATAAATTTCCTGCACAGATATAATCTCAGAGTTGGGGCCAAAGCGATAGAACAGCAAGTAGAGTAGTTGCCCTGCAAGTGGCCAGCCCAGGTTAGATCCCAGTACCCCATATGGTCCCACCAGACCACCAGGAGTAGTTCCTTAGATCAGAGACAAGAGCAAGCCTAAAGCACTGCCAAGTGTGTCCCAAAGAAAGGAAGAAAGAATGAAAGAAAGAAAGAAAGAAAGAAAGAAAGAAAGAAAGAAAGAAAGAAAGAAAGAAAGAAAGAAAGAAAGAAAGAAAGAAAGAAAGAAAGAAAGAAAGAAAGAAAGAAAGAAAGAAAGGGAGGAGGAGGGAGGAAGGAAGGAAGGAAGGAAGGAAGGAAGGAAGGAAGGAAGGAAGGAAGGAAGGAAGGAAGGAAGGAAGGAAGGAAGGGAAGGAAGGAAAGAAGGAAGGAAGGGTGGGAGGGAGGAAGGAAGGAAGGAAGGAAGGAAGGAAGGAAGGAAGGAAGGAAGGAAGGAAGGAAGGAAGGAAGGAAGGAAGGGTGGGAGGGAGGAAGGAAGGAAGGAAGGAAGGAAGGAAGGAAAGAAGGAGGGAGGGAAGGGAGGGAAGGGAGGGAGGGAGGGAGGAAGGAAGGAAGGAAGGAAGGAAGGAAGGAAGGAAGGAAGGAAGGAAGGAAGGAAGGAAGGAAGGAAGGAGGGAGGGAGGGAGGGAGGGAGGGAGGGAGGGAGGGAGGGAGGGAGGGAAGGGAGGGAGGGAGGGGGGGGAGGGAGGGAGGGAGGGAGGGGAAGACGGTGCACAGGGGTTACCAGGCATCCCCACAGCTGCGGTCTGGGAATCAGGTTCAGAGTCTCTCATAGGCTCACCATGTACTCCACCACTTGGACCATCTCCCCAACCTCTGCAAGAACTTTTTAATGAATTCATCTGCAGCAAAGATGAGTCAGAGCAACAATTCATGTCTAGTGGGAGCAGGTGAGTAAGCTGTGGATTCTTCAAATGTTGCTGGGTCCCTCCCAACACTTAGTGATTTAATCCTGCAATAACAGACTGGAATAGACATAAAAATTCCTTGGAACAGCTTGTACTTTTAACAAGTTTGATTGGGCTAAAAAAGCTCGTTATTCCCTCCTCAAAGGGAAACAAGTAAAAGTTGTATATGAAGCCTTCATCAATATTGTCAATCATTTTATCCTGACCCTGTGATGGAAGCTGATTTTTTTTCAGGATTTATTGCCCAAATGATTATGGTCATCCAAAGAGCCTCAAGTATATCTTCTCTGTCATCTGGCCTAAATGCCTGTCTTTGAAGTCTGTGTGTGGATGTCTGGATTTCTTCAACAGATGGAGGAGCTTCACGCTCCCTGTTTCTCAATATAACTGGAGCAGATATCTGGGTAACATGCAGCCTTAATTTGCTAAAAGTACAGTCACCTATTGTGTTATTTTTCTTGAGAAATTTAAAAATACAGAAAAGTACAAATAACATACATCACGGAGCTATCAACCCACCACCCAGTATTAAAAATTGCTAACATTTAACACCTTTGATTCAAAGCCTTAAATATATATATATATATAATCATAGAGAGTTATGAATCAAACTAAAATACCTCTGCTCTTTATTCATCATCATCATCATCATCCTGTTGATTGTCGAATTTCTCAAGTGGTCTCAGTAACGTCTCCATTTGTCCTAGCCCTGTGATTTTAGCAGCCTCTCTTTACTCGTCCTTTCCAATGATGCTGCATTGGAGGCTCTTTCAGGGTCAGGGGAATGAGACCCATCATTATTACTGGTTTTGGCATATGAATACACCATGGGGAGTTTGTGAGGTTCTCCCATGTGGGCAGGAAACTCTCCGTAGCTTGCCAGGCTCTCCCAGAGGGAGAACTAGGCCATAAGATGTTGCTTCCTGGAGCTTGGTTTTACAGTCTCTGGATCCTGGCCGTTGGTGGGATTACATGGTGTCAGGGGCAGTCCCTGGGTGTGACCGCCTAGCTACTGGAAAATGGGGAATCTGGGCAGAAGAGGCCCAGTCCCGATCTGAGTATTCTTGGAGGTCTCGGTCCTGCGTCCCACCCACCTGGG
Organism: Sorex araneus; assembly: GCF_027595985.1. NCBI lineage: Eukaryota > Metazoa > Chordata > Mammalia > Eulipotyphla > Soricidae > Sorex > Sorex araneus. Next base: position 289,624,536 of record NC_073302.1, read on the forward strand.
TTCCTCTGCCAGTTCCTTCATGGGTGAGACTCGTCCAAACGTGTGGTGAGGGGCCTTGAGTATGGCTGTGGCTAAGTTCTGGAGGTCTTCGGCCTCGGGAGCTCTGCTCAGGGAAGGGAGGGAAACTGAAGCCCACCCTCTCTGATGGGCCCCGGGAAAGACAGCCAGGTGTGGGGGCAAGAGACTCTGCTCTTTATTACCCCAATGATTCTCTTTCCCAAAAGTAGCTGTTGCTCTAAATTTCCTCTCTACTTATACTCCATATAAAAATCATACATGAGAGATAGTACAGTGCATAGGGCATTTGTCTTGCATGCAGCCAACCCGGGCTCAATCTGTGGCATCCCATAAGGTCTCTAGAGCATAATCCAAGTAATTCCTAAGTGCAGAGGCAGAGGAAACCCCTGAGTATCACTGGGTGTGGCCCCCAAACAAAAACAACCAAAATCACACCACACATACAGACACCACACACACACACACACACACACACACACACACACACACACACACACACACACACACACACACCCCACTCACTCATTTGTTATCTAGGAGGATAAAAGAGAATCCATGTTCTTTTTATTAGTGGAAATGATACTCTCTATCTTATATAAGCGTATTCAATACTACTCATACACTTAAAGTTTGGCCCTCTAGAAACATAAATTAAATTTTTTCACTGGGTATGTGGTATTCTATTTAATCGGCATTTTATAATTTACTAACTCATTCACTATTGATGGGCTCATAGTTTTCTAAATATTTTTTAACATCTAAGGGGACAAAGGGGACAGTAGCTACAGTTTTTCTTTCGGGACAAATTTCCGTAGGCTGGTGTTGTCCTCAAATTGGCTGTTCCTGCATTGTTCCTTGGTGCTTTAGGAATAGCTGTGCACAAATTCCAGAGACTCAGCCCCTGGAGTGGGGGAGAGGGGCCACTGCTTTCTTGACCTGAATCTACTAAGGTTGGGTGCACAGAATAATGCAGGGCTCATGGAGCTTGCGGTGCTTGTACTCAGTCTCCATTTGAACCCTGGTACCTCATGGCACCCTGAACACTACCAGGTGTGGTCTCCTCAATCCCTTCTCCCCCCCAAAAAAAATGAAACACAAAATTTGCTTGCACGTCTCATAAAAAATTAACTTCTGCTTCCTTGGTTGGCATCTGATTGATAGGGACAAGAATGAGTATTTTGTAGCCTTTACTGCCTTTGTTGACTAAATCCTGGGTATGTTTGCTGATTTTTTTAAATCTAATGGCTGGAGCGATAGCACAGTGGTAGGGCGTTTGCCTTGCATGAGGCCAACTGGGTTCAATTCTTCTGCCCCTCTCTGAGAGCCCGGCAAGCTACCGAGAGTATCTCGCCTGCACAGCAGAGCCTGGCAAGCTCCCCGTGGCATATTTGATATGCCAAAAACAGTAACAGCAAGTCTCATGATGGAGACGCTACTGGTGCCCGCTCGAGCTAATCGATGAACAACAGAATGACAGTGACAGTGACAGTGAATGTACTGATAACTCAAGACGGGAAAAGTTTGGAGGCCAGAGGTAGTCCAGTGGGTAAGGTGCTTGTCTTGCACGCAGCTGACCTAGGTTCAGTACCCAGCACCATAGACTGTCCCCCGGGCACCTTTAGAGAGAATTGTGAGCCATGAGAAAACCTGGAGCACAATGAAATGTGAACCCCACAACACACACACAAAGTTGAGAAATTTCCCATTATATTGATAGATTTAACAATTTCTCCTTACAGTTTTGTCATTATTTATTATTATTTATTGTTTTTACATGAAATTAATGTTATTTGATGCCTACATATTTTCAATAGCTGCGGTTTGGGATCTGGACACAAAATTGGCTTCTGTTCTACGGATTGCAGGACTCTCTGGAGTGTAGCAACGTCGTAATGGAGAACGTGCAGTTTGAGCTGGCAGATTTCTTTTCTCATGGAACATTATTCCTTCTCTGGTTCTAGCGTTCCTCGGCTACAGTCTGCGTTTTCTTTAGAATATTCTTCAAAGCGTCTGATTCTCTAGTTTCATATCCCAACCTCACCAGAAAGGTGTGATACTCGTCTACTTTTCCATTGCATGTGAGAGTGTGCGTGTTTGTGCATGTAAAAGAGAAAGATTTCCATGTTTCTGTAATGAATAAAGCAACTTTATAGGCTTTTTCTTCTATGGAATGTTTTTTATGATTTTGATATCATTCATGTTTAAAAGCATTCCCAGCTAAAAATCATCAGGGCTATGTCTCCTTGGAGAAGCAGTTATTCAATACATTTTGTATCCTTTTGTTATTATTTTTCCAAGTCTTCTTCTTTTCTCCTCTTTTTCCTACTTTACCATAAATAAATAAATAAATAAAACTGTTTTGTTGGTTACTGCACGTTTTTCAGTTTAGTTCAAGAGAACCCGTAGTTCATTGCTTTTATTTGAGCTCTTATATTTTGTAATCATTTTTAAAATTTGAATGTTAGAGAATATTTTTAAGCATGTTAGGAATATATGCTTGCTGTACGTTTCATGTAAAATATACAATGTTTCAGGTAAAATATGCAAGATGCATTAAGAAAAATTTAATAATCTTCCCATAACACCCTTTCCTGATCTAACATAATGCCCACAGTCTGTTAATAGTATTTCATATGTTGATGCATATTACATATGTTGATGCAAAGAAAAACACGTGCACACATGTTTTTATTCATTTATTTGCTTTTTGCTTTCACACAAAAGGGATACAATGTGTGATTACTCTTAAGTTCAAGTTTTAAATAGTTTCCTCTATTGTAGACCTTTTAAGTGAGTATGCATAGATTTTCTTTTATCTTTTTAAGATATACAATGTTCTGTCATAGAGACAAACAACAAAATGTTTGATCTTCATTGTTGAGGGGCATTGCGATATTCGTTTTTTAATGTTATAGTACTATAATAAATCATTTTAATGTGAATTTAATTATATGTTACAGCTCTCTCAGTGTATAGTAATGGGAGTCTGCATTTTCACATTAATACAAATTATACCTCTTACCAGATTAGTAACTATTTAAGCTTCCTCCATCAGTGTAAAATAATGACTGTTTCCAACACCTCTTTTGCAGCAAACAGTAGAAGTCACTGTAATGGGTGTCAATCTTCTTAGTGGAAATTTTATCTCAGTATATAGACAAATAGGTGACTACCAGTGATACTGACCTTTTAATACATATCTGTAGGACTTACTATGTTTCCTTTTTTATAAGTGCTCAGGTCACATCCATTTATTCCCTAGACTGGTGGATACCTTGCACATGCTCAGTAACACTTGGCATACACAGTGACCCATGCCTTGGAGTCATTGATTCACTTGACCTACACTCATTGCAAACCTCTGACTTAACAGGCATTTTACAAGGTGCTAACTGCAGTGATAAAGCAAAATACATTTGGTGTATTGTATATCATCTGTGGGGAGAGGCAAGGAAACCAAGCAAGTGAAATAATTTTACGTACGTTAAGAACTGAAAGGAGACATAAGACTAGCTAGATAAGGGTGGAAATTTCTAATATGGTGATCAAAATCAGACAACTTATGAATGACAGGAAAGAGAAAGCCAGAGTAAAATCTGAGGATAGTGTACTGAAGATAAAAGAAGGCACAAACGCTCAGTGGGAAGCTTAACATATTCAGAGACCAGTGAAGAGAACCAGCATGACTGACTCAGTGTTAGTATTTAGGCTGCACTGTGCCAAGGTTAAAAACCTCAGAGGCATGTGGAGTGCAGATTAGATTTTATTGCAAGTGAGACAGAATTATCTTGGAGGCTTTTAACTACAGTTGTGACATGCCCTGTTTTATGTTGTTGTTTTTCAGTCACTTTGTATCATATGTAGAAAAAATAATGTGAGGAGTCAAAAGTGAGCTGTGAAGTTTAGCTTGAAGAAGGCACAGCCATTACATGGTAACGGGGGAGGGGGAGACGTGACAATTGTCCCTGAATCAACGACCCTTGGAAAAATAGAAGACACCAGCATTTTCAGATGAGATTAATGTTGGTGTGAGGTTTTTAATGAGGAATCATGGGTTATTCTCCTATTTGGGACCTCAGAGGAAGTTTGGTGTTAATTGCCAAAACGTGCATCCCTGAAGTGGGGAGGGAACAGGGCTGAGCATAAGAATCACGAATGCACACGTTGAGATGCAGCGATGGAGAGGCCTGTAAGATCATCCTCAGGAGATGCTGGGTGGCAGTTGGAGAGAGGGGTCAACTCTCAGGTGGTTATACAGGGGTGAGCAGACTGACTGCGCATCTATGCCATCGAGCCACATGGGATCACCAGGGAGTGTCAAGAGCTAGAAGGAGAGCCTAAAAGAAAGTGTTGGTGCATGTCAAGATTAAAGAAAGTCACGGGAAAACTAGGCTATAAATCAGCAAACCAGGAGTGTGTGATGTCCAAGATAGAACCCAAATAGCTTAAAGGTATGTCAATGAATGTGGTGAGACCAGTGTCATCCAAATGAAATATCCGATTCGAATATGCTTTGTTGTCGATTGACAATCTTCTAACTTGCCTTAGGATTCCATTTGTAGTAGTCAGAAGCATTTTCATATCCAAATATATTTTTTCTTTATGTTTTTTGAATTTTCAAGACTGTTTAAATTCTTCCCCACTTAAAATTCTAAAAACACTCAGAGTTCCTGCTCCTATTTTTGTTTTATTTTTATATTAAATCTCTGGGTTTTGTTGATGATGGAAAATAGGAATCTGGTTTAGATACTAAAGCATCCTCCCTCCACAAAATTAGAACATGTCCTTTATCATGTATTGGCTGAATATAGATGCCTGAGTCTTTTTCTGGGTTCTGTTTCCCTGAGATGTTTTTCTTAACTTCTATGGCACTGGAATAGCAATTCTTATTAGACCAACTTGGGTCAGACTTTCATTCCCACTACAGTCAACCCTGGCAAGGGTTCAGGGCATCACATAACTCAACAATATCTCAGCCTTGCGTGTGGGAGCAAATGATCTGAGAAAACGTGCCAAGAAGAAGAAAAATTGATTAATGTCCCCACATACTTTACAAAAGTCACACACTGCTAATCTCGGGTAACAATCAGTGACAAAATAGAACACAGATTTATATGTCAAATAATACTCCAGTTCTTGTACCCTGTTCAATTCACTTTGGGTTCTGAATTTATTGTCAACCTAACAGAAAAGAAGTAGTGCTCAATATTTTATGGTTTTAAACAGAAAAATGTTTCAAGTTTATGTTTCCTTGAATTTCTGTTGTTAAACTGTGTATGAGTTGTATATACTTTGAAAGGCTATTTTGATGCCCCCCCAAGCAAATTCACTCTAATCACTACCAACAGACCAGATTATGGGGCAGACTGGTAAGTTGAATGGGGAGAAATAATAGTATCTCCGGCTTTTTAAAAAAAGCCTGTAATTTAAAATCTAAGTTGAGTCAAAACTAGCACAAGTCACTTGTAGCAATGGATGACAAAGTACATCACATTACCGACATAAGTTTCGGAAGAGTGCAATAGCTCAGAAATCTGGTAACTAAATCACAGGATCTGTACTTGTGAATTTGCATACTCACTAAAGGTTATTTTCTACTTATAAACCAGTACTTGCCATGAAAGCTTCCTAATTATATCTCACGATGACACAGTGACTCAATAAAAATAAATCAATTAAAATAAATATATAAATAAATAAAATAAAACCAGTGCTTGAAAAAGTCCCATAGTCATTTGCAAAGAGCAGCAATTTTTTTTAAACCGGACATTCTTGATGTACATATTTATGTAAAGCTGAGTATAGTCTTCCTGATTTAGATTTGTTTGTAGACAAGTATCTTTTCTTTAATTTAAACAAAGCCTGATATTATTCCTCTCTGCTTTTTTATTTTTTCCTGTTGTTCATTTCCCTCCTATTCCTGGAGCAAGCAGATATCATTGGGCTGCACTGGCACGCGACAGGGACAAATGGAGATGTTACTGGCGCCCGCTCGAGCAAATCGCAGATCAACAGGTCTACAAGTGATACAAGTTCATTTCCCTACTTATTTGACACCCAAATGTCTGTATAATGTTCTTAGCTATAAAAAGGCTGTGATATGCCTTATGAAAGAACATTTGTGTTAATAAGCACCAGTAAGGTATGATTTATAGTGCTATTGGCAGAGTTCAATGCAATGAATCAATGATCTATATTAAATCAGTTATCTTACAACAGAAACACATGTCACGGACAGTTGTGTATTGATATTCATTGGCTGAGAGATATTCTGGACCAGAGATTTGCACAAGTCTAACCTTATATTTATTGTAGGAATAATATTCACTAACTCAGTGTTCACAGCAATTTTGTAAAACCATGAATAGGAAGACTTGATTGTTTTTCAACAACAACAGATTTTGAGAAGATATGATTGATAGTCGATTCATTGTTAACTATATTCACACAAAATAAATCAAATATGGTATGGTTAGTAACTTTCTACAAGATCACATATGCAGATCTTTCTCTCTCCCTCTGTCTCTCTCTCACACACACAAATACAAAAACACATGCATGCATGAGCATGTGCACACTCACACATGCGCACACGCACACACACACACCACTTCCTAACCAGTGATATTTACACCAAAATTGTGATAAGAATAAATTAAGAAATATCACTGCTTCTTTCTTTCTAGGCCAGTCCTAGAAAGAAAACATTGAGATTGAAGGCACATTTCCAACTCCACTGTGAAGGAAATTATCTGAGAATTTAGATTGTTATTAAAGATAGTTTTTGCATTTTCTTAGCCTTCTGTAAATACCCAAAGTGTATCTATTTTGTTCATAACTTGCTAATTTCTTAATCCTGTAAGAAAAGCACAAATAATGAAAAAGATATTTTGAGCTCCCTTTTCTATTGAACACACAATATACCAATACATATGTCAAATAATCCAACAAGGCAACACAGAACTAAAATGGTCATTTTTAAAGTAAGAAGAGCATTTTTATCCATGACCTCATGAATATTATAGTGAAGGTCATTATCAATAACTAATCCCAGTAGCCTACAGTCCTATGTTTTCATTTGAGTGGATATGCCATCCATTACTCAGGAAGTAGTAATTAATATACTTTGAAGGGGGGGGCAAGGTCTTTGAGTTTTTGTCATTCATTAAAAATGAAATACAGCAAAGTGTGTATTTCAGTTTATCACACAGGTTTTGCATGTGCAAGACACTGAGTTTGATTCTTGGTTCTCTCCCAAATGTAACAAACATTACACTATAGGCTTTTCCTCTTTGTTATTGTGTCAACTCATTATTGTTTGCAGAAGGTTAGACCACATTTAAATCTTAAATCTCTGTCACTTGTAATGTCTCCAATTTACTATTCCCTTTATCTCTGCCCTTAATCACTACCACTTAAACATTCTCTGGACTTGAGGCTTGTCATGAACCTACCTGTAATGATTACTTCCTTCTATCCTATCCTTCTGAATCCCAGCCACTTCCTGATAGCTCAAGAACCCACTGAAAATGTGCGCTTTTCTGATCACCAAGTTGTATCTATACTTTCTCCTATATTTTTACATTTTTTAAAAAAGAGAGCTAGCATTTCACATTGTATGTGTGTATGTATAATATAGCTGCAGCTACTCCATCGATGCAAATTTAGTAACATTTCTTGTGGACAGTATTCTTCTATTTTTGTTGCATATTTTTTTCCCTCATGTTTTCCTTTAAACATGGTTTTTAACTATAGACTGCGTGTGAAGTTACATATCTTAAATGGATGCTACTACCAATCTAATATGGGATAAGGCGGATGAAAATTTCAATTGTCCTGGAAGAAGTTAGGTATGAAACATGGAATTAAAGATAATGGATGGTGGTGAAGGGACTTTGGTATTTTACTAATTAACATAGATTTTAAGCAGGTGTGAAATTTTTAATTATTTTTATTTTTATTTTATTTTATTGAATCACTGTGAGATAGTTACAAGCTTTCATGTTTGGGTTACAATCTCACAATGATCAAACACCCATCCCTCCACCAGTGCACATTGCCCACCACCAATATCCCGGGTATACCCCCCCTTTCCCACCCTCCCCCTGCCTCCATGGAAGACAATATTCCCCATACTCTCTCTCTACTTTTGGGCATTATGACTGCAAGACAGACACTGAGAATTCATCATGTTTGTTCTATTATCTACTTTCGGCATGCATCTCCCATTCCAAGTGGTTCCTCCAGCCATCATTTTCTTAGTGATCCCTTCTCTATTCCATCTGCTTTCTCCCCCCCACCACCACTCATGAAACAGTCTTCCAGCTATGAGGCAATCCTCCTGGCCCTTCTATCTACTGTCCTTGGGTGTCAGCCTCGTGTGATGTTATTCTATACTCCAAAAACCAGTGCAGTCCTTCTATGTCTGTCCCTCTCTTTCTGACTCATTTCACTTAGTATGATACTCTCCATGTCTATCCATTTATAAGCAAATTTTATGACTTCATCTCTCCTAACAGCTGCAAAGTATTCCACTGTGTAGATATACCCAAGTTTCTTTAACCAGTCATCTGTTTTAGGGCACTCGGGTTGTTTCCAGATTTTGGCTATTGTGAACAGTTCTGCAATGAATATATAGGTACAGATGTCATTTCTACTGTGCTTTTCTTGCATCCTTGGGATATATTCCCAGAAGTTGAATTGCGGGGTCATATGGAAGCTCAATTTCTAGTTTTTGAAGGGCTGTCCATATTGTTTTCTAGAAAGACTAGACCAGTCGACATTCCCAACAGGTGTGAAATTGTACCTATAAAACATCCCCAGCTTGGCAAACCATAATTGCCAGAAGGAGAAAGAGAGAGACAGAGAGAGTGGGGGGGGGGAGGGAAACAGAGAGACAGAGACAGAGAGACAGAGAGAGACAAAGAAGGAAAGTGCCTGCTACAGAGGCAGGATGGGAGCGGGGATGTGGGAGGGAAACCGGGGTCATTGGTGGTGGTAAATGTACACTGGCGGAAGGATGGGTGTTGGAACACTGTATGGCTGAAACGTGAACATGAACATCTTTGTAACTGTATCTCATGGTGACTCAATAAATAAATAAAAATAATTCAAAAATTATTTTTATAAAAGAAAGCAATTGTCATCTAGACAGGTAGACAGTGAAAGTAAGTTAGTGTGTGCTTTGAACAATAATCTAAAGAGCATTATCACTGTATCACTGTATCACTGTCATCCCATTGTTCATCGATTTACTCAAGCAGGCGCCAGTAACGTCTCCATTTGTCCCAGTCCTGAGATTTTAGCAGCCTCTCCTTACTCGTTTTTCCCAACGATTGGAAGCTCTTTTCAGGGTCAGGGGAATGAGACCTGTTATTGTTACTGTATTTGGCATATTGAATATACCACGGGGAGCTTGCCAGGCTCTCTGAGAGGCATATATACATATAAAGGGATAGATATATCCCTTTATGATGATGTGCCCAGGAATATGTTCACTCATGCATGAAAAAAGATATTTTCAGGAATTCAGTGTTTCTGCTCCAGAGTTATGGAGCAGAAAAGACATATACAGCTATACACAGTAATACTACTTCAATAAGAATAAAATTTATTTTTTAATCCTAAAAAAGACAAGGAATTTCACTTAAATTAATTTGTAGCAGTAGTAATGATTTGATTCCTTTTGTAAGCATCTCTCCCAATTTTCCTCCTTAATCTTCCACAGCAGGCAATCTGGGCTTGAGCCCAAATCCCAGTAGTTTCTGCCCTCTGTCTCTTTACTGCCTTGGAGTTTTACAAACTCCCTTCACACTGGGTTTAAATCCCTATTCTGCCATTTTAGCATTCTTGAGACTTGTTACTTCACTTCTGAGTGACTATATTCAACTTTTCAGTTTTATTCAACTTTTCAGTTGAGTAAACTGACTTGTAATAAACCTTAAAAGCTCTAGAAAATGCCTTAAAATAGACCTCACAAAGACCTTATAATAGACCTCAAAAGCTCTAGAAAAGCTGAGTAAAATGATTTATAATAGACCCTAGAGTGTTGAATCTCAAATATATGATGTAATATTAAGCATGTGGATCCCTCTCCCTCCCACTAAGATGACATTCATCAAATTTCAGGCAGAAACTGTGTGAAGAGTAAGAGAAATTGTATTGTTCCAATCGTGAATTTTGATTAAGTGAAAATTGGCCAAGTATGATAAAACAGAGCAGAATAGGACACAATAGCATGTGTTGACCCATAAAAAGGACAATTATGATGGCAAAATGTTTATTTCATGCATATACATATGTTTTCTTACAATTCCATGCAACTGTACACAGGAATATATACATATTACATAATCACAGACACATTATAAACATTGTATAATATGCTTGTAAATACATATGTATGTATCATACAGACATGAAATATAGCTATTTTATGTATATAAATATGTGTTCTACACTATAACATGCAATATAATTTCACTGAAAGTTTAGGGCAAAGCAATTAGAAAAGCACTTTTAATATAGTTTAAATATTTTAATAATATTTATTATTAAACTATAATAAATAGTTTAATAGTTTAAAAACTGCTTACAAATTCATGAAGCGTGGGGGCTGGAGTGATAGTACAGTGGGTAGGGCATTTGCCTTGCACGCTGCTGATCCGAGTTTGATCCCTGGCATCCCATACGGTCCCCTAATCACAGCCAGGAGTGATTCCTGAGTGCAGAGCCAGGAGTAATCCCAGAGCATCGCTGAGTGCGATCCAAGAAGCCAAATGATAACAACAACAACAACAACAACAACAACAACAATAATAATAAAATTCATGAAGTTCCCATATTACATAACCCAGAAACAAATTTGTCTTCATCCCTCTTGGACTCATATTGGTACCACTGTCTATGCATCTCTGGACAATGAGACTCATGTATATTTTTTTCATTTTGGAGACCTGACCACAGGTTCTAAGGGCCACCAGGGGTGGGATTGATGTTTGAATATTATCTGTAATGAACTATTGTGAATAACTTTATTTTTAAAAAAATTTAATAGAAAAAAAAAGGGGCACCTGGGTTCCATGTAAGGGGGCTCAGGAGGCTGTGCAATGCCAGAGCTTGAACCAGCCCTTGGAGGCCTCTTCCTGGCCTTGATTAAGTTGCTCATTTTCTCAGCAGACTCCAAATTCCTGAAGCCTCTCAAGTGTGCTTTGCTCGTGTCTGCACACTTGGCAGCGCTGTTCCCCTATTAGCTTGCACATGATATATGCTAAATACATATTTTGTTAATAGATGACTAAGGCTTACCCATATTTAACTCTGGAGGTGACAACCCGCCCAGGGGAGCCTGGCAGAGAAACCAGGGACACATATCCAGGAATTTAACTTCAGAGAAAAGCCTTGATCCATTTCCTTACTTTGACGAGAAACACCTTTGGTCCTCCGCACCTTGATAGAATATTTTCAAACTTTTTAAAAGATTGGGATTTCTCCCCCCTTTTTTAAATACTTTAAAAGATAAAGTATTTCCCTCTTTCTATACAACAGTGCTTTTAAAGCCGGCCTTAATGGTTGAGTTTTAGGAGAACATAAATTCTCTGAAACGGAATGCAAAATGTGCTGTGTGTATGTATAAATACACAAATGCACACATGCATGCTGGCGCGCGCGCACACACACACACACACACACACACACACACACACACGCACACATGCACACTCCGGAGTGTAAAAGTCACAAGTTAGGCATTTTACAAGCAGCTGCTGTAAGACCCAGCAAAGCCCAGCTCCCAGTCCGTGCCTCGTCTCTAGCAGTCAAAATGAATCATTCCATTATGCGCTGTCTCCATTCGCCTCCACAGCCGCGCTCCTGGAGAACCACTCAGGAGGGACCATCATCTGGATTCTCCTTTTGGTTCAGGGGGCATCCTCCGCTATTACCGCGGGCGCAGAGGGAGGCCCCGCAGTCCCGCGGGCCATTAGGAAATCATTAGCCGCGGCTCTGCTGTGTCCTGCTCCCTTTAGGAAGCGCCTCTCTGCTTTCCACGCACATAAATCACCTGCCCGCTGGCATCTCGGCACTTCCCGGGATGTGATCTTCGCGCCTCTTTCCGCCGTTCACTGGCATCTCAGAAACCTGATGGGGGCAGGGGGTGGTGTGCGAAGCATCTTAATGTTCATTTAGCTTCGGGTCCTTCAGGTTGATGAGCGCAAGGAAAACCGCTATTAACAATGAATGTTTGTCAGGGGGACCTCCTACATAACGGGCTCGCGAGGTGGGCAAGGGCTCCCGGACCCGGAACAATCCAGAGATGAATGCAGCTGGTGTTTAAATGGAGCTTAATGTTGGCACTTCTGTCTGCTTCTGAGTCTACCCACCAAGACCATTTCTTGGAAAATGCTCCCCATAGCAAGCAGGAATGCCTGGGTCACCAGGTCACCACCAAGGCATAAGAATAAGGAGCATTTCCACGGCTTGGAAGCCGGCCTCACATGCTGGGGGGAAAGGCAGCTCAGATAGAGAAGGCAAGAACAAGTAAAGTGTGCTTGGAGTACCCGTTCAGGATGGGAGATGCGTGCTGAAAGTACACTATAGATTAACCACAATGGCCACTCGGTACCCCTATTGCAAACCACAACACCCAAAAGGAGAGAGAGAACAAAAGGGAATGAATGCCCTGCCACAGAGCGGGGGGGATGGAGTGACAGGGGTGGGAGGGATAGTGGGTTCATCGGTGATGGAGAATAGGCACTGGTAGAGGGATGGGTACTCGAGCATTGTATGACTGAAACACAAGCACAAAAATATGTAAATCTGTAACTATACCCTCACGGTGATTCACTACTACAAAAAAATAATAAGTTAAATAACGAAAAAGAATAAGGAGCATTTAACCAAGGGCTTCTCCATCTTTTCTCTCCCATACTAATTGCCACCATGAACACTGGCCTTGATTTTTAGGGGTTGCGATGCCAGAGCTCTAGGAATCTGAGCTAAGGTTTGAAATTAGAATTTTCAGACAGCCTAGCAGTATTCTGGGTAATTGTCCTATGGTTGTGTTGTTTTGTGGGGGGGGAGGGGACTAGCGAGCCACTTCTGCAAGACAGCTCTGTGTCTCCATTCCAGCTCATTTCCCAAACTCTCACCTGGAGCCTCCCAGTCTCCCAAGCTCCCACCTGGGCCAGAGAACAAGAGGCTTTCATAGAGGTGGCCGCTGGATGTGATGCTCAGTCCAGGAGGCTGGACTTTCCGGACACCATTTACATGGAAGGAGGGAAGCATCATTCTGGCAGGTTAAATACAGAGTTGATTTTCTATTCCCCGAAGCCCCCAGTCCTAAAAACCACACACATTAATCTCTTCCAGTGTATCTCCCTCTGCCTTAATTGAGCACTTCTCTTACGGGCAAACAGCTTAGTGGGGAAATCAAATCACTTGAAAGGCGCCTCTTTGGAGGAGAGCCGCTTAGGACAGTGAGAATCCCCATTACCCGGCACTGCTTCCATCCGCGCCCCTCCCCCATATCCGCCCTGCATCTCACGGTTTCGCCTTCTGCAGCAGCAGCCGCGGCTGCCTCCGGGCCTGGCCACCTTCGTAAGAACCCTCTTACTTCCGGGTAAGCAGAATTTGACTTGCCCACATGGTTTGTGATGACTCAGAAACACAGCAGGCCCTCTCCACGTCCCAGGGAGCTCACCGTGACCGAGGTCAGTGTGTAAACTCACGGTGACCAGTTCTCTATTGTTCACGTGATCAGGAAAGTAGCTTTTAAATGCCCATCCTTCCTCTCGTCCTTCAGCAGAGAAGAGTCGCGATGCTCCAATTGTCCAAAGCCCAGTGATAATGGTGCTGCCAGCTGATGGAAATGCCACCTGCCCTGGGGCCATTAGAGGGGAAATGATGAAAGAATATTTGGAGGGAGCATATTGTTTCCTTCCATGTCCCAATTCTTAGCAAGCTATTTGCGCGTGCGCGCGCGCGCACACACACACACACACAACACACACAAAATGGGTCTATTTTGACTTCTCTGTGGAGGTGGTAGCAACCAGGGCTAGATTTGGAGAGGCAAATACCCTCTCTTCACTCTTCCTTTAGCCTCCATTAGCAAAGGGCCCATGACACATTGAAGAAGAGTTCAGAGTCTCTGTCGTCTGCTTGTTTGGGGGCCACGCTGAGTGGTGTTCAGAACTGACGCCCGGCTCTGCATTCAGGAACCACTCCCAGTGGTCTCAGGAGACCACGTGGGATAATGGGGATCGAACCCAGGTCAGCTGTGTGCCAAGCAAGCACCTTACCTGCTGTACTAGCTTTCAGCCCCAAGAGCCCAGAGCTCCTGGTTTACTCCTGTCCCCACCCCATTCTTGGCCTCCTCAAAGATTGGGGAGAGCCTCCGGATTAACCCCGTTGGGTCCACTGTTCCTGGTCAGGGAGAGCACCAGCAGAAGCACAAAGATCATTAGGACGATCTTCAACACGGGAACTGCCAGCCCCTCACCCGCCCCCAGCGATGTTGGCCCTCTGTGCGATCTCAGTGGTCCACGCAATAGCCAAGCCCACAGCGTTCCCGGGAGATGGAACACAACTCCCCTGAGGATAATGTCTTCTAGGCAGTCCCTAAGGTGATGTCCCCCTCGTACGCTTCCAGACCAAACTGTCTACCCCTTCACCTACCCCTTAGCATTCTCCATCACACCTGTATGACATTTCCTTATGCAATGACTGGAATCCACCCCCGTGTAGAAAATTGGAATCTGGAGCTACTGGTCAAGTCTTGGAGCTGTTCTCAACAGCCCGTGTAAATGACCTTGGCAGTCCCAGGCATCTCAGTTTCTTCACTTTCTCTCTCCAGTGTCTGTATAAAAATAAAAAGAAAAGGCGCGGGCGAGTGTCCATGGCTTATACTCTCTCTCTTTGCCCTCCTTTCCAGTAGCCACACTCCCCCAAACCTTGACCAGAGCAAATACCATGGTCATTCCTTATCTTAATTTCAAATGCCACATTAACATCAGGACCTCTTGTTTTTTGCCAGCTTATTCTTTCATACATGCCGATCCTCAAAATCATTCCACCTCTTCAAGGTTTACAATCCACTGGCACTTCCACCTCCCACAGCTCTGCCTTCTCTCACATTCTCTATTCTCTCCTGGTGTCACTCTTTTCCATTCCAAGTGTGACTTCCATGGTCCTCCAATGATGCATGTGACTAGGTGCTCTCTCTCTCCCTCTCTCTCTCTGTCTCTGTCTCTCTCTTCCTCTCTCTGTCTCTCTCTCCCTCTCCCTCCTTCCCTCCCTCTCTCTCCCTCTTTCTCTCTCCTTCACCTTCTCCTTCTCTCTCCCTCTCTCTATCTCTGTCTCCCTCTCCCTCCCTTTATCTCCCTTTCTCTCTCTCCCTCTTTCTCTCTCTCCCTCTCCTTCCCTCCCTCTCTCTCTCCCTCTCTCTCTGTCTCTCTGGCTCTCTGGCTCCCTCTCCCTCCCCTTCTTTTCTTCCCTCTTTCTCTCTCTCCTTCTCCCTCTCCCTCTCCCTCTCACTCCCTCTCTCTCTCTCTCTCTCTCAGAATCCTGCATTGATATAGTTTCCACATGTACACAGAAGTTTCTAACCATGGCTGAAAAAAACACAGAACCATATTGTCACTCTGTCTCTGGCACTCACCTTAAGTGCACAGTCTAGCTAGCTTCTCCCTCTCCCACTCTCCAAACCCACTGTTTAGTACACGTGCTCTTCATTATCCTCACTCCCAAAAGATAGTTTTTCTGCCTTTTTTGTAGTTGAGTCCACTTTATTGACTGGGAATTAGAAACAAAATGGAGGGAAATTCCTCCATGTCCTCAATCATTTCACTTACAGCTGCCTCTTGACTGACTGTCTTCTTCCTGTTTCTTATTCCAGGAGCTTTGGTCTCTTGGATCTCTTGCTATCTTTCTGATTCCTTCATCTTTCCCTTTGACCTTTTCTCTTTAACTTCTAGCTCTTTAAACTTTGGGATCCCACAAGCTTCTGTGTTCATCCATTTCACCTGTCCATACATACCTGCTTGCTCATCTCATTAAGTCCTGCAGCACTGAAAGCCAACCAAGCCCGTTTCATTCATCCGAGCCTCACTTAAACAGCAATGATGCTTCTTATCTGGGTGTCTGACTATCCTGCTAGATGAACATTTCTACCTACAATAGTCAAATTGGAGCTCCTGATTTTTCTCATGCACTGTGTCTGAGCTTCCTACATCATCTTACCATAGCCTTACAAACTGTAGTACCATCCTTCTAATTTCTTAGAAGACCCCAGAAACACTCCCAATTCACATCTCTCCTCCTATCAACCCAGTTTCAATCCATTAGAAGAAAACATCTACCATCAAACAATGAGCAATTGCTTCCTGAACATCAACTCTTCCAACCAGTCTCGAGAACCTTATAAGTCACATGGCCACAAAGGAGGGATAAACTAAATTCATACACTCAAAAGAAACTCCAGTGGCAACATGTCATCAGACCTTTGGAAAGCGTCACTATGGGTGCTAAGAAGAGAGACCATGGAGAGGGAGTTTTCAACACGTATCTCCAAACAATCTCACAGCTGCATAATTCACATTTACTCCTTTTTATCATTTATTATTTTTAATTGAATTACAGTGATATACACATTTACGAAGTTTTCCATAAATGGATTTCAGTCATATAATGGTCCAACATCAGTCCCTCACCAATGTACTTTTCCCACCACCAGTGTCCCAGTTTCCTTCCCATCCCCTTCCCCCAAGCCTGTCTCTCTCTCTCTCTTTCTCTTTCTCTGTTCCTCTCCTTCTCTCTCTCTCTCTCTCTCTCTCTCTCTCTCTCTCTCTCTCTCAATGAAAGATTAGCAGGTATATCCCATTACCTGTGCCCTTGACCTCCCCCACACACCCTTTTGACACACTTCCAACCATGACCCAAGGGTGAATAAGAGACCTAGGGGATGAATTCAAGAAGAACAACATAAGAATTGTTGAAGTATCAGAAGAACAGGGAGGCAACCCCAATGACACAGCAGCAGTTAAAGATATCATTGCTGAGATGCACATTCACTCCTTAGCCAAACGAGAGGCTCATATTTTTCCCTCACCTGTATCAAGTACCTTCCACCATTCTTTTTCAGTGGTATATTATTAACTCAGCTCTTCAGGCAGAATTGCTAAGAATTCTGCTTCCTTCTTCTCATAGAATAGTAGAATATTGTGAATGTGAAGCCAGATTTACAACTTCAAGGTTTTCTTTTTGACCACCTAAAGTAGTTCCTAGTATTTAAATATTTATTTTGTCTTTTCAACTCCCTCGCTTTTTATATTTAAATCTCATAAGATGATCAGTCAAATACTTAATAGCACTGGTACCCCCAGAGAATGGCTCTCTGTGCTTTCAATGTCAGCGGGAACATATTTCAGTATGATAAATCAGATTATCACAAAAGTTAATTTTATTGCCCTGCAGGACATTATTAAGTGGTTTTGTCTTTAAATTAGGAAATTATTTCAGTGTGTCTTACCTGATGGGTTTTAAAAATTCTCTTCCTCTAGTCCTTTTTTGAACCAGCTTTCCCCCTTTTTTTTCAGTTTCCATTGAAGAGCTCTATAATGCTAAGTTATATGTTTGTTCTGTATTTGGAATCATTTGTATTGTGACCAAGTATACAATGTATCTAGTTATATACACTGTAGCACTGTAGCACTATACCACTGTGGTCCCCATTGTTCATGGATTTGCTCAACCGGGCACCAGTAACATCTCCATTGTGAGATTTGCTGTTACTGTTTTTTGCATATTTTAAAAATATAAAGTTACATTTATTTTAAATCATTATATGTTTCAAGTGTCCATCATTATAAATCAAGATCTGTGTCCATTTTACTGTGTTTGCTTCAAAAAGTTTATTTTCCATCTATTACCAGAAAGTTGACCCCTACTTCCACTGTTCCTCCTACGGTAACCAGTCACTTGTCATACTTTCAACTAATTTGTTTATTATATGTTCTACCACATATGACTCAAGTCATATAGCATTTGTTTTTCTCTGACTTATTTCACTTAGCAATGAGACCTTCCAAGCCCATGTATGTTGCGGTATTTTATCTTTTTTATTAATAACAGATGAGCTGTATTCTGATGGGTATATAAACCACATTTCTTTACCCTCTTATTAATTGATGGGAACTAAGGTTGTGCCCAACTGTTGTCGCTTATGAATGATACTATAATGAGCGTCACATGTATGAATATCTTTAGATTTGTGAATTTTGTGTTTGTTTACGAACAATTCCCACTGGTATATGATGCATAACTTAGCTGTATGTCACTAGAGCCGTTGTGTATTCTTCTATATGTCTGTTCTATTTTCTCAGCATGCTGGTGAGATTTATTCAAGCATGTCAGGCATTGTGTGTGGCAATAGTTTGTTTGTTCATTTTCTTATAGTGACTCAGTGTATGACTATACCTATACTTCACTATCATTTTACTGCTCATGAACATTAAAGCTCTTTGCATTTGAGGATTATTATGAATATTGATGTTATAAAGATTTTTGTGTTTTTCTAATATTTTTCCAAAATTCAAAGATTTTCCAATTCTCTGTACGTAGATCTACAGAGAATTGGAATTACTAGGATATAGAGTTTGCTTACGTTCAGCTTTAGCAAAAGTCACTCAGAAGCAGTGGGCACATGAATTTCAATGATGCCATATCCTTACTAACACTTGGTAATGTTATATTAAACAATTGTCATAGCCTTTTTGCTGGGTGCATAGTGGCTTCTTATTTTAATTATAATTTAAATTTTTCTTATGATTAATGATGCTGAATTACATACATTGGCAAGTTTCCTGGCCTTGGAGATATCCTGTTTTTGCATGGTGTATATTGAAATACTTGGTTCAAGTTTTGCTTGACTCATTGGTGTTTTTTATTGATATGTAGAAATGGTTTTAATATTTTGTATATTACTTTCTTTTCAGACTGGAGCGATAGCACAGCAGGTAGGGCATTTGCCTTGCATGGGGCAAACTCGGATTTGATTCCTCCATCCCTCTCAGAGAGCCCTGCAACCTACTGACAGTATCTCACCCACACGGCAGAGCCTGGCAAGCTACCCGTGGCATATTCAATATGCCAAAAACAGTAACAACAAGTCTCACAATGGAGATATTACTGGTGCCAGCTTGAGCAAATCAATGAACTGGATGGCAGTGCTACAGTGCTACTTTATTTTCATTAAAAATAATCATCTTCTCAATATGGTTCCCTTCCTCACTCTCTAAACTATGCCTATAAATGAGGGGAAGTCTTCATTTATTGCTGTTTTCCTTAATTAGTAGTGGAAATTTGTTATCCTATTAAAAAGAATCTTTGCGTATCTCAGGGTCCTGAAAACATTCTTCCACCTTCCTTGTGGTTTTATTTCTCGTGAAAAGCAATCTAATCTGTGTAAAATTGACTCAGTGATTTTTGAGGATAGTGTCTATTGAATAAATCCCTTTCAGATCATGCACATAGGACAGCTGAAGGTGAATGTCTGAAATTTCACTTAGAAAAACTATGCCCATATATACCCAAACAGCTGTTCAAGGTAAGGCAAAATATATTGATTTGATGGTTTGATATTATGTCGACCAACTATGTGAATGATATTTTGATATTTTGATTAAAATGGCCCAGTTGCCAGTTAGTTCTTGGCATTCTGGAAGCAGAGCAAAAGAACTAGCACCGAAACTTACATAGAAGAGAGTGATCTTGGAATTGGCTTTTGGCCCAGACATAATTACTCCCAAGATACACCTGTTAACAAAACTGGCCTTGATTTCCTCATTCACCTCATATTATGATTATAAATTAATCATCTTCCTGGCAGGAGTCTGAATTGGGTCTGTTAAGTTTCCTCTGGTTCTAATATTCAGTGACTTGCTGCTTCTCTGCAATTCCAGGCAAGCATCCTAGTTAATACAGAAATTAAAATATAAGTAGGCTGAAAATGACCACAGGCCACAATAGATGACTTTCTATGAAGGTGAACAAAAATATTGTAAAGGTCCTTTAACTGAGTTGATATATATATACATGTACATATCTAAACACATATACTAAGACAAACTTATATAAGTATAATCGCACAGCAAGAAAACATTTTTTGTGACTACATATAAATGTAAATATATTCTCAGGAATTTATATGTCAACAACTATAAAGGCTTTTCTGAAAGAATCAGGTTGCTTTCTTGTTTATTCAATCTTACCATTACTAAGACAACCTGACATTTCATAAAATCTAGAGAATAACCATCTATAATAACATCTATTATGGTTGCATTACTCAAGTGCTGCCAATATTATCATTTGGTGGGTTATTATTTTAGTCTTTTAAGTGTCGGTGTAAGCTTGTCTTTTAAATGTATATTTTTCTATGTGTTATCAATTTTGTCAAAAGTTGCTTTTAAAAAGCAGTGGGATAATTGATTTCTAAATATAGGTCATGAAACACACGTAGCTTTCCCTTTGTTAGAGCTTGGGGGTGGGTCTGGCGCCTCTCAGAGAGATTTATAGTCATTTCTCCGGAACAGTTGGGAGCAAGGTCAGAAAGAAGCTATAGGAGAGTAACTGTCGGTGCGGCGGGGTATACCAAGGCACTTAGGGATGCTATGTGCTGAGCAAGCAATAGAATCCTTGGGTGTGTGGACCCCTGCTCCAAGCCATGGGTGGGGGTGGCCATACATGGAAATCAGCATCTCTTTGTGTAGGTTCTACAAGAGTTCCTCGGGCAGGGCTTCTTTCATCAACACTGGCAGGGCCTCTCCCTGGATTCTTAGGGCTACATGAAGGCTGTTTAGTTGAAAAGAAAAGAAAAATCCTGAATCAGGGTGAATATCACCAATGATTCGTATTTTCTTTCTTCTTACCATCATCCCATGAGTGAATCAGATGGCACACTCACTGCCAGTTAGTTGTAAAGAAATCCTAAATATCTGGGAAAAGACATGGCACCTGTCTCACTTCACCTTCTCGTGAATTTCTATTCCTGGTCTCCAATTTACCAACGTGGGACTTTTACCCACGATAGAAGTTAGTTGGGGCATCAGTCCATGTTTTTAGTTAAAATTTTTTCGTGACTTTTACATCTATATTGTCAAGTGTTCAGCATAAACTTCTCGTTACATTCCTTGATGGTCTTTTATGATGTCATATGTAAATTAAGAACTACTTATATTTTGGAATTCAGTCCACTTTTCTGTTTTTAATTGTCCAGGCCTCTCCTCTAGGCAAAACACTAGACAAAGGACAGCTATGCTAGCAAGCCGGGTTCTGAAGAGGATTCAGCACAATCGATCATATCCACACAGTGACCAAGCTCATTGAAGTTTTGTGAGAGTTCAAGATGCCGCTCTGTCTAATGTTCATCAATTTAAAGAAAGTCTTTGATTCTGTTGAGACTGAAGTGTTCATCGAAGCCCACTGATGACATAATTCTAATAACACCAAACATTAGCCAAGCAGCACAAATGCTGGCCAACTTCTACCGCAAGTGTGGAAAGGTCGGACTGCAGCTGAATCTCACCAACACAATGTTTGTGAAAAATGAACTAGTCCCTGATATTCCATTTGTTCTCAATGGAACCAACATCTCCAAATGCAGCAGCTATGTGTACCTGGGTCTAGAACTCACCATGAGGAATGACTTGGCACCAGAACTGCGCAGGAGGAAGAGAGCAGTGTGGAACGCCTTCAAGAGTGTCGAAGAAGTTGTTAAGACGATGAAGAACCTCTGGCTCCGGGCACATCTTTTCAACTCCACCATTCTTCCTGAACTAGCATACACCTCAAGACCTGGGCCCTACGAAAGCATGACAAGAACACTATTCGTGTATCCCAAAGAGGAATCAAAAGAACTATGCTTGGAATATCACATTTCACTTAAGTGAGAGAAGGAATCCGGAGTTCTGACCTCCATTGACAATCAAGAGTCAGGGATTTTGTCTCGTTTGCCAAGGCATCGAAAATCAGATGGGCCAGACACATAATGCGATTTAGAGACTACTGCTATACTAGAGCAGTTACAGACTGGAATCCACGGAATGTCAAAAGACCGCGTGGCCGCCCACCTACGAGATGGTCAGACTTCTTCGTCAAAACGCTGAATGAATGGTGTGAGGCTCTTTGTGTTCCTGGAGCGAACAGATACAACTGGGCTACACCAGCACGAGACAGGGATGAATGGAGATGTCACTGGCGCCCACTCGAGCAAATCAAAGATCAACAGGATGACAAGTGATACAAGTGATACAATTGTCTAGGCCTCTCCTCTCTCTTTCTCTCTCTCTCTCTTTCACTACCACACACACACTCTCTCTTTTATTGAATTCTCTTAATTAGTTTTTAAAAGTTAGTAACTAATTCTCTTAATTAGTTTTTAAAAACACAATGTTTTTCTGTCACTTAGAAGTACAAATAATGCTTCTCTACTTTTACTCAATAAATGAAAATGTAGGTTAACTTACCAGTGCATCTGATATTAGATAGTATTTTTATTCTAATCTAAACAGCACATAGAGTTTTAACATGTAGCATTGTCTACTCTTTCATATTACTTTTGTCAATATTTTAATTATACATTTCATAATTTTTAAAGCATTCTTTTTTATTTGTACATTCAAATGCATTTAGAGTTACCCACATATTTCTCTCTTCCTTTGCTTTTGATCCCTTCTTAGAATTCTAATCCTCCATCTGGACTCATTTTCTTCTACTTGACATACTTGTTTTCAAATTTTCCTTCAGTTGCTGTTGAATACTCTTAATTTCTATTTGACTAAAAACTCAATTTCTATTTTATGTCATCTCAATCTTAAAAGGAATGTTCAGTAGGTATAGATTTCTAGCTAGTCATTTTATTTTTATATGAAAATATCAAGATAGGGACAGGAAAATATCAATACCAGACAGACTGCTGGTCTCTATGACTCCGTGACCTCAGCAGTCAATAGAACTAGTCTTCAGATAATTCATCTTTAGTTCCTGTTTGCTTTTAAGGTTCTCCCTTGTCTTGGATTTTGTGCAGCTTCTCCATTATATGTATGGGTATGTTTCTCTCAAGTCTCTTTCCATTTCTGGGATTCATAGATTGTGTATTTTATTACATCATTTATCATAACTTTAAGTCTTGTTTTCGTCTGATTTTATTCCATCCTCTTCTGGAATTATGATTCTGCATCTTACCTCTTTCTGTTCTATCTGACATTGCTAATGCTCTTTTAGAAAACTTCAGTCCTTTTTTTTTTTTCTGTGTCTTTGGTTTGGATATTTTTATTGTTCTGTTTACTTATTCAACAGAGTCTCTTGCCCCTGCGCCTGGCTGTCTTCGCCGGGGCCCCTTAGAGGGGTTGGGTTGAGTCTTCCTCCCCGCCCCGAGCAGAGCCCTGGCAGCCAAAGACCTCCTGAACCCAGCCACCGCCATGCTCAAGGCCACTCTCCACATGCTTGGACAAGCCTCACGCATGAAGGGACTGGCAGAGAAACCCAGGTGTGCAGGACCTGGGGCTGAGATGTCCAAGCCTGCTCAGATTGAGACTGGGCCTCTTCCGCCCAGATCCCCCATTTCCAGTAGCTAGGCAGTCACACCCACAAACTGCCCCCGGCGCTGTGAAATCTCATCAATGGTCAACATCCAGAGACTATAAAACCAAGCTCCCAGAAGCGAGAAATCTTATAACCTTGTTCTCCCTCTCAGAGAACCTGGCAAGTTACAGAGAGTTTCCTGCCTGCACAGGAGAGCCTGGCAAACTCCCTGTGGCGTACTGATATGCCAAATGCAGTAACAATGATGGGTCTCATTCTCCTGACCTGAAAGAGCATCTAATGTGACACCATTGGGAAGAACGAGTAAAGAGAGGCTGCTAAAATCTCAGGGCTAGGACAAATGGAGACGTTACTGGGCCTACTCGAGCAAATTGATGATCAACGGGATGAGAGTGATAGTGACTTACTCAACACATTGTCTTCACCATGTCTCAGCTACTACTGACTCACTCACCCTTCCCTTCCTTTTTGGATTCTGCTCCATCTGTGTAAGATTTTCACGTGTTTCTATGTTCTATAAAGTTCACTTGCTCTCTTGTCACTCCTAATTTTATTTCATTGTGTTATAATCTGAATGATTTATTCTAGTTTATCATCCAGTTCAGAAATTTTCTCTTTTGGTTTTTGTTTAATTTTCTGTGAAAATCATCATTTTTTTAAATTTTTATTTATTTATTTAATTATTTAATTATTGCTTTGTGGGTCACAGCTGGCAGTGCACAGGGGTTATTCCTGGCTCTGCACTCAGGAATTACCCCTGGCTGTGCTCAGAGGACCATATGGGATGTTGGGAATTGAACCCGGGTCGACTTGCTGTGCTATTTCTCCAGCCCAGTCAGTCATCACTTTTATTTTCTAGGCTCTATTTCTTAAGTGTACAATTGTTTAATAGCGTTCCATATCTGCAGATATGGTGCTTCATCATAAGCCATCTCATCTGAAAGACTGTGTCTCTTAGCACCCAGGAATACTAGCCTTTTAAGATATTTGTTGTTTGATTTTTCTGGCTTTGTCATGAAAGCAATATTTTTGAGTGTCTGGTTGCCTTCATAGCTTAGAAAGCATGTGAAAAGTAATCACTTGAGATATGCACTGCACTATAGCACTGTCATCCCATTGTTCATAGATTTGCTCTAGCGGGCACCAGTACTGGGGAGCTTGCCAGGCTCTACCCTGAAGGCGGGATACTCTCAGCAGCTTGCCGGGCTCTCTGAGAGGGACAGAAGAATTGAACCCAGGTTGACTGCGTGCAAGGCAAATGCCCTACATGCTGTGCTATCGCTCCAGTCCAGCAAAGAATCTTCTTCCTCCACAAAGAATTTGCTTCTGTTTCTCTGATATAACTGGGATCACTGCAATTCCATGACTTCCTCAAACCAAATTCAAAACATTTTTCTCACAATCAAAGGCTTTGACTGAAATGATTCTGTTCAATCAAAGGATTTCAAACCTACATGAAATTCCCCTTGATGCCATTTGCGTTTTTCCTTACCCTTGAGGGCATGGCCATTTGGAGCCTACTGGGTCATCCTGGGGCTGAGTAAGTCTGCAGAGTTTCCTGGAGCATTTTTCTCTAGTTTCCTCACCATTTTATTCAGGTCCTAGGACTTTTTTTAAGTCTCTTTACACATAGAGTCCATTAAAAATATATATTCTAATATACAGGTATTGCCCAAGTCACACGGTAAAAGACCCATTCAAGTCTCCTTAGGTTTTGTGGTACATATTTACTTAGAACTTTAAATAACACACATTAAGTGTTCATCATATTTCAGGTCTTTTCAACCGCCTATAGGAGTACCATAAAATACATTTCTTTGTTCTCATGGAGTTTCATAAACTAACTTAAATATTTACACTGAAATTTTTGAGAGTTTTTAAGATAAAAGAACTTAAAATAAAGTTTCACTTGATGTCTTACCGCTGGTCAGAGTCTCTCTTGAGCCCCTCCACTTCTCCACTAAATAGACTATCTATGCATGCAAATACATGTATTTTCTGTTGCTGTTTTTCTGTGGGGAAAAGTGTATGAGAAGCACTGTCATATTTTATTTATAGCTTTTATATCTATTTTCTTTGCATTTCATAGTTTCCCTTAGACACTATTTGAAGAATGTGTGTGTGTGTTTTCTGAACTTTGGAAGAATTTTGAAAGCAATTTAATGACCTCATTTACCATTTATGCTGTTCTTAGGACTCTACTATACTTGTCATTTTTAGTACGATGATTTCCTTCTGAAAGTAATCTTCCATGCTCTCTTTTTCCCCTTCTTTTTTTCGTGTTAGCGAATCATATTGAAAATATAAATCAGATTTTTAAACAAGCTTTCTCCTGGAGTCCATTTCAAACATAATCCATCTCATCACAGGATGTTGCCTCTTCAGATGCTTGCATTTCTTTTAGAATCAAAGGGACTTTCGCTGTACGGTAGTTTCCTTGTTTTGCTATTCTCTCAGATTTTCAAGCACATCCAATGTGTGAAGTCAACGAAGGTTGTATATTTCTTAGATATACAATCTAAGAAATGTATATACCAATTCATATGTATCCAAATCATTTTATTCTGTAGAAGAAAGAAGAAGAAAGTCATCATGGCCCTTATCTATCTATTTACCTGTGTATCTTTTTTCCCACCTGGATTCTTTTTGTTTGTTTGGTTTTGATTTGGGGGTCACACCTGGAAGAGTTCAAGGGCTACTTCCTGCTCTGGGGTTACTCTTGATAGTTCTTGGGGACACATGTGACCTAGGGATTGGTCCCAGATGTTAAAGTATGTGCCCCAGCCCAATGAACTATGTACCTGGCCCGTTACCAACCTGCTAAGAAGGTGGGGCAGAGAGAATTTCACTGCTTGTTGAGGAGTTTCTTGTCTGTGTTTGCCATGGCACAAAATTCATCAAGAGCCATTGAAACCGAACACTGGCTCTGGCTTTGTGATCTCTGGGGTCATGAAAACCAGTTCTCACAAACTACTATGTCAGATTTTGCTCACACTCTTTCTGCTAATGCCTCACAAAGTTCACTGTTAAAGAATATTTTTCCTTCCTTGCCTCACCTCTGTTTTCTTTACCATACTCTCCTACTCTCTGGGGAAGGCCGGGTGTAATCTTTTGTGTGTGTTCAGGGTTTTCACAAAAAGAACAGGAAGAACTACTTTTGCTTCCTGCTCTTCAAAAAAACACCCGAGACAAAAAACAAAAATTATCTACTTGAAATCGGAACGTTCAAACATAGAGAGCAAAATACAACTTAATGATTAAGAAAGGTATCTTGCTGTAAGGCATCTGATTACAAAAATATAACAGGTAGAAATCACATTTAAGTACATATTGCTTGGAAAGAAAAGAAAATAAGAAATGAGATAGAAGTGAAAGTCATTCATTACTTTCCCTCTAGAAGTTCTTCATCCAATATTGGCCTGGTGACTCTTTTATTGAGTCTGTTAGAAGCAAATACTTATTAACTATGGAAGCTAAGAAAATACTTTTACCAAATATATCAAGCTTATCATCACAATTATAGCAACTGAATGTCATCATTGACTTCTAATTTGTCAAAAATATGGGCTTTGTTCACTATGTGAGGGTCATGGTAATAGAGTAATAAAATTAGATTATTTTTACCATGTTCAAAGTCAGAGATCTTGTCTAAATTTTCAAGCATTTCAAAGGCTATTCAGGAAGCTTTAAGCGCCATAGCATTCAAGTTTTTTATGTGGCTACATCATCATCATGAAAGATTATAGGAGATAAAGAAATCACTGAGGAAATGCACCAGTACATGACAATACAAACAGATGCCTATAAGTTCCATGAATACTGGGTGAGTATGACAGATGCGTAGTTATGTCACATGAAAGCTAATATAAGACGTTTTCCTAAAGAATGGCTTGAACATTTAGTTAGGGTGGTATAAGATACTTTGACTTCTATAGATGTTTAATGTCAAACAATTAATAATGAATTTGCTAACTAAACAATAAGCAATAGATGTTTAATCTTAATGCCATAAATAAATATTATTTTTCCATGATAAAAGGCAAGAAAAGAGTAGCTCACTTGCAACTGAGTGCAACTATTCAGTTCTGGATCATATGTATATATGATATATATAAACAAACATGTTTATTCTATTCTAAGGCTCTCATCTTCTCTCCAGTTTTATCCCTGATTCTTTTTCTAAAATGCTGTTAAAATCCATCATTTTTAAATAAAAATAAGCGCTGGGAGAATATCGCTAAGGGCTGGTACCCAGACTTGGCATGAGGGAGGCCGAGGTCTATCTAATCCATGGCCTCCTGAGTACCTCTGAGAGTATCTCCAAACTGGAGCTAAAAGTAGCTTTTGAGTTTTGGGTGTGGTTCCAAAACTAAAACAAAGTAGATTTTTACATAAGTTTATTTCCTATAAATCAAACTTTGATGACACATACTAATTGTTCCTATTGATAGTGCTTTGATTTAATGTGTATTCCGTCATCTCTCCATGAGTTCAGTTGGGTCATTTCTATTGACCTGGCCACCTAATCATCAATAATGTCTTTTGAGTCTAATCTGATTTTCTTTCCCATAATAGAAAGCTTCACTAAAGATACTGGACAAATCACTGAGATGAAAGCTTATTTTTGAACATCTACAAGTAGTAGCATGACAATTTTCACTTTCTAACACAAAGTTGAAAACTGTGAGAAACTCAGCTTACAGCAGGAGTAACAGGTAGCTGCCAATTCAACCTTCTAGTTTTGCAAATGTATTATTCAGCAAAATTGTTTGTACCCAATCCATGACAAAGATGTATGTATCTAAAACAGAGTCCACAATTCAAATATTAGATTATTATAAGCTGTAAGAACCAATAAGGAGTATCATTAGCATATAAATAAGTATTATGATAATCAACTCCATGATTAGAAAATGTAATGAGGCAACATGAAAATTTCTGTGAATAATAATAACTGTCAAAAGAATTCTTTATGGGAGTTGAACATTGCTATACTTCATATATTTTTTTGTTTCTCATTTAAACCTCAAACAACCTCATCACCTGCTTTTTAGAATAAGAAACTAATACTTAAAGATAAAATATTTTCCTCCACGATAGAGCGAACATATGTCATAGACAGGTTTTGAACCTAGATTTTTCTGATTCTAAAATTGGTGTCTTTTTTAATTAGACCATGTGGCATTATCCATAGACATTATGTGTAACCTTACCGTCTCTTTCTGTACCATAATTATACTTGGGTTTTTGATTATTGTTCCCTAAAGTGATGTTTCGGAGAATTTTTTAAATGACATCATAATCTATCATATATACCCATAAATAAAGTTAAATTAAAGCCACATTAGGCATGAGATAAATATTGAGCTTGTTTGGGTTTGAAATGTACAAAGAATCTGTCATAGTTTCAAATACATGACTGCTAGGTGATGGATATTTTGACTTCTGAGTGCTGACAAGCTAGTCTTTAAGCAAGAAAATGGATTCAGTAATATTTACCTTCCAACAAATTGAACTGTGTCTCCAGAGAAAATGAATCAATGTGAAGTGTGCCCTTTTTCTGATTCAATAGCCACTGCAAAGAGAAACTGTTTAGGATGTGTACAAACTATTTGATAGTCCATTTTGACACCTGACAAATAATTTCTAGCAATTTTGTGACAAAATTGTTAAAGACATTATTTTAAAAAAGAAAGTAATAGTCTTAGAGTTAGTTACATTAAAAACAAATTATACAAACCTAATTATATTACTGTATTTTAGCTTATTTGTGTTCTTGCCCTTCAGTTACTGCTGTTGCATATAACAAGTGGAAATATTAGATAATTCTGAGCTCCTGCCTGTCTGTCCCATTGCTGCTTGTGGGTCACTTCATATCAGTAGTTTGAAATTCACTATGGTGGAAGATTTAGACACAAATTGGCAAATCCTTTATTATTATTATTATTATTATTATTATTATTATTATTATTTTATTGAATCACTGTGAGATAGTTACAAGCTTTCATGCTTGGGTTACAATCACACAATGATGAAACACCCATCCCTCCACCAGTGCACATTCCTCACCCACAGTATCCCCAGTATACCCCCCCTTCCCACCTTCCCCCTGCCTCCATGGCAGACAATATTCCCCATACTCTCTCTCTACTTTTGGGCATTATGGTTTGCAACACAGATACTGAGAGGTCATCATGTTTGGTCCATTATGTACTTTCCTTTATATCGAGGCTTAATTTGTTGTTTTGTTCTTACCTAGACAGGATTTGGTTACCATAGCAGACCATGTTCTGCTTCTGTACAACTTAATTGCAAACATTATGTTTATCTGCTCATGTGTCATGATGAATTGCTGTCTCTGTGCTACAGCAGTGGGGCCAGGTAGGGCTGGGAATGGCCACCTTGTCCACAAATCCTAAAATATTTACTATCTGACTCTATAGAAATCATTTGCCAACACCTGACTTAGTCTTAAGAAACAAGAGGAGAAAAATGCAGGTAAGACACAAAAGGACATCACATGTATACAGTCATTCCATGGTTAATTGCATGCAAACTCGAGGAGATATTCTACCAAGATTCAGAATCTATTGTCCAATTTTTTATTGTTATTTGTGTAATTTACAAGTGAGTCACATCCCAATATACAAGAGTAATAAAAATGAGATACATGGAATAGAAATGAAAAAAGTTTTATTTTAATGAATAGAGTTTGTTGAGGACTGACACATAGTTGAATATCAATGCACTACGACAAGATTTAACAACAATCAATAAATGTATTAGGCAAAGAATTATGAAGTTGTGATGCACCTTTATTAACTCATGGCTGAATTGCCACAGAAGGATGCCTCTGCATGTTTGAGTTTGACAAAAATCAATGAACGTGTTCTCTGGGAACTGGTTATATAACACATGCAGTAAAAGTAGTATCTGCTTGAGCAGGAAGGTAGCCCAGAGGGCAGTGCTTATGCTTTGTGTGCTGGAGGACTGGGCTGAAGTACCAGCACTGCATGGTCCCTGAAGCACCGCCAAGAGCAACCCCTGAACACCAAGTTGTGAATGTGGCCCCAATACAACAATTAAAAGTCAATTGTATTTTCTTATTGGTGCATTGTTATGTAGTCCTAAAACCAATAATATACACATATTTTCTCAAAGACCCTTTTACCAACAGACCACCAGGATTCAACACACGTGTGCCTGTTGTTTGCCACAAAGGTGTCAGTAGACCCTGCTTGTGGCTGATAATTTCCCCCAAGACTGGACCACATGAGCTGAAATTGGACATGTAAGGGAGGAAACCGAGCCATGGTGAAATTGGACAGGGCGGTGGAGAGTCACAGCGACATCCACATGAATGGGTCCTTGATGAGACAAAGCCGCCTCCAAACAGCACCAGACACTCAGTTAATCTGAGTCTTTTATTTCTTGCTCACCGATCAGTCAGTGATGTTGGATGGATTTGGGGGGAAGAGACTCTGCTCCACACTTACGTGGGGAGCCCGAATCTTCCACTGAGAGATCCCACCCTCCCCATGGCCTCTGTGTCCTCACAGGATATCTTTTATCTGATTTGCTCACATGGAGAACATACGGTGCTTTGATTGTGTGTTTTCAGGGGATGCATCTAATAAGGGTCTACATTCTTCCAGTCCACCTTTCATCAGCCAGAACTCAGTAGACAAAAACAGATTGGGAAGGGCAGTCTCTCACATGTCCAGAAAGAGAACAAAAGGGGATTTTGTGACTATCTAGTATGGTCTCCTCTCTGACTTCCTTCTACCGCCTCATCACCAGCTGGGATGTGCATGAGACATTTCCCTCTTTGAATGTGCGTGACCATGAGGAGATTCGGTTTTATTGGTAAATGGGAAATGCATTGGAAAAACTAATTGAGAGCCATCAGTCATCCAAATGCAAGCTTGTAGGGTTTTCCAATGTAAGCACAGAGCAGGGAAACAGCAGGAGGGTTGAGCTACAGGGCTAAAAGGGCTTTCTGGTTCTTTTAGAAGGATTATTTGCCTCCATTTTACAACATAGTTACCCAAAGAACCAGGCCAGTGAATGTGTGTCCTTTTAGGCTACTGCCGCCCTTGATGTCATTGTACAGCTTCGACTTTTTCTTTTCTTTTTTTGATCAATCTGAGAGAGGGTAAGAGATTTTAAAATGAAGCTGTGGGAAAATAGAAAAAGTATAGGAAATACCAAGGATATGTCTAAGACCATAACTGCACTGCTAAAATTGTGTATTACAAAACCAAGCATTCAACAAAACGAATCAAGTTCAGTACATGTGTGTGTGTGTGTGTGTGTGTTTACATGATTTGCAGAACTATTTCTGGAGTCTGATTTTAAGTGCTCCTGGAAAAATGTCAAGCAAACAGGCTATGGTCCCTTTTCCAAACTGGGTGCCAATAATGACATATATGTGCGGGGGGTGCTTCCACATGCCTCTTCCCATCTGCTCTCGAGGTCTCTCGAACAGAATGGAAGTGCTGAGAGGTGCAGCCAAGCCAGAGCCACTGCTGTCAGTTGGCCCAAGGACACCTGCCCTCCTGGTATGGGGTAGAACCCAGGAGGTATGCCTTTGGATGAGTGCAGTAGCCTTGGCCTGGCCCCTTCAAGTGTGTCCACCCGCTCTTTTTCTTGTTTCCCCCCTTAGTGAAGCCAGGAAGCCACAAAAGACATGTGAGGCATGTGAGTCTTCCAAAACTAGAGCATCAGAACTTTCTTCCCTGTTCTTGGAGCATCCTTTTCAGTCCATGGTTTCTTAGATCTGACCTTTGGGGTCCTGGACCACATCCCCTTTTGCATCTCTCCTAGGGTGATTCTGCCATCTGTCCTGGGAGTGTTCTGGGAGAGAGCTTCCTATTCCTGTAGCCCTGCGGAGGAATGACAGATGAATGTGGGGGAGGGGAGGCACACAACCCCCTCTCTGAGTGGGCTGTGCAACTCCCAGGAAAGCACAGTTCTTTGCAAATGAGTTCTGGAAAAGCACCTACTGCCAACATCAAGCTGGTAGGGTTATAGCTTCTCTAACTGCATTTTGGTGGACCCTCAAACTTTCATCCCTGATATTTTTAGAAAAGAGGGACTCCAGAATCTGGAGGTAGAAGTGGAGGAAATCTTGACTGCAAAAGCACTGCAGGCCATTTGGGGTGAGCAAACTGTTCAGGGTGAGAGAAGTGTTCTGGACTTAAGGGTGGGAATGGGGCCATGAGTCCTTGCATTCATCAAATCTCATAAAACTATGTGCCCCCCCCCAGAGGGACATCTGCTATTTATAAGGTCTAAAGTCCACAAAAAAAAACATTCAAATAGGCTACCAAATGTGAAGTTACCTTTAAACTAAAAAGACAGACAAAAAAAACTACAGTTTTATTTAGACGGACTGATAGATGCTGTTCTGTCCAATATGGTAGAACTTGCTCCATGCAGACTACTGAGTCCTTGGATAACCCAAATGAGATGTACTCTGGGTAGAAAATACACATCAGGCCTCAGAAGATTTCATTAAAGAAAGAATGTAACGATCCTTCATAACTGTCACATGTTGGTTATGTGTTGAGATGGTAATATTTTGGATAGATATAATCAAATATCTGATTGCAACATATTTTTATCCCCTTCATGTGTTTTTACTTTCCTAGAGGAGCACCAGAAAATTTAAAGTAACATTTGTGGCAGAATCTCCTGCCCCTGCGCCAAGCTGTTTTCACTGGGGACCTCTCAAAGGAAGGTGGGTTGAGTTTTCCTCCCTGCCCCAAGCAGAACCCCGGCAGCCAAAGACCTCCAGAATCTAGCCACAGCCAGGCTCCAGACCACTCTCCACACACTCGGAAGAGCCTCAAGCATGAAGGAACCAACAGAGGAACCCAGGTATGTGGGACTCGTGGCTGAGATCTCCAAGCCTGCTCAGGTAGGGACTGGGCCTCCTCCACCCAGATCCCCAGTTTTCCAATACCTTGGCAGCCATACCCACAAACCGCCCCCTGCACCATGTAATCCCATCAACAGCCAAGATCCAAAGACTGTAAAAAACTCCCGGAAGAGAACGATGCAGAATCTCACACAGCAGAGCCTGGCAAGCTACTCATGGCGTATTCAATATGCCAAAAACAGTAACAATAATGGACCTCATTACCCTGACCCTGAACGCGACAGGGATGAATGAAGACATTACTGGCCCCTGCTCAAGCAAATCAATGAGCAATGGGATGACAGTTATACTGTGATTTGTGGCTCTCACATTTGTACCACACAACTTTGTCTGGCTTTGAGCAGAGGTGTAGATGTGTCATGGAATTAGGAACTCTCAGAAACTTTCATAGGAGAGATGTAGGACTTGGGTCACACCCTGTGATGCTCAAGATATACCAAGCTCTGTATTTGAGGGTGACTTCCAGCTGTGCTCAGGGGACCTTTACATGTGAGGGCTCAAACCTTAACCTCCTGCATGCAAGAAGTGCTTATTCCTTTGATCCATCTCTCTGGCCTTAAACACTTCTTTTATCATGATATTTCTCCTGCTTCGGTCTGCTGTGACTTCTTCCTTAAGCTTTTCAAAACTCAACGGTTTGTCCCACTTTGAAGGCATGCTACACTCTGACCCAATGCCACCCTCATTTCTCACCATCACCCAGTTTGCAGATGGCTCTGCCTCCAGGTGCCTCTCCACATGCTGTGGAGATGAGTCTTGCCCATTCCATCCCGTGACTGAGAGCAGTGCAAGTCCCCTTCTAGATCCATGCAGTGTCCCTCAGGAGTCCTACCTGGACACTCAGTACTCATTCTCTTCCTTCTTTGAATTCCTTTTCAGTTATAGTAAACACCCTCAAAATCGAACACTCCGAAGGGATTCACACACATTATCAACATCATCCTCCACGACATGATCTTATTTTCTGGGAAGAAGGAAGTCACATCTTTCAACACTTCAATTTATCTAAAACAGTTCTAATAAATTACTCAACAGCTCTGAGCTGCTCAACAAAAGAACTGTGGATGGTATATATCTCTTTGGAAAATAGCACTATGATCTTCCTATGAAAATGAGGATATATTTCATTCCTTTAGGCAAGTAGAACATCTCTTCCATACAAAATCTGTGTTTCCATTAACAGGATGGCTGTGTGTATATTCTCATTTTCAAACTTTCCTAGTACTTTTTGGAATTTATTTGAGAGCCCATTAAATTATTTTAATATATTCAAGAATTATGAATCTTAATTCTGTGAAGGTGAACTTGACTTTTTTAAATTAGCATGTTGTGCCAAGTCAGAGGATTAATAAGAGTGAAATCAGATAGGGTCATAAATGGGTTAAAAGAAATCTGTATGGGGCCAGAGCAATAGAATAGAGGGAAAGGCATGTGGCCGACCCAGGTTCGATTCCCAGCATCCCATATAGTCCCTTGAGAATCACTAGGAGTAATTCCTGAGTGCAGAGCCATGAATAACCCCTGAGCATCACTGGGTATGACCCAAAGGAAAAAAAAAGCTGTAAACAGAATCAAGAGACATTTTGGGCATCAGGGATGTGGTTCCATAGTAGTTGCTTTGTATGTGTGAGACCCTGGAAAAGGAAGGAAAGAAGGAATGAAGAAAGGCAGGAAGGAAAGGAGAGAGGGGAGTGGGAGAGAGAGAGAGTGAGAGCGAGCGAGAGAGAGAGAGAGAGAGAGAGAGAGAGACAGAGACAGAGACAGAGACAGAGACAGAGACAGAGACAGAGAGAAGACTCACTTTTTACAGATCTAAAGGTGGCTTTCAACAATTTCTAGTTTGGGTTCCCAGCTGGAAGAGCCCGTTCTGGCAGGGGGCTCACATAACATTGGCTAAACTGAGATTTCAGGAGGCACTTTTTGATTTTTAGTGCACCACACACGCAATGCGCAGGCTCCACCACTCAAATACCTCCCTGCTGACACCAAGGTCTCTAAGGGAATCTTTGTCCATTCTGTTCACTATCTTGTGCCACCTTAAGACCCTTGGTCTTAAAGGACACCCTCAGGCAATAAAAAGGTGTGATTTATGGCACCTCTGAAAATCCTGCTAATTGCAGGGCTGCTATAAAGGTGATGGATTGAACAGGTAGAATTGGCTGCAGGTGCAGCCCTGTTCAGGATTTTCTCGATACGTATTAGGATGCAGCGACCTCTCAGTGAAGATGAAAGATGGTAATGAAGACATCAGAGAGGAAATGAACAGCATTGTTAAAAAATGGGGCTGACTTCGCTGGGAAGACACTGAAACCTTCCTCCTCATTCTCTTCCCCGTCCTCCCTCCCCCTCCCCTCCTCTATCCCCGCTCTCTCTCTCCCTCCTTCTGTCTCTCCCTAGCTCTCTCTCCCCATCCCACCCCCTCTCTTTCTCTCTCCTACCCCACCTCTGTTGCAAGTTTGGGTAGGAGGGTATATAAGTTCAGTACCCATCTGTTACACTTTCATCATAATTGCTAGCTGTAATATAGCTCTATTGTAGCCTTTAGTGCTGGAGTTTGTGATAGTTGGGATACTTAATAACTGTCAATTAGATTTTAAGTCCACTTGGCATTCTGTAGTATTTTGTTTCCTTTTTCCTCAGCATTTTCCTAGTCTTGAGATCTGGTATGTAGGATTCACAGAGGGAAAGAAACTTTGCAACATGAATGTTTCTCTTTGCCAGGTCCGGGGCTGGGGGAGTGTGTGTGTGTGGGGGGGTGGTGATTGGGGCTACAGCAGGACTTATGCCAGGTTCTGTGCCCAGGGTCTGCTACCGGTGGAGCTGGGGGGACCATAATCAGTTTCAGTCTTACACAAGGTAAGTGCCTAAGTGCCTAAACTCCTGTGCTATCTCTCAGGCCTGTGTAGATGTATTTTGTCACACATCGATTCTTGTAGTACTCACAGTAGTAAGCGGCACTTCTCAGATAAATGAAACTGTTCTCATTTCCACAGATGGGACTGGGGAGGGGAAAATAATCTTAAGTGCCCTGATCCTATTCAGACATTGAAGTGTGCTTTGGAATGGAACTAAAGACAAGTAATGCCAGGCCAGGTCCTCAAACTTTCTAGAATATTCTAAGTGCCAGGAGGTAAATTTTGTTGGGGGGGGGCACACCCATGATTGTTCAGCACTGACTCCTGCCTCTGCATTCAGAGATCACTCCTGGTGGGCTTGGGGGATCATACGGGGTGTTGGGTATTGAACCACAGCCCCCTGCAGGGCAGGCTCTCTACCTCTGCACTCTGGCCCTGGCCCCGGGTGATTTTTTTTATTTTTAAGGTCATGAGAGTCAGCTTCACTCTTGGCAGGGTTCCGTGTTTCTGAATCTGCTTCAGAGCAAAAGCCTGTGGTGGGCCTTCAGGATTCACATTTCCCTGGAGCCTCCTTTCTTCCTACTAGACACTGTCATCCAGATCTGGACACAATTCCTCGATCTCTATGTCCACTTGCTTCTCCACTGAGTCATCCACTAAGCGCCTGGTCATCTACACGCAGCAGTGAGTGCATAAAAATAGGCTAGTTTCCTCGTGAGAGTGTATAAAGCACTTCTGCATGGAACGTCTAATTTGATTTTGCCTTGGCAAACGGGCCAGGGACCGAGGCCAAACACTCCCAAAGCAGTGGTTAATCAAGGTTACTCTTTTCGGTCACTTTTACTTCTCTCTGCACTCCAGGACAGGCTCGGGACAGTGCTGCCTTTAGTCACTTACTGATAGCGGCCATGCAAGGATGGAGAAGCAAGGTCCGAAGCCAGCATGCGGGTCACTGAAGGGGGGCGCTGGTTAGGGATTCTGGGCTCTAATCCAGCCCCATCAAAATTGATCTCTGAAGCCAGAGCCTCGGAATCATCAGTCGTCTTTAATGACCTGTGAGTCTTTTGTGCAATGAGGTTTTATAAATTGACTGACAAACGTTTCAAATGGAGGACAGGTAGGAAACGATGCGCCAATGTCCTTTGGTTACTATTTTCCAGGATCTAATCATTTTGCTGAGATGGAGGACATGTTCCACCAGATTCTCCTACAAGAGTTAACTAGAAGAAAAAAATTGATTTTCAGGTGACTTACGAGACAGATGTCTTTCCAAGACTATTGTGGTCTTCTGATTTGTCCCCATCTGGCCTAAAAACTAACAGTCACATAGATTTGGAGTTATTTTTAATTAATTATTTTCTTATTCAGTATCCAAAATTATTGCACATAGATTGCCTTAGAAAATAAAATTATTGGGGCTGGAGTGATAGCACAGCGGGTAGAGCGTTTGCCTTGCATGTGACCAACCTGGGTTCGATTCCCAGCATTCCATATGGTCCCCTGAGCACTGCCAGGAGTTATTTCTGAGTGCATGAGCCAGGAGTAACCCCTATGCATCGCCAGGTGTGACCCAAAAAGCAAAAAGAAAAGAAAAGAAAAGAAAAGAAAATTATTTGGTCGCTAGAGCAAACGCAGTGGATAGGCCGTTTGCCTTGCATACGGCCAACCTGGGTTCAATCTCTGGCAACCCAGATGGTCTCCCTGAGCCCCACCAGGAGTGGCTCCTGAATGCAGATTGGGAGTAACTCCTGTGCGGTCCAGAAATTTAAAAAAAAAAACTGTTTTGATTTGGGAGAGAAAAATCATGAACCCCCTTATCACCTGGGCATCGTTGCATATTCCATTGTTGAGGTTGTTTCTGAGGTACAGTAAAACCGTCGTAGATCTGGGACTCTGGAGAGTGAAACAGCTACATGAGGTCACCAACCAAACCAGGGGGTGAAGCTGTGTGTGAGTGAGACGGAAAGCTCTGAAGTAGGACACTCTCTTCAGTCCTGGCCTGCTGAGGATCAGCCCATTTGGGCAACAGACCGAATCGGAAAGAGGATGAAGTGGTTGTACATCATCTAAATAAAACGTTATTCATTAAAACAAAGAAAAAGGCGGTCCATTCTAACCTGCCCAAGGAGTATACACCACGGATGCCCAACCTCTGCCCTCAGAGCACTGAGTCCTGAGTCCTGAAAACCAAGTTGGTCAGCTCCTTGTAGGATGATTAGCAGCAATGTTGACCTCCACCCACTAGATGGCAATAGTGCCCCATCCTCCGAGGGCCTAATGACATTGTCTTCTGGCCAAATATCCCCCAGGGACACTACCACTCCTAGTGGAGAACCATCAGTCTACCAGCACTAATTTCTTCCATCTTTTGCAATGATATATTTATAAGAAAGCAACTTTCTTAAGAGGTGCCTAAAACACTGAAAATGACTTTTACTCGAATATTCAAAAACTCTATCAAGATCAAAACCATGGGTGAAGGATTTCAACTTCAGTTTTGTAAACGTTCATGATGAGGTGATGAAGGTTCAGATCAGCTATAAGTAGAGGCTCAGATCGTTAAGATTCAGAGTCGCTTAAGCCTCTGGGCATTGGATGTGTCCCTAAGAGCATTTGATGTGCAACCTAAGTTTGATGTGGTCAGAAAAATGGATAAAGCAATTGGAACAGCAAGCTATCTCCCCGTTTAAGTGAGTTCTCTTAAGGCGCTCTTAAAAAGTGTGTAGGCCCAAGAGTAGTAGAGATAAGGACCAGGAGGTCTGTCCCACAGCTTGGAAACTGGCCTCACATGCTGGGGGGAAAGGCAGCTCAGATAGAGAAGGGAACACCAAGTAGAGGATGTTGGGAGGACCCATTCGGGTTGGAAGATGCGAGCTGAAAGTAGACAATAGACCGAACATGATGGCCACTCAGTACCTCTATTGCAAACTACAACACCCAATAGGAGAGAGAACAAAAGGGAATGCCCTGCCACAAGCGGCGGGGTGGGGTAGTGGGGTATGGGGTGGGGGTGTCGAGAGATACTGGGATCATTGGTGTGTCCCGTCCCTCAGGACTTGGTCAACGTGGGTAGCCGGGACAGGGTTCACGAGTGAAAAGGAGACAGACACAAGAAGAAAGAGGCAGACACAAGAATGGGAGCAAACTCCAACTTTATTTCTCCTAAGCTAGTCTTTTATAATTGATTGTATGAGGAAGTGGGCAGAATGGGAGAACAGCAAAGAATGCAAACGTTTAACGAAACTGGATGTGGGCCCTGATGCAGTTTCCCTGGGCATTGTTCTGCAGCCTTTCCCAAGAAGCGGTTGTTCCTTAGTTACAGGTGAGTTTGTACTGACATATTGGTTCCCAGGCATAGGTTTCTGGCCATTCCCAGGCATTGGTTCCCGGCATTGGTGGAGGTGAATGGGCACTGGTGGAGGTATGGGCAAATGATTACTGTATGAGTGAAATGCAAACACAAAAGTTTATAAGTTTGTAACTGTACATCACAGTGATTCTCTAATAAAAAAATATTTTTTAGTGTGTATGCATCAGAGCTATGGGCTGAGTTATAAGTGATGTAAGTGGTATAACTGATATAAGTGATATAAGTGGCGGGGAGGGGAGTCTGAAATGACACTCAACTTTTTTTCTTTCATCTGTGTGGATCTTGGTGGAATACAATGAATTTGAGAGAACCAGGAGATGTGTTTTGTGTCCCAGGCATCAAGACTTTGAGCAGGTGGATGTCCTGCAATGCATTCTTTGAGCCGAAACTGACCGAGAGTCACGTGTGTCTGGGTGTCTCCTAAGGACATAATGAACTTCATCCCACATGTCCCCACAAATAAACCATGCAGTACTTGAAAAATAAAGAAATAAATCCTCTTGTAATTCAGAGTGTGGATCTCAGCATGTGTGATCACTCTGAACTTAATCTCTGAGAACTTCTGGGTTTCCCTGCCTGGAATGACCTCCTTGTCCACTCCCACACCATCCCCCAAATTAAAGGAATAAGTGGATTCACCCCCGGTTATTTCCAACTTCAGTTTCATAGATCAACAAATTCCATGATGAGACAATGAAGGTTGATATTTACAGGAAGAACTCAATCCGTTAAGTTTCAAAGTAAAATTAGCTTAAGCATCCCAGTGTTTCTGACCCTTAAGACTTGGGTAAGGCCACGTAGACCTAGTTCCCCTGAGCCCTCAAAGTCTCAGGTGGTGGTCAAAGAAATGCACATGAGGAAGGAGGAAAAGTGTGGAAGAGTTAGCGACATGAACTCCAGGGTCACTGTCACTGTCACTGTCATCCCATTGCTCATCGATTTGCTCAAGCAGGCACCATTGTGAGACTTGTTGCTACTGTTTTTGGCATATCGAATACACCACGGGTAGCTTGCCAGGCTCTGCCATGAGGGCGAGATACTCTAGGTAGCTTGCTGGGCTCTCCAAGAGGGGCAGAGGAATCGAACCTGGGTTGGACGCATGCCAGGCAAATGCCCTACCCACTGTGCTATAGCTCCAGCCCAGGATAAGGGGTAGAAAAGGATCTAAAGTAATAGCTAATGTAACTCACTGAGGTTTGTTGTCTAAACTTCTCTTTGATCATTTAACTATGAATGTCCATTTTCAGACCCCTGAAGATAAAAGGGAGGGAGACAAAAAGAATCCTATTCCCTTCTTGTTTTCTGTCTAGAGTTACCATTTGGAGTATAAATTCTTTAGGTTCCCTTTTTCACCTTCAAGCAGATGGGATGAGCTATATACTAATACCATGTTTTTTAAAACTAATTGGAATTTTCAATCGACCTTAAACTTTAAGATGCTTCTAGGTTGATGCCTTTCATTTTCATGACTTAATAGTCTACTGGAGCAATATATTGCACAGCAGGTAGGGCGTTTGCTTTGCACATGGCCGACCCGGGTTCGATTCCTCCATCCCTCTCGGAGAGCCCGGCAAGCTACCAAGAGTATCCTGCCCACACAGCAGAGCCTGGCAAGCTACCTGTGACGTATTTGATATGCCAAAAACAGTAACAACAAGTCTCATAATGGAGACATTACTGGTGACCGCTCGAGCAAATCGATGAACAACGGGGTGACAGTGCGACAATAGTCTACTAAAAGTATTGTCCTAATTATTATTTGTAAGTCAAAGGACCAGGAAGTTGCTCATAGTGGATCCTTTTCTAGTATGTGTGAATGAGGCCCTTGGTTTAATCCCTGGAACCAAATAAATACTATAATATACAGAATAACAACAACAAAAAAGTATTGTCCTGTTTTGGACCAGAGAGATATCTCAAAGGACTGGAAGGCATTGCTTTGCATGTAGGAGGTCCATATTCAATTCTTGACACTGGATGGTACCCTGAGCACTGTGTCAGGAGTAGTTCCTGAGCATTGTTATAGGTGGCTCCAAAACAAAAATGAAACAAAATAGTATTACCATATTT
The DNA here is from genome assembly GCF_027595985.1 of Sorex araneus. NCBI lineage: Eukaryota > Metazoa > Chordata > Mammalia > Eulipotyphla > Soricidae > Sorex > Sorex araneus. The sequence goes on from NC_073302.1 coordinate 289,666,393, forward strand.
ATTTATTCACTATATTGTTGATTTTGGTGACTTTCTAATATTACTTACAACAGACTAGATACTTAGGACTGTTACTTTGTGTCCCTTGATGACAATGTTCAGAGCTTTTCTTACCACTGTAAGTGAGAGTCCTGAAATTTAGGGGAAGAACATTTCCAAAGATCTTGACAATGCTAAATGATCTAGTGTATTTGTGCCATTAAACTCCCTGCAGCTTCCTACCTTTAACTATATCTGGAATTGATAAACATTTTTAATATTGACCAATCTTATAGTATGCATCCCCTAGGACTCAATTTTTTTTAACTTATTTCATTATTTCAATAAACACAACTGAGTTTAGATCAGTGGAGAAGTGCTTACTACTTGTAATGAAGGTAACGTAGACTGAGAAATTGGTATTTCTAAGCATCTCTTCTTAAGTCTTTGGCTTGAGGATGGTATTTATAGGAATTTCGGAGATCTGCCGGTGAGAAGAGAGAATGTTGATTGGTGACATCCTGTTTTCACTGCTTATATTGAAAGCTGTTTCTGCACCCACAGCAGATCCCAAATAATCCAACTTATATGCGGTATGTTTGATGAATGTGGAAACCCTTTTCAGAGGTGAAATTTAAGAAGAGTAAGGACACTCACTGGTCACGCTGAATCTAGGTATTTTCAGGTCAATAATGACACTCAGTTGTCAAGAGTTCCTGGAGAGGGGGCATGGCTATACAATAGATCACCATGATCCTTTAACACATTCTTTATGGCCTCTACTAAGCTCAGTTTAATCAATTATAGTGAAGCCGAGAAGGCTATTTGCTTGTTAATTCTTTCTCCAGGGCCCTGACACATTGTTCTATTTGTGTTAACAGCACTTTCTCCAGTTATAGATAAGTTTGTCTTGTGCATTTGTAACAACTACTGACTTGTCTTACTGACTTGTGACTTTTTTTTTATGAATAATAGTTCTTAATTCTCATGTAGTTGAATTTACTCATACTTTCCTTAGGTTCTGTATTTTGATTACCTTTTTTCAGAACTCCAGTCTTCCCCATGGTACAGGCTTGCATTTTGTTTTGTTCTCCTGTGTCACCATGCTGTTAGAAGTTCATGACACTAAAGCCCTCCATGTTTAACTCTTTTAAGGAAATATAGAATTGTTTGGCTTTCATATTGGTTTCATATTTGGCAAACTTGTTAGATTCTGGTTTTAATTATTTCTATAATTTAGGGGTGAGAGCCTGGCAAGCTACCTGTTGCGTACTTGATTTGCCAAAAACAGTAACGATGACGGTCCTCATTCCCCTGATCCTGAAAGAGCCCCATACAACATCGGGCTACACTAGCACACGACAGGGATGAATGGAGACACTACTGGCACCCGCTCCTGCAAATCAATAAACAATGGGATGACAAGTGATGCAGTGAATTTAGGGGTGAGCTTCTTTGTGGACCATCTCATTATCTTCCAATGATGACAGATGTGGTCCTTCCTTGCTTCCTGACTCTGATTCCTTGTATTTTATTCTCTTCCTTCACAAACTGAGGCAACCTATTCAGAGAGAGTAGCTCTTCGCCATACTTGCTTTCCTTCTTCCTGAAAATCCACAGCCAGACTACATTTCCCAGCTTCCCCAGTAATCAGGTAGGCCCTCAGCACTAAATTTTAGCCAGTGGAATGTGAGCAGGAGGAACTCTTGTTTCCTGTTCTTTCCCTTCCTGTTAACCAGATGGTGCAGCAATACGTCTTCTACTGAAGCTGGACATTTAAGAATTAAAGACGGTCAAAGTCACAATTTGCAAGGAATTGCTGACTGCAGTTTCTAAGTCAGCAAAGAAAAGCATTGTACACCTAGAGCCCCGCCCCCCACACCGATTTTTATGTCATCAAGATAGCAGCTTCGGTTACATTTCATCAATCATACTTTCTCTCCCCTAATGCTAGTTCTATCTCGCATATTAGACTAGGAATTCTAGTACATAGCAGAATTGAAGCGGTAATCGCATGCACCTGTGTTGACTTTGATTTTAAAAGCACAAACTCTGAGAATATTATCACAAAACACAGTGTTTTCTGTCGTGCTTTCTTCTCCTACATTGCTAAGTGATTTTACATGAATTGTTGGTTTTTGTCAATGCTATTTAAATGAGTATGTTTTGGTGCCTGCTTTTCTGTCCAGATTTAACTGCTACATAAAATTGCAGGTTTTTTTTTTTTTTGGCTTAGATACTTAAAGCATAGAGTCCTATTTACCTGGACCTCTTCTGCTCTAGGGCTAATTGCATTTCGCCGCATACCATGGTTGCACCCCAAATGACCTTGACTTAAGTCTGGTGGTGCTTAAGTTGTTTTCACTATTTAACAAGTCTTCTGAGGTAGAGAGCACAGGTCCACTGGCAGCTTTGTCCTCATTGGTAGGATAACTTGCTTTCTCATAATCTTCAATTTTAAGGTCCCATGTGTCTTCTGTGACACAGAAGATCAGCTTCCGTCTCACATACCAGTGGACGAGGGAAAAAGGAAACCAAAGGAACATTTCTAGCTGAGACAGGCGTTTGAACAATTTCCCCCCTCCAGCAATTTTTCTATTTACCTCATTGGTTAAGGGTTCTTTCCAGACACTCGACAGACCCAGACACAGGCCGAGTGGCCTGATAATAAAGCACATTACCAGTCCTAAGGAATGGGGTTTCAGTTGCTAAGGAAAGCAGAAAGCTGAAATATTGAGTAGCTTATAAATGGCCTCTGCCACAACAACTAACTTTTCTCAATTTTCAGTTGATAGATAATGCTTTGTTCCTATTGTTTTCTGATGCTTTCTTTTCAGTTCATTTATAATTTTATATCATGAACCTCTGAGGCACTAATCTGTTTCACTGATCCATCCATATATATTTCTTATGCTGGCTTAATTGTTATGATTTATACCATGTTTTTCCATTGTGAGGTTGGGGTGGATTATCCATTATCATCACTTTCCTTTTAAAGATCTTTTTCTTAACTCTTTTTAACCAAAGGCTTGCTTTACATAGTCTGAGATTGTTTTGCCAAATTACAAATAAAAATCCTTGAGTTTAAGAATTGAAATTTGGGGAAAAGACTGCAAATCTTAACAAAATTAAGTCTTCCCATCAAGAACTATGTAGGTTTCCATTTATTTACATTTTAATACCATATATTTTATATAGGTCATATCATGTTTATGATTTTTGGGTTTTGTACCACACCCATCAGTGTTCGGGGGCTACTCCTAGTCTTATGTTAATGAGTAACTCCTGACAGTATTCAGGAGACCGTATGTGGTGCCAAGGATTCAAACCATGATAACTGCATGCAAGGTAAGTGTCTTCCTATACCTGTTTTTTTTGTTTTGTTTTGTTTTCTGTTTGGGGACCACATCCAGTGGCACTCGGGGACTTTTCCTGGCTCTGTTTTCAGGACTTAACCCTGAGAGGTCATCATATTCTGACATTATAAATTTTCTACATGTTTTTGGATATTATTAATAGTTGTACCAATATTTCAAAGCATTTTTTTATTTATATTTAGATGTGCTTTATATATCTGTTCGAATGATTTTATTTTGTAATTTTACTTTTGGGTTTGGGATCACACTGGCAATTCTTGAGAACTGTCTGATGCAGGGGAATGAACCGGGTCAGCTGCAAGCAAGGCAAACACCATCCACCTTTCTGTCCTCCTAGTCTATAGCTCCAATTCTTTTATGGTCCCTGACTTCTTTTAGCTGGCTTGCATATCCAGAATTAATCCCAACATTTTCTTCTTTTTCAATGGTGATTCAAATTTCATATATTAATGCATTGGCCATATTTCCTGAAATACTGCTAATTAGTCTTGGTGTGCTCATAGCCCTTTAACCTGATTCTAGAAGTAATGACTCAAGTTCACACTTACAATGCCCATTGTTCTGAGGTGAAATTCTTCCAAGACATCACTTTGCATTCCTCCTGTATTTTTAGAAGAAGAAATAACATACTATCCACTATGTTTTAAAGGTGATTTTTTTCCAGTTTACCATCTGACTTTTATTTCTATTTCCAACTTTTATTTTATCGAAGCACCGTGAGTTATAGTTGGGATTTTGACATAGAATATTCTATTACAGATCCTGCCACCAGTGTGAATTTTCCTCCACCAGTGTTCCCAGATTCCCTCTCCTGCCACCCCCTCGCCCGCCCCTGCCATCCCCACCCCCAGCCTGCCATCTTGACAGGCCCTTTTCAAGTTTAGTTATTAGAGTCTGGGTCTTGGGATTTCAGTGTTGTTGACTCCATGGTTTGGCTATTTAGCTCTATCATTCCTTAATGCCCTGATGTACTTGGATGCCCTTGAGTCCTGCCTTCCATAATTTCTCATCCATCTCTTCTCCCCTTCCCCTTAAAATGGGATTGATTAATGCAGGATGCTATTTAGTGCTTGATTATTTTATCTGAAACCATTATGAAATTTTTAAGTCAGAGCTAATAATTCATTTACAACAGTCAATTTTTTAATATTCTGGTATCTTTGTTGATCCTTTTGCTGGTAATTTCGAGCTCTCAGTTCATTTTGCAAATAGTTGTTTGGGGGGGGACAGAAAAGAGCAAAGGAAAGGAAGGGGAATGAGAGTGTTATTTCTGGGACTTTTAACCAATTATTCTCTCTCCATAAAGCAAACTGGCTGGTAGTTCCAGCTTTTCTTCCTCTAAGAGAAGTTTTGAAAAATAGGCATTGCGCCACGGAGGATTTGCAAAAACCCAGTCCTGGAATATTTGGCATGGATCTGTTTGGGGAGGGAAGGCTTTGAAAGCATTTTTCAGAGCAGGAGATAACTAAAGGACTGAGGTTTTCTAGCTCTATACATGGCGATCAACATTTCTGAGATGCTGATCTAGGAAAGTATTCCGAAAGGCAAATCTAATCTCGGAATGTATTCCAGAAGGCAAACATTCTGGGAACACGGGCGGTCTGCTCTCGCTGTGGCATGCTTCCATGGGAAACCTCCTCATCCCCTACGTGGGGCCGGCCAGGTGGAAGATATAGAATCTCAGGCCTCTTCTGTATGACCCAGAGGCATAAGAGAAGACTCGGGAATCCAAGCACCTCAGTCATCCATTTATTTGCCCAGACTCCTACCCCGTGGTCACTGAGAGTCTCCTGAGTACAGTGGCCTCAAAGGGTGAGGACCTTCTTCTGACTCAGCTGGCCCAAACCACACTGGACACTGATGTCCATGTGGAGGTCCTACTCCTCTGAGCAGGAAACTGATCAGGCAGATTCAAGCTTTGCATCTCTTTCTACCGCCTTCCGGATTCTCCATCCTCAGCATCACCCAGGACCTTCCCACCACCTGGCTCACACACATGTGTCCCCCAACTGAGGCACGGAGAAGCCTTTTCTTATCCCAAAGTCAGGCCTGGCATCTGCTTTCAAGGGAACTGCATCTCTGATTCTCCCACTCCCCAGCCTTGAATCGGCGTTTCTGTGTGGCCCCATCATGGGACCACGAGTGTGGATGGTCACTTGAATGGTACCCAACAGAGCAGGTATCTGAGCTAGCGTGTTGTGGATGGAGGGATGCATGAATGATGAGTTGAGATCAGACTGCCATCACATCTATGGGAGACCCCAGCAAATGGCTTCTCTGAGTCCAGGAAGTGAAACAGACTCTGGTGAATGATCACAGCCATGGTCTCTCGGCCGGCCAGAGCTCCCTGACAGCTGGGAACTGTCAACCAAGGGCAAGCCAATTGTTTGCAGAACTGGAATCCTTAAAATGTTGGCTGTTGGGAGAGAGCTTAATGCTATCTTGCCTCTGGTGTGCCATTTGTCAGCTACAGGGTGACTCTGGTCCTCTCCGTTTATGTATGAAAACCCAAGGCTGACCACAGCTGCCTCAGGCAGGTGCCCCAGGTCCCTGCAGAGGTCAGTCTGGACCTCAGGGCAGGTTGAAACAACTTACAAGCACTGTGCTGGCAGATTGGCCTGTACAGATCATGACCATCTGGGGCACTGTCAGTTCTTACCATCCAGTGTCTTTAGGAGAGTGATCAAAAGGGGTTCCAAATTCTCAGACTTAGCACCAGCCCTGTCCCGTTGGAATTAGGGAAATTCTTCAACTTAAAGAAAAGGGAGTTTGGGGGTCGGAGCGATAGTACAGCAGGTAGGGCTCTTGCCTTGCACACAGTCGACCCCGGTTCGATCCTCGGCATCCCATATGGTCCCCTGAGCCAGCCAGGAGTACACCCTGAGCAATGCCGGGTGTGACCCCTAAATAAAAAATAAGTGAATGAATAAAGGAAGTTAATGTAATTAGTAGTAGGAATGGTAGTAGATGTAACAATGGTAGTTATGATAAGAGACGAGAGTGAATTAGGTGAATTAGCAATGATGACGGCGGTGGTAGTGACTAGTATTAGCAGCAGTGGGCAGGATGGTGACGGTAAGGATGACTGGTGGTGGAAGACTGTGCTTTCAGGGATAGTTTCTATAGTTTGTTCCTAGAGAAGTTTCTCTGATTGTGTAGAGAACCTGAAACCAGACGAGCAGCCAGAGAGAGCACCCTCTCCTGAGCATAAAGCCGGTTCAGGAGTTGCTTTCACAAGGGCTTTTCCCTCTGATGACGGTTCTTCCCTTCCCTGGGAAGAGGGAGAGGGAGGGGAGGCAGGCTGAGTGACTTCTTTAAAAAAAATAAATAAAAAGATGAACAGTAGTGGGGCTGGAAGGATGTCAGTGGGCTAGAAGGCAGGAGGCCCACGTTCAATCCTCAGCACTGCATTGCCCCCCCCGCCGGGAACCACCTGGAGTGACCCCAAGAACTAAACCAAGAGTATCTCCTGAGAAGCATTTGGCATGGCCCCAGAACAAAATCAGTATATGAGTAATAGTGACGGTAATGTTAGCAAGCAGTGGTGGCAGTAGTGGTGACACTGATGGTAACCGCAGTGAAAGTAGTACTAGGAGAAGTAATGATGGGAATGGGAGTAGTACTGGAAGTAGTAGTGGTGGCTATGGTAGTGGTACAAAGCAATAGTAATAGAAGTAGTAGCAGCAGTGCTGGTAATGGTAGTAGGTAGGAGTACTAGAGTAGTAGTGGCAGCTATAGTAGTGGTCATAAGCAGTAGTAACAGAAGTAGTAGCAGTGCTGGTGATGAAGTAGGTAGGAGTACTAGAAGCAGTAGTTGTAGCTATAGTAATAGTAGTAATAAGCAGTAGTAATAGAACTAGTAGAAATACTGGTAACGACGGTAGTAGGCAGGAGTACTAGAGTAGCAGTGGTAGCTATAGTAGTGGTAATGAACAGTAGTAATAGCAGAGGTAATAGCAGTGCTAGTAATGGTAGTAGACAGCAGTGCAGCCGACCTCCACAACCCAACTGCCTCCATACTCCAGGCCGCTTTCCACACGCTCAGGCCAAGCTTCACGTATGAGTGAACATACTCCTAAACCAACACATCGTAAGACACTCCGTCCTCATTTTCCATAACTACCACACCATATTTGATTGGAGGCAAGAAGGTGTGGATGCCACCCAAACCCCTCGCGCTCTCCCGAACCCGGCTCACCATCTCGCCTTAGACAGCGTGTGGCTCAGCACTCCAGGCATGGAGCTCTACAGATGATCCCTGCTGGAACTCTACGCATGATTCCCGACGGACATCGCCAGCTGTTTTGCAAGATTCAGACAAAAGGCGTCGACGGGGCATGGAGAAACTGCGATGGCAGCTACAGCGTCACCGCCTGCCCCAGCTGGGCCGAGTCGCAGCACCACTGGACATAGAGCCGTGGCAGCAGTGCGCACAGTGACTCATCCACTGTGGGGTGCTGTCAGCCAACCACCCAGTGACCTGGGACTCAGCACAGGTGTCCGACCTGGCACAGACCCTCGACGATAGGGTCCTGCTCTGCCAGCTGCTCAACAACCTCTGGGCGCACTCCACCAACCTCAAGGAGATCAACCTGAGGCCACAGATGTCCCAGGTGCTGCCCAGAGACTCAGGCAGGTGCGTGTTTGTCAGTGTGCAGAGCGTTACAACATGCCAGTCAATCAAAAGCTTACATTCAGTAGACTGGGAACACCTGTAAAGGTGATTAGAGGCCGCCCCAAAAGCCTCCGTCCCTCTCGGAGAGCCCAGCAAGCTACAGGGAGTATCCCGCCCGCACAGCAGAGCCTGGCAAGCTACCCATGGCGTACTCGATATGCCAAAAAGTAACAATAACAGTCCTCATTACCCTCATCCCGAAAGAGCCCCCAATACGCCATCAGGCTACACTAGCACATGACAGGGACAAACGGAGACATTACTGGTGCCCGCTCGAGCAAATCGATGAACAACGGGATGACAGTGATACAGTGATGCAGGCAGTAGTGCTAGAAGTAGTCGTGGTAGCTGTAGTCGTGGTAATAGAAGGAGTAGCAGTGCTGGTAATGGAAGCGGGCAGGAGTACTAGAAGTAATGGTGGTGATGGTAACTGCAGTCAGCAGTAATACTAGGGTAGGAGTGGTAACAGTGAATGAAGGCAGCAGCAGTAATTGTGGTACTAGGAGTAGAGGTGGTTAAAGTAGGGATCATATTTCCAAGACAAAGGTTAGAATGAAGTGCTACCCTGATCATTTTAATATTGAGCGTGACCAAAGGGCCAGGGGTTAGTAGCTGGAAAGAGTCCGCTCCAAGCACAGAATTCCCTTAACATCGTGCCCGTATCTTCATAATCCAGGCAAAATTCACTTGGTGCTGCATCGTATGTCAGTATTTTCCTATTCCTCCTCCCTCTGCAAAATAAAATGAGCACTCTGAAGATAAATCTGCTCCTGGAACCAGGGCCAAGTTCATCTGAGGCTTCCAGAAGCCCTTGCATACCCCCCCCCATCTCCAAGGCCCCTTGGGTGCGGTGCCCTCATTTGCCGTTTCTTTACTACTCCAGATGGCGTGAGATCAGAGAGAGACAAGCCCAGAAGCTCCACGTTACAAGAGTAGTTGGCACAGAAGCCAGAACCAAAAACAACCAGCAACCCCCTGGAATGAAATGGTCACTGTTTTTCCTATCTGGGGGGCAGGGGGGTAGAAGAGGGGGCTAGGGGGGAGAACAGGAGCTGGAGTTTTGTCTTAACTCTGGTGACAGGATCCAGGAGCTGCTCTCCCAATATCTCCCGGCACCTCCTAAGTCCAGAGTGGACTGGATCTCGGTCCTGCCAGCATTGTCACCCGTCACCGTTTATCCCACTCAAGGTCCATGACGCTTGGCTTGGGCTCCCAGCCCGCCACCCCTGCCAGAGCCTGTCTCGACAGCGACGTGGTCTCAGTGAGGGAGAACAGATTCGCATTTGATTGGTATCTTATCCGCGGTTCAGGCCTAGACGCCATTCGGGAATTTGTAGATAAGGCGATGTACAATGTTTTCCGAGACCCTGGGGAGTTCTGGTGGAGGCACTGAGAAGTTTGGGTCACGGGTCCTGACTCTGAGCTGGAGTGTAACGGTCAGACTGAACCCCAGCTTCCTGGGAGCTGCTCTGGTTCTGGGGGCGCTCAGCATCCATAGCCTATGTGAGTTTCCACCCCCAATCTGGGTGAAGATACCCAGGCTCTCGTCTTTTAGGTTCTAAAGACCCTCCCGACTTGGACCAAGAGACCAGTTGTCATTTGCAGCAGAGGCGGGGACACTTCATCTCTGAGTCGCCTTCCTGTCAGCAAGGTTTTGAAGTCTGAAATTATTCATGCAGTCTGAAATGCTGAGATGCTTCATAACCCCCTGTGAAAAAAGCAAGGGGAAACTCCTTTAAATATGTGATGTGAGGCCAGAGGGATGGTACAACACGTAAGGCATTTGCCTTGCATGCAGCTGACCCAGATTTAGTCTCCAGCACTCCATCTGTTCCCCTGGGCTGCCAGGAGTAATCTCTGAGCACAGAGCCAGGAGTAAGCCTGGAGCACTTCTGGAGATGGCCCAAAAGGAAAAAAAAATGATGAGCATAAAACACTAACCACTGGAAAGAATATCTGAAGTCCATACCAAGATAGGAAAAACTAAAACGTGAAGTTCTTCATTCCCATGTCAGCTGGAACCAGCCACCTGACACTCCCCAGGGATGGATCCTGAGAGAGTGAGTGAGCCTGGATTGAAGGCTGAATAAAAAACCAAACCAGAGCCAGAGTGCTAGTACAGCGGGGAGGGCTCTTGCCCTGCACATGGCCGACCCGGGTTCGATCCCCGGCAATCCCATAGGGTCCCCCGAGCACTGCCAAGAGTGATTCCTGAATACAGAGCCAGGAGTAACCCATGAGCATTGCTGGGTGTGGCCCCAAAGCAAACAACAATCAATCAATCAATCGATCAATCAATCAATCGATCAATCAAAGGGGTGGGGTGCTGAGGGGGATGAGGAATTGTGGGAAGTGGAAGGTAAAGGAGCGTGAAGGTGTCAACAGACTTCGAACCACCTCCGGCTGTATGTATCTGGGAGAAGCTCAGGGACTAGCCCGGGACAACAGACTCGCTATCACTCTTGCATCCCAGTGGGTGACCCCAATCGGTTTATCTGATCTGGTCCTTTCTCTGCCACAGACCCCCTAGACCATGGAAAGCAGGCCAGATTTGGGCTGCCTGAGGCTGGATTTTTATTTGTATGCTTTGGGGGGTCACTCCCGGCGATGCACAGGGGTTACTCCTGGATCTGCACTCAGGAATCACTCCTGGAGATGCTCAGGGGGCCATATGGGATGCCGAGGATCGAACCCGGGTTGGCCGTGTGCAAGGCAAAAACACTCAACCGGATGGTGCTCTATGTCTCCGGCCCCGAGGCCTGGAATTTTAGAACTGATTTATAGAGCCTCTGCTGGGCGCCTGGGAATCTTTGGGGAACACAGCAGTGGGCTGGTGTATTTGAGGCTGGGGGGGGCCCGGGCGGTGGTCGCTTTGCCTGATGAGAAACGCATCAGCAGCGGCCAGGCGGGCGCGCCGGGCGCTCCGGCCGGCAGAGGGCAGCAGAGCACGCGCGGTCTGCGCGCCTGGGCCCATTCGCTGTCCCTGGGGAGGGGGGGAACGGGCGCTCCTTTGCTAGCTGGACCCCCGCCCACATGCTCTTTTCCCGGGAAACGTTCTCCAGGTGTCTTTCCGGGGAGCACGCAGGCTTTCGGCGGCGTACAGGTGCCCAGAGCCCTCCCCCGGCACCCCCCAGCGTGTAGCCCTGTCTGCTTGGGGACAGTTTCAGGGGATAATGACTGACATGGGGCCACCCCATGGCCCTCAACAGAGTCCTAAAGAGGAGATCTCTGAGATTCCCGGTGCAGAGATGGTGTCGGTAAGACTCGCGGGGGGTGGGGGGGTTGCCTTGCACGCAGCTGACACCGGTTCGATTCCCAGCATTCCGTATGGTCCCCTGAGCACCGCCAGGAGTAATTCCAGAGTGCAGAGCCAGGAGTAACCCCCGTGCATCGCTGGGTGTGATGTAAAAAATATATATATTTTTTTTAAAGAAACGGGGTGATTTTCAAGAAGCCAAGGTTCTGGTCAACCCAAGGACAACTGGGACAGAAGAAGAGGGAGGAGGAGGTATTTGATGGGGTCTGGGGGCACTATGAGCCCCTCCCTCCTCCCGGTAAACAGAGTCTGTCCCCTGCATGTGTGAAAGTGTAACTCAGGCACTTTCACACATGCCGGGGGACGGGGATCGTGCATGCAGGGGGACCAGTGAGGCAGGAACATGGCAACATGGCAAATTCCCCTCCACTGCTCCCCCCACTTGAAGCTCACTTTAAGACTTTTCTTTCCCCTCCCCGGGGAAAACCGGCTTGGGAGGAAGTGGGAGTCGGAGCAGGGAGTCTCGAGCTCTGCCGGGCCACACCCGCTGAGCCCACAGTCTCTCCTTCGGGCAGTCCTGGCTTCTGCCTGGCAGGAGACGCTCCCAAGATCCCGGGCTCAGGGGAGGCAAGAGAGAAGCATTTGTTGTTTGTGCCCCCAGAAACTTGCATTCTCCTGAGCCACGGAACTGGGAGTGCCCAGAGGCTGGGGGTGTCCTGGGGGCCTGGAGTAACACCCAACCGCTCTAGCTTCTTAGCAGGGGGGGGGGGTTGGAGGGAGGGAGCACTGCAGTTGGAGCACCCAGAGAAGAGACTGGTCTGTCTGCATATGTGAGATGCCACCATCTATACCACTAAAATCACTACGGGTTTTAAAAAAATTTAATTTAAAACCTTTTTATAATAATTGAGGTACTAGGATTACTCTAGTGTCAGAATTTGCAGAAAGATGCTACTGCACCCCACCGCCACTGTAGTGCCATGGGCCCACTCTTCTTATTGTTTTTGCTCTTAATTCAGTGAAATCTTTTTTTTTTTTTTGCTTTTTGGGTCACACCCAGCGATGCTCAGGGGTCACTCCTGGCTCTGCACTCAGGAATTACTCCTGGCGGTGCTCAGGGGACCATATGGGATGCTGGGAATCGAACCCAGGTCAGCCACGTGCAAGGCAAATGCCCTACCCACTGTACTATCACTCCAGCCCCATATCTTTTTTTTTTTGTGGGGGGGAGGAGTGGGAAAGGGGAAGGGATTGTGGCCACACCCAGCAGTGCTCAGGGGTGACTTCTGGGGGGACCATAGGCAGCTGCATGTAAGACAAGTGCGCTGCCCACTCTACTACCTTTCTGGCCCCGCAGATGGTGGATTTGAAAATACCACCCACACCACTCAGCCTTCACACTCTCCTGCTGTCCTGCCTGTGCCTGCAAGCAAGGGATGGAGGGGAAGGGAGACAGGGAGACAGGCAAGTAGGGGGCACTTAGGAAGCTCAGGACGCCTGGAGCATGTGGAGAAGTTGGGAGCAGGGGACAGAGTCTGAGGCCAGCTGGCTCCGGGCATTCATTCCCTGTGGGTTGGTCCCTACTCGGACCCATCTCCCTACCTCACTTGCCTCTCTCCAGCCCCCCTGGCAGCTGCCGAGCCTTAGGAGTCACCTGGCGGCTTCTCCCGGCGCTGCCTTCAGTCAATTAGGAGGGAACAATGCGAGGAGCTGGGTTGTGACCGCTGGAAGCAAAACCTACACTTGCCTTGTCAGCAGCGTGTTATTAAGAAGGAAGGGAAGGGTGGCCTCCTCCGGGGAGTGGAGGCGCTGGCCCTGGGGGAGGGGGGGTGCCCCTGGCAGGCCCGGGGGTGCTAGAGTGAGGAGAGCCTTGCTCTGGGAGGGGTGAGGCCTGACACCGGAGCAGCCACCCGCTACGTGGCGTGGGAGGGGGCCTGAATCCCTACCTCTGCACCCCCTGTCAGCCACCCCCCTGGCCTGAAGCAGAATGAAAGCGAGGTGGTTAGAACCCACAGAGGACAGACGGGAGGCCTCCAGAGGGGACAGGGCCGGGAGGTACCTGAACGGGGAAAAGGGGCTAAGCTGTAGGGTGGTGGAAGGAGCTAGAATTTTCCAGATGCTACCATGCTCAGTGAAATGAGTCAGAAAGAGAGGGACAGGGGCTGGAGTGATAGCACAGCGGGTAGGGCGTTTGCCTTGCACGCGGCTGACCCGGGTTCGATTCCCAGCATCCCATAGGGTCCCCTGAGCACTGCCAGGAGTAATTCCTGAGTGCAGAGCCAGGAGTAACCCCTGTGCATTGCTGGGTGTGACCCAAAAAGCAAAAAAATAATAATAATAATTAAAAAAAGAAAAAGAGGGACAGACAGAGAAGGACTGCACTCATTTGTGGAGCATAGAATAACATAATAGGAGACGGACACCCACGGACACTAGACACAAGGGCCAGGAACGTTGCCCCGTGGTTGGAAGCCGGCCTCATGAGCTGGGGGAGAAGGCGGATGGACTAGCGAAGGGGTCACTAAGTTAATGACAGTTGGAGCGATCGTTCGGGGTGGAAGGTGTGTGCTGAAAGTAGATAAAGGACCAAACGTGATAGCCTCTCAGTATCTGTATTAAAAACCATCATGCCCCAAAGCAGAGAGAGAGTGTGGGGGAAACTCTGCCATGGTGGCAGGGGGAGGGTGGGAAAGTGGGGGTGTACTGGGGACATTGGTGGTGGAGAATGTGCACTGGTGGAGGGATGGGTGTTTGATTATTGTATTACTGAAACTTGAACATAAAAGTTTTATAACTGTATCTCACAGTGATTCAATAAAAAAATTAAATAAATAAATAAATAAATAAATAAATAAGAATTTCCAGATGCTCCTCGCACAGCTTCCACAGACGTTGATTGAGACCTGCAGGATGATCTAAGCTGATGCTGCATGACATCAAGAAAAGCTTATTTCATAAAATAGAGAAGGACAGTGAGGTTATCGAATGAAAAAAAAATAGCAGTGAAATCAAAACATCTGCTAATTTGAAATGGGTTGGTCCCCATTTAGATTTGTGAGCTGACTGGAATGGTATGTCCTAAATACCAAAATCTGAAGAAAGGGCTTACTACACAGAAACCCATTTGATTCATCACAGAGGCTCCCAATATTTGGCCTACCGCCCCCTTTTCAGAAAAAGGGGAAAAAAATACATCCAGTGCTTCTTTGAATATCTACCTCAAAAGCACCCCTGGCTATACCCTAAATTACTACCATCCCCCAAGGCCGAGGTCCCCGCGTCCCCCACTCTGGGGAAAGCCGAGTATATGTTCATGCATCTGTCTTGTATGTATGTATGTATGTGCTTATTTATCTCTCTATCATCACACCTTATCTATCTCCTCCCCCCACACCACCTCTAAGAAAGCTCATTAGCTTGACCTCTTCTGCCAGTAATTCTTCAAGCATCATTCATAGTCAATTCATTGCATCCACAGTCGAGTGTTGAAGCTCGGGATGGTCTTTTCAGACTCGGTTTATCCCAGGGTAGGGCCTAAACTGGCGAGAATCAGCCACGGTCTAACACGAGTTAGGAAAGAAGGAAGAGGATTGAACTGTCTTTTATTTCATTTTATTTTATTTTTTGCTTTTTGGGTCACACCCGGCGATGCACAGGGGTTACTCCTGGCTCTGCACTCAGGAATTACCCCAAGCGGTGCTCAGGGGACCCTATGGGATGCTGGGAATAGAACCCGGGTCGGCTGCCTGCAAGGCAAATGCCCTACGCGCTGTGCTATTGCTCCGGTCTCAGACTGAACCAGCTTTGGTTATTTTCTTCTGGTCCAAATCACACGGCGTTTATTGGAAGACCCGATTTTCCCATTCAGACAGGTTCTCCCTACAGCCTTCCCACTTCCCCTCCCCTCTGCACCGCCCCTTCACTGGGTGCCCTCCCCACCCCTCCCCTCCATCTGTTCCGCATTGAGTCCTTGCAGAGTTCAGGAATTCTTTGCCGTGTTGAGTGCTCCAGAGACGAGTCACCTCTGCTTTGTTCCACCTCGAATTCAACACCGGCTGCTTATCTCTGTTGTTTCCCCTAAATCATTGTATTCACGTGTATTTGTCTCCCTCTCAATAAACTTTAACCCTCTACAATAGAGGTTCCCACCTCTTCCCTTTGTTGACATTTGATGTGGTTTTGTTTTTCTCCTCTCAGATGTTCTGATAGCTTTTAAATAGAAGCATGTTCCCGTAAGGAATGTGGGCCTTGGAATCAGATTTTTCTTCATGTGAATTCCAGGCCTACCCGAGCTGCATGGCCAGAACATGCTATCACTCCCTTCCGACAAGCCTCAGTTTGCCCATCTGTGAGCAGAGACCCTGCCCACTGCCCCTGCTTTCTGGGAGGACGTGAGTAAGCTTTGAAATGAAGTCCCAAAGCTATCACTTTCCTCCTTTATTATGTTTTTTTTTTTCCGTGTCGTTCCTCTCCTGTATCATTCCATTTGCTTTCTTTAATGTTCCCTTTTATCTCCTCCAAACTGGCATTTTAAAAACTGTTGCTGTTAAAATGAGTACTTGCCTTTAAAAAAAAATCTTCAAGTTGCTAAGCAGCGCCCGTCCCCTCCCCTTCCCTTTCATGCGCCTGGTTGCCATAGTACCACCGAGCATGGTAACAAGAAGCAAAGAGCAATCATTTTCCACTCAACAGTGCTGGGCAGACAGATCAACACACCGAGATGTTTCCTTACAACTCGTCTCAAAGAAAGGGGGAGTCGGTCCCGAGGTGTATAACGGGGCTCCTCCAACCTGGGGCTCCGTGGGTTTCCCTTTCTCTTGGAGCAACTCTGCACACCTGTGGCTCCTTGCATATCACGCATCCCCTCGGTGCTTCCTCCAATGGTTTTGGAAGGACTGCGGCTGCTACTCCCTTCTTTGTAGCTATTTAGGGCTAAATGCAGACTCAGTTCCTTCCCGCTGAGTTGCTAAATATAGAAGATGGAGCGTGAATCAGTATTGGGATGAAAGGTACAGAGCGTGGTAACAGGTTCGGGGAGGATAATAAATGCACGTCATGGAATGACATCAAGAGTGCTCTTTGAAAAGTGGAAAGCATGAAGAGAGGGATGGAAACGAAGCATCTTTTTTGACACTGAACATGTATTTGAGTGACATAAGCCCTCGACTCCTGGTCACTTCAGAACTGAGTTCTGGGCTCCATTAGTAACAAGATAAGTGGAAATACAGCAGGCGCCATCTTTCCCCCTTCACCCAGGTTATGCGGAGTGGTTGGGTTTCCATGGCCTGAATGCACAGATGCAGCTTGACTGGCTGTTGAAGCTCATAGGATTTCCCTGGAGGAGAGCTTCTCCTACGTTCCAGCCACAGGTCCCTCGGGACTCCTCGTAGCCCATAATTCAGCACCCAAGCAGGGAAGGCTGGTAGCCAAGTTTCCCCTGGAGCTCAGATGGAGGTCAGCAGGGTCTTTGCCAATTGGTCAATTGTCTACATCATGGGTGTAAGATATTTCAAATCTTGGCTCTTAAAGTTGGCCTCAGCAAACCCCTAATCTCTTTTCTTTGTCAATAATCAAATCCCAGTACCAGGGGGATTACTCCACAGCTTGGAAGCCGGCCTCACATGCTAGGGGAAGAAGCAGCTCTGATAGAGAAGGGGTCACCAAGCAAAGGGTGCTAGGCGGGCCCACTAGGGATGGGAGAAACAGGCTGAAAATAGGCTATAGAATGAACATAATGCCTACTTAATACCTCTATAGAAGACCACAACACCCAAAAGGAGGGAGTGAGCAAATGGGAATGCCCTGTCACAGAGGCGGGGTGGGGTGAAGGAGATAAGGTGGGGGTGGTGGGAGGGATGCTGGGACCATTGGTGGTGGAGAATGGGCACTGGTGGAGGGATGGGCACTCGATCATTGTATGACTGAAACGTAAGCATGAAAACTTTTAAGTCTAGGGGCTAGAGAGATATAGCACAGTGGGTAGGGCGTTTGCCTTGCACGCGGCCAACCTGGGTTCGATTCCCAGCATCCCATATGGTCCCCTGAGCACCGCCAGGAGTAATTCCTGAGTGCAGTGCCAGGAGTAGCCCCTGTGCATCGCCAGGTGTGACCCCAAAAAAAAGAAAAAGAAAACTTTTAAGTCTGTAACTTTACCTCACAGTGAGTCACAAATAGATAGATAGATAGATAGATAGATAGATAGATAGATAGATAGATAGATAGATAGATAGAGAGATAGATAGATTTAAAAATAATCAAATGCCATGTTTCCTTGGTGAAGCAAAATGGATTCTTCCCGGCTAAGCCATCTGGGGGAAATATGGCCCCCTAGGAGACCCATACTTGCATGCCACGTTCATGGGGGCAACATTTCCTGTGAACTTGGCTAGCGGGGGCTTAAGCAACGCCAGCCCTGTGGCCTGCAGTCTCAGGCTTCCCTGTCCTGGGAGAAGGACACGCCACTACTGATGAGCCATTGAAAGCAAGAAGCACACACTGCAGGATTCCTCTAGCTGGAAGACGTCAGGACTCAAAGAGACAAGGCAGCTGGGAAGGTTGGGGAAGGGTGGCTTGTCTCAGACTCACTCAGACAAAACCCACATCTCCCTTCACGTGCAATGAAACTTCCTTCCGCTGCTCTCCTAGACTTTGTCTTCTGCTCTTGACTTCTACCCTTTCCTCCACCCTGCTGGATGCCACGTGGGGGATATCGATGTTGCCAGAAAAGCCTTTGAGCCCAGCGAGTTTGCAGAGGCGCTTTCCCAATCTTGGCCTCTGCCTTTAGAGACAGCTGGTGTCCATCCCAGAGCACATTCACGGCGTTCGGTTCCTCCGCCCAGGCCAGGCTGCTGATTCCCCTAGGAAAGTGCTCTGGGGTGCTGAGGCATGTGCGGTGGAAGCTCATTTTTCTTGTGCAGGGACCCCAGCAGAAAGCAGAGAGTAGCTGTCTTCGTGCCCTCTGACACTGGCCTCCGGAAGCTCAGTTTTCTTGGCTCTCTCGATGTATTTTTTCTGGACTCCTCGATCAAGTGAGGAAGATCTCCACCACGCCTGGTCCTTTCCATGGGATTCGCAATTCTTCGGCCTTGTGGATGAGGGAGGGTCCCGTCAAGGTGTGCCTCCAGGAATCCCTACTCCCTATCCAGATTTTCCCAGCTTTCACATCTCAAATTTAATCATTCCCAGATGGTCATGGTCCTGTAGCACTGTATCACTGTCTTCCCATTGCTCATCGATTTACTCGAGCGGGCACCAGTAACATCTCCATTGTGAGACTTGTCACTGTTTTTGGCATATCGAATATGCCACGGGTAGTTTGCCAGGCTCTGCTGTGCGGGCGGGATACTCTCTGTAGCTTGCCAGCTTCTCCAAGAGGGACGGAGGAATCGAGCCTGGGTTGGCTGCATACAAGGCAAATGCCCTACCCGCTGTGCTATAGCTCCAGTCCATCGTGGTCCTAACTGGGGCTATTTTGCGGGCCAAATTATCTTTGGACTCAGCTTTATCTGGATGCCAATCAGTGTTTTAGGACTGGCTTTTGGGAAGTGGGCAGGAGATACAAAAGAAGAAATTCTGGCTTGTGGCCTTTGCCTATTTCTATGGTACAGAGACTCTCACCACACCCGATTGAAGGTTCTACCACAGGGTCCCCGGTGGTATCAGGATGTAGTAGGTGCCAGTCATGTGACCTGGTCTCTTTCTTCAGGGTGATGTGACCATACACTGGACTTCCTGTTCCTTTCTGCATCTTGTTTCCATCCCACGTCTAATGCTGTCGGAAGTCCCGGCCCTTGAAGCCAGCGCTCTCCAAAGCGTGAGGCCAAAGATCGTTATGTTTATGGAAAGACGTGAGCAGCACCCGCCTGATGGCTGGATTGTGAAAGGGCTGGGGCTCTGGCGGGTCTTCCAAGAAAAACCTCCAGGAGTCACTACTAACCCGTCACCCTCATCACCCCGCCCAATTCTGGATGACCTGAAACTATTCAAAATATGTAGGAAATCAGAGGGCTTGGTATGTGATTGTTTCCATGAACTCCTTAGAATACGTTGAAATGAGCGAGGCTTGGGGGCTCCTTCGGACCCTTTGGAGTATCTGTGGGTTTTGACTCGGAGAGGCGTGCAGGGCTCTGCTCATCAACACACCAGTAATGGCCTGACAGAGACACTAAGTAGCAGCAGTCACCGTAGTGGTAACTCAACCCTACCAGGATGCCTGATTCAAGCATTTGTCTGCAGCTGGGAGGAGAGGTCTCTGGCTTCGGCTGTCCACCAGACACCGAGAGCGTTAGGGGGTTCATTCCATTCTTTCTTCTCAGCCCACCCCTTTCTCTGGCTCTTGTTTACATCCTAGGTTTTTTCACAAACTTTATTTTGTGTGATTCCGATCACCCATATGGATTATTTCCTCTACCTCCCTCCGCAACAGACTGATTCCCATCTTATGAGTTTGTTTCAACGTGTAAATCAGAGTTGGAGGGAGATGCACTGCTTATTCTCGTGGGACCCTCCGTCCGTCTGAAGACCCATGGGGGACTTATTCCTTTGGCTTGGGAGGGGCATAGAGGCTTTGGTTTTCCTGATATTCCAGTCATCAAGTTACTGATAAAGAAATAAAGCTTTTGAGGAAGGCAGGGTCCTAGGGAGACAGAAAACAGAAGAGAAATCACAAGACATTCAACCACTCTTCCTATCTCTCTGGCATTCACCTCATGGTGTCTGATCCAAAAGTTCTTGTATTTACAGTTCTTCCTGCTCATATTACTCGATTTGAGAGAAGTGATTCGGATGTGTAGATACTCAGGACGGTCTTTAGACTAGTGGCAGTAGAGACAGTCTTTTCTGCAGTGGTATCACAAACACAAAAGTTTAGAGGAATTTCACTTTTACCCTGTAAGAGACTAATCATGAGATGTCAGACATGTATTTGGGTTGGAGAATAGGACCAGGGAACATCTGGATTAGACGGATGCCTCTTATCTGTGCTCCCAAAATATCCTATGTATGTTGTTCCTCCCTTCTGCATGTAAGAGCTCCTTTGCTGTCACCCTAGGCATGAAAACGACCTGTGTTCTCACCTTCACTGAGGCACTGGAGCTCCCATTTGGCCATGTTAGTATTCCTGACTCAGAGTTCGGAACGCTCAAGTCCATTTCTGAGTCCTGCTCTGTAGGCCTGTTCCTGCTGCTATTCAAGGTGACCGAGGGCCAGTTGCTGGCACTCTTTCCTTTCTTGTCGAGTGGCCAAGTCCTGCTCGCCTTGGTCCCCAACTCAATGGCCAGTGTTGCTCTAAGAGGACAGACCGTGGCTCCCACCTTGGTCCCCCCCCTCCCTGGCTGGGCTCACTCTCCCTGACTCCACAGTCTCCTGAAGCCTCTTCCTTTCCAACCGTGTACAGCCCTGACCCTTTCTTCCATAATAGTCACCGAACTTGGCTCCCCCAGCCTCAACCCACCCATGTTCAGCTGTCCCAAGTAGCTGGCCCATTTCTGGAAGCCGTTTCAGCACCTCCTGTCTAGGAGCAAGAAGAATGTGATCTCCGTTTCTGAGTAAGGGTCTGTGGCAGGTCCTCTCTCTCCCTACCTACACCGAGGCTATATGAGATCTGGAAAGTACATTTCCCAAAAGCCTTGCCAGAAGTCTCTTATGTCTTGTGAAGAGGAAAACAAACTCAAGCGGTATGCAGAGTAGAGAAGTCACCATCGACGTTGTCCCTATGGCAATCTCAGGCAAGCGTGGCGTTCCGGCTTCCAGAAACCCTCCTGCAGACACCCTCCAAGGCCGCTACAGGCCTCTGAGATGACAGACTCAGGTTTCCTGCGCTTCCTGAATTCCCAACTCCCCAAAGCAGCTTCTCCTGACCTTTACTCCCTTAGTCTTCCGAAAGTTTCTTAAGCCTCTCAAAAGCCCCACGCTCATCTTCTCTCCTAGGAAATATCTGAAGTTGTTTCTGTTTTCATTTCGAGCATGAATGACGGGGCCAATGATTCGGAAAGGGATGGAAACCCACCTCCACTTCAAGCTCCCCGAGTAATGCTTGTGGTAGCACGCATCTAGAGGATTCTGCCTCTGATTCTGTCCCCCGGGCCACTTCCTGAATGCTCTGCAGGACCCCTGTCCAGCTGGCTAAGACTCAGGTGCTTTTCATACATCAACCCATTGTCTCAGGAAGCTACTTGCCCTCTGGAGCTAGTGCTCCAAATTAAACCAGATATGAGGAACCTAAGGGCAACCAGGAAATAATATTCTTTACTCACTATTATTTTTTGGCTTGACTGCTACTTTGGCCAAATAAGTGTTGCATGGCCATTGAATTCTTGCCCCATCTCTCTAGGCTTTTCACAATTCCACAGCCAACTCCACTCCTGCGGCCATCTCTTTATTTCATCCCTTGCTTTGCCTCAGTTTCTCTTCTTCTGCTGTTGGTTTAGTCTTGAGCACACTCTGTAGTGAAGCCTGTGAGGTTATAATAAGGTAATAATCTGTCCTCAGATTTAAATTTAAGTATCTTTCTATCCCTATCACTCCACTTAAGCATCTTTCTATCCCTATCATTCCACCAACTTTGGGTTACGGCGTAACTTGCAAGTATCAAAGGAAGCCACTTGTACCTCAACGACGCCAACATCAGCAGTGTTGTGACAATGAAGAGATTTTGGTTTGACATCAGTGCAGTAGGGGCAGAGCTACCCATGACAAAGCATTATGTTGCTGAAGTCACCTGCCTTTTCTCCATCTGTCTTTTATTAGGACAACTAGCCTTACTCTTTCCTCCTATGGTCCAAGAGTTTATTTGCTGTCCCGGAGTGTCTGTTATTCCACGGTCAGGTATCAGCAAAAGCCCATACACTCTGCTTTGAATCCGCCCTCTGTGATTTCACTTGCGGCTGAAAGAGTTCTTTCTTTTTCTCTGGCTCCCTCTCTGCTTCTCCTCCCTGGAAAATTTCCCTAACCACATGTGTACATTTAGTTCTACAGACTCTACATGGAGAGGTAATTTATGGAAAACCAATCCATGTGCACTACGAGTGCCAATGTTAAAAGTCCATGTAGTCCTATAATTTCAGAATTTGTTTCCGCCAAAGACACAGGGAAATCCATTGTGGGAGAGCCTGCACAATCCCCACGTCCCTATTCAAAAGGGAATATTTGTTGCAAAAACCCAAGGCAGTAACGATTCGACCAGCCCCTTCTCTTAATCTCTGAAGGGAAAAACAACTTCTGCTAATAATTACATATGAACGTGCTTCCTAGTCTTCTTGAAAATCTTTTAAAAGAGATTCCACCCACCTATCACATTTACTGCAGGATGAGTCACAGGCCCCGTCATGCCCCAAAGGAAGCGTCTCACACATTTACTCATAGAACTCCTGGATGGACTGGTCAGCCCAACACGCCCAGCCGGCTCCTGTCCGGTAACCACATTGGATGGCACCAGGGCACAAAGGCAGCACGAAGCCTCCGTCCCTCTCACTGTCCGCCTTCATTCTGGGGCGTCCGTCAGCCTTTCCCCTCTCTCTTGCCATCCAGTCTTGCTTCATCCACTTTCCAGAACCCAACTGCCTGCTTCCCAACTGGGGTTTCCATGACAACTTCTGCCTGTGGTGGTGTCGACTCCAGCATTCATTTAGCCTCTCTTTTGTGGCTTGTCTTTCCTAAACATGCCTGCTTCCTCTCTGTGTTGATATTGTGCTGGATTTTGACCTTGGCTTCTCAGAGGTCAATTTGTATACTAGTGTGTTTTGTTCTTAGATAAAATCCGAGCAAATCAGAGATGAGTTCTAGCTTTCAACCCACCCCATCCTGCAATGCTAAGTCAGATCAAGGGTCTCCTACCTTGGAAAAATGATGGCCATTCATTTCCTCCTTTGGAAAACAAGGACCGGATAAGGAAGGATTTAGGGAACCCTTGTATATGATGCCTGTTCATCTTTCAAGATAATTTCCAATGTTTAAGTCATTGAAAAATATTAAAATTATAGTTTTTTTCTCACTCCCTTCCCCCTAAAGTGTCCCCATGATTAGTTATGTCTATCATTCATTCCTCCTTCATATAAAATACCTTTAAGATTCAATGACAACCGAGCAGCCTGGGAGAGCCATTTTTCAATATGGACTACTGAAAGGCAAAAGGGGACCTGACCCAGAAGAAAAAGTTCTCCAAAATATGAAATCATGCCAAAAGCCTCAAAAAATAAGCCTGAGGAGCACAAGACAACACTTCACATGAGCTAAGCATACTGGTGATGAAGGCATTGGCAAGGTTACAGAGTTTGCAGATTGCTTATTTATTTTATTTTTTTTTATTTTTTAAAATTTTATTAAAGAAGGGGTATGGTGCTGCCAGCAGGTAAGCCTGTACCTGTGGGGCGAGTGCATCAGCAGCTTGATGATGCCTTCAGACTTCCAGATACCCCAAAATTGTTGCTGTGCCTTTGGCCAGACCCCAACAACTTGGAGCCAAATTCACCAAGAATTAAACATCCAAAAGTTTGGTATGAGGAGACCACCCACAAACCACCTCTGGCTCAGCTATATAAGCTCATTTACTGGTCTTATTTCAGAGACCCATAAATCTTGAAAGAGATTAAAAAATGCAGTTAGCCTGTAGAGCAGAGGTAGGTGGGAACCCATGACTGAGAGCCCCAGGCTTGCTTGGATCAGGACTCGGCCTCCTCCCCCCAGCTCCCCAGTTTTCCAGTAGCTTGGCAGTCACACCCACAAACTGCCCCTGGCGCCATGTAATCTCATCAATGGCCAAGGCCCAGAGACTATAAACTAAAGCTCCCAGAAGAGAGTACTGCAGAATGCCCTCACCCCACGCCAGGTTGTCTTCACCGGGGCACCTCAGGAGGGGCTGAGTTGAGTTTCCCTCCCTGCCCCAAGCAGAATCCCGGCAACCGAAAACCTCCTGAACCCAACTACTGCCATGCCCAAGGCCACTCTCCACAGGCTCAGATGAGCCTCACCCAAAACAGGATGAACCTCACCAGAGAGCAGACTGGCAGGAAAACCCAGAAATGCAGGAACCCGTGACAGATCTCCAAGCCTGCTTGGATCTGGACTGGGCCTCTTCCACCCAGGTCCCCAGTTTTCCAGAAGCTTCGCAGTCACACCCACAAACTGCCCCTGGTGCCATGTAATCTCATCAGTGGCCAAGACCCAGAGACTATAAACTAAAGCTCCCAGAAGAGAATGACACAGAATTTCCTGGACATTATATTCTATCCATCACAAGCAATACAAAAAAAATCGTCTAGCATTGCCTTTTCAGCAGGTTTGAGTGGTGGTGAGACTGGTGTTGAAATATTGAATGTAACCAAAGTAGAGAGAGAGTATGGGGGAAATTGTCTGCCACATAAGCAGGGGAAGGATTGGAATGAGGTGGGGGAGGGGGGAGGAATACTGGAGATTTTGGTGGTAGAAAGTGTGCACTGGTAAAGAGATGGCTGTTTGATAATTCTATGACTGATTATATGACCAAAACTCAAACATGGAAGTTTTGTAGCTATATCTCATGGTGAATCAAAAAAAGGGAGAAAATAATAATAAAATAAACATTCAGAATCAATTTGCTCGAGCGGGAACCAGTAACATCTCCCTTGTGAGATTAGTTGTTACTGTTTTTGGCATATCAAGTATGCCATGGGGAGCTTGCCAGGCTCTGCCATGTGGGTGAGATACTCTCGGTAGCCTGCCAGGCTCTCTGAGAGGGGCCAAGGAATTGAACCTGGGTCAACCACGTGCAAGGCAAAATGCCCTACCTACTGCACTATCACTCCAGCCCAACATTCAGATTAGAAGAAAAAAAAAGTAATGTGAAGTTCATGCCCAATTCAGTCAGCTTAATCAATGTCTGGATAAATAGCAGTACTCCTATATTATTAAAAAAATGTATTAAAGAACTATGATTGGGGCTGGAGCAATAGCACAGTGGGTAGGGCGTTTGCCTTGCACGCGGCCAACCCGGGTTCAAATCCCAGCATCCCATATGGTCTCCTGAGCATCGCCAGGGGTGATTCCTGAGTGCATGAGCCAGGAGTGACCCCTGTGCATCGCCGGGTGTGACCCAAAAAGAAAAAAAAGAGAACTGTGATTTACAAAGTTATGGAAAGTTATGGATAGTTGGATTTTAGGCATATCATATCTCGACACCAACCCCATCACAGCGTCAGCTCCCCTCCACCAGTGCTCCCATATTCCATTCCCACCCCTCGCCCCATCCTACCTGCAACTTGACAAGCACACTGCAGAGTTCAGTGGTTGCAGCTGGGATCTCATGTTTTCAGTGTTGCCAAGTCTGTGTTTGGGTACACGGCTGTACCCCTCACTCACAGAACTGAAGCTCCGATGCCTTTCAGCCATTACTTCCCATTCTCTTCTTTCTCCTTGATTTCTTTCCTTCTCTGTCCTTCTCCTCTCTAACCATTGGGGTGAGTAGTGATCTAGGTATCTGCCTTTTACTGCAGTACATTTCCTCACCCAGTCTTTTGTACACCACAGATAAATAAGAGCAAAACGGCATAGCGCTGGAAAAACATAGGAAGATGACAGATTTCTTCAGCACAGGGCTGGTAGCTTCTGACCCTTGGAAGCCTCCTACTCTCTGTGCTTGAGTGCAGTGGTAGAGTACTGTGTGCAGAGTCTTCCTCAGAGGCAAAGCAGCTCCCCTTTCTGATGCACTCTCAGAGGACCAGCAGAATCTAACACGCTGTTCCTAGAACTCAGGCACGGCTCCTGCCATCTTCTCATCCTTCTTTCTCATTTCCCCACACTTCAACCTCTTCATAAAAAGTGCACATTAGTCATCATTCATTCCCAAAACATCCTCTACGCTGCTTTAGCATCCAGGGATATGCAGTTAGTGACAAATAGAAAAGGAGAAGATGCAAAGTCTATATAGTCACACAGAGAGAAAGAATCCCTTTCAGGCTTTGAAATACCAGTATCTTTATATGCTGGGGTAGAGAAGGATTCTGGCCTTTACAAGATCTGAGTGGGGGGGAGGGGGTCTCTATCCTATCTCTTTATTTTGCTAGATGTCCTAGAGTAAATAATTTCATCTCTATCAGAGCTTTTATTTACCCAGAGAAGGAAAATAAAAATTTTCCCTCCGCTTAGGGTTGTGAAGATTGCAAGGTAACATTTGCAATGTGTTATTATGGCAAAGCATTATAACCAAATAAAAATTGAGTTACGTGTATCTCTCATATATGTGGGTTTTACTAGAACTTTGGTCTAAAATGTTTTCTATGTTAACCCCAAAGTGCATCTGATAGAATCATTGTTGAGTGACTTTTTGCCAACTAGTACAAAATTTGATACAATTTTCATTTATGGATTTTAGTTTAGAGAGTGACTTAAACTAAATGTGATAACAAATCTTTGGAATAGAGTCACCTTCAGAGATTCATGATAGCTGTGTTCTCATTGGCTGATTTGGATTTCTGTGTTTGCTCTACTGTTTTCGGAAAACCAGTCTTAATTCATCTTATAGTTCAAATTCTCCTGAGAGTCCTCCAAGCCATACATTTCAATGCAATCAGTATTTATGTGCTACTTCCTGTGTGCAGAGGGCAGAAGCTGGGAGTAGTTAAGGAAGAATAAAACTCTATTGTGCTTCAAGAAACAGTAAATATGGCCGAGAGCCAAAGCATTTGGCAAATGACTAATAGAAAACAATGATGTGAATGCAATGAGAAAGGAAGATAAGAAATGTGGGGAGAGGGTTTTGTTCTGGCTGGGAAACCAATTAGTGGAGTGATATAGGGTGTGGACGTAGCCTTGAATGAATCAGAACCAGTTCAGAAAGATGAAAAAAAAGAAAAACCCATATAGGGAAATAAGGTTGAGATTCTCAGTTACCACCCTCAAGAGACAATAAACTTGACAAAAGTTATAGCTTTGAAAGTATTAAACTTAATTTTTATTACTGAAAGGAACCTGAGAATCCAATCTACTCACTAGGTGAGCAGATATCACTGCTGCTGATCCATGGACCACATTTTGAGTCGCAAGATTCTAGAAGATTCTCTCTATATTTTTTAAACTTTTCTCTTTAAACTTTCCTTCTGTCTGGAGGTTGATGCAGACTCTCTTTCTCTGACCCCAGCAACATAAGATTATCCTATCCACATATCCAAATTTGAATTGTATCTAAGGGGAAAACAGAGGGACTTAGCTAAGGGACTTGATTTGGTCAGCAGCTGAGTCCATCTGGAGTTAGAAATCTAGGCAAACTTCTGCTCAGTGGCATAGAGCATGACCCAGGGCAGGAGAGGGCACAGATCATGCTGTGTCCACTGGAAAACTGTCCCTGCTAACACCCACACTTGGTGGTCACCCACATACCTTGTGCTGGATTCTCTCGGCAGTTCCAGCCATGTGTCTGAGCTTTGCATACCCACCCTTTATTTCAGTAACTTGCTTTTTTTCTTTCCACACAAATTATTCTTTGTTATTAGCATAATTCCCAAAGAGAGAATAAGAAGCTTTCTGGCATATCTATTAATCATGAAGAAGATTGAAAGCTGGGAATAAGGCGAGGAAGAAAGAGACATATAAACTAAATGCAAAATGCCCATTTGGAACAAAGATGGTCTAATAGCCCCTTAGTTGCATTATCTTAAATGCCTCTTCACTGTTTTGTGTGTGTGTGTGTATGTGTGTGTGTGTGTGTGTGTGTCTGTGCTTGCGCGCGTGCATGTGTGCATGCACGTGCAGTGGGGGTTGGGGAAACTTTCCCCCTTTTTTTGTTCTTTAGTGAATTCTGATGATGATGTGAAATGCTCTTGACTGGTAAGATATACTGGCATGAGTTAAAAATGAAACGTATTCCAAGGTTGTAAAACAAATCTGCTCCCCTTCCAACCTCGGGTAGATCAACACCGAGGACACCCAAATTATTTAAATTAAGGAAAGATATCGTAGCACAAGCTGCGCTGTGCTAGTTATTGAACAACGACAACAAAAAGTCATTCTTTTGCTAAACGGTGTTTTAATTAACAACATTCTCTGGAAGACTTTGGCCCTTGAAATGCTTCTCCCTGGGCCCTGTGACATCACCACTTAGGAGTGGGGGCTGATCACTGATCTCCCGGGTCTGTGTGGGCGAGTGCGGTTGCGGCGAGAATTCCAAGAGCGACTTCCAAGTGGACATGGATAGATAGACGCCTGCGAAGGTTGCAGGAACCCAGGCCTGTCGGGAGACCCACAAATGTGGGTCACTCTCTCAATTAGCTTCGCTCTTCATCTGCGGGAATAGAGAAACAAAAGCTACTTGGAGTCCTTGCGGGTTGGCAGAGGAGCTTAAAATACCCTCCTAAAGAGGCAATGCTGTAGATTCAAAACAGACTTCCAAAATAAACCCAGCCGGGCCGCCCTCCGGGAGCAGGCCCAGCCCACAAGCCCAGCCCCCCCCTCGCTTCCAGTGGGAGATGCCTGAAGCTCCAATCCCGAGGACCCCGTTATGGTCCTGCTCTCTGAGCCTGCACCCCCTAGGAGGAATCAATCATTCTCAACTGTGGTCAAGAGCGCCGCCCGGCCAGATGCAAGCCTTCCCAAGCCCTCCACACTCTCCCTCTTTGAGCAGTCATGGACCAACTCTCTCGCGATGGAGAGAATTCGTTGTGCTTTGCGCTCTCAAAATTGTGCTCATGGAGTAGCCAAGTACTTCGACACCGGAAGTCGGAGCCAACCTTGGATACCGGAAGTTGCCCAGAACATGGAGAGAAGTGTATGGTTGCTAGTACAAGTCTCACAGAGCGAAATCCAAATTCTGGCCTGTTTGTCTCAGCTGTTTCTGCCACCAGAGCAAACTTTTTTGTTTTGGAGCATAAGTACAGATCATCTGTTGTGCTTTAAAGTGGGTGGGTTTTTTTTTAAAGGAGCTAATTTGGTTGTGCAATACCATCAAGAGAAGCCACTTGTAATTTATATTTAGGTGTGTGTATGTTCTTTCACTTTTGGCAATGATGAATCATATCCATCTTCATTTTATTATGTAACTTCATGCTTACAAGAAGGACGCCAAGACCAGGCCTTGCAGAAGACGTCTCCATTCAACCTAGCAAACAGTCTATGGTCTTCTACTGGGCCTGGTATTTTGGTGGAGAAGAAAGAAGAACAACACTCATTCATCTGAGTTGTCTTGGGAATTTCCATTTTTTCATTGAAAGCCCTACGTTTCAGAAACAATTGTGATATCCTTTGTCCAGGAACGCCGGAATAGCTGGTCATCCTAATAGCTCTGACTGCTTTCCCATTTCTGCCCCAGGTATGAAAGTGTGGATATTCCGTAGTTGGAAGACTGTCTCATGAGCTGGGGGAGAAGGCAGCTGGGATAGGGAAGGGATCACTAAGTCAATGATGGTTGGAGGGATCGTTCAGGTGGGAGATGTGTGCTGAAAGTAGATAAAGGGGTGTTATGGTTTGCAACAATGCCCCAAAGTAGAGAGAGAGCATGAGGGAAATTTCTGCCATGGAGGCAAGGGGAGGGTTGGAAACGGGGGGGGGGGGGCGGGGGGGCGGGGTATACTGGGGGCATTGGTGGTGGAAAATGTGCCCTGTTAGAGGGATGGGTGCTTGATCATTGTATGATTGAAACTCAAACATGGAAGCTTGTAACTGTATCTCACGGTGATTCAATTAAAAAAAAATCCTAGAACAAAAAGAAAAAACAAAGAAAAGAAAGTGTGGGCATTAATTGTGTATCCTGAATCCTTTTAATTCTGTTTAGGTCTTCCTGATCCTACAGGAGATCAGGAAGTTCTCATAGCCTGTAGTCAAGAGACAGGTCTGGGAGCACAAAGAGATCTGCTCTGGTCATGGAGAGAAGGGTCAGTACTCTCCTCAGGTCGAATACTGAGGAGATCCCAACTGCAGAGGCAGGCGATGCACCCATAGGGAAAAGGGCCCTATGGTTGGAGCAAGGATTTGTTATGAGAGGTTGGGGATTGGGTGGGAAGAAAACGGGAAGTGTTAGAACCCAACTGAGAACAAATATGAGCCATGCCACATATCATTCTGTTTGGGTCACAAATTATTAATTCTCATACAGCCTCACCTTCTTACCATTCAAATAGAGTTTATGAATCTTAACCCTTAAAACTTCTGGGAGGTGTTTTCCATATGTAAAGTTCATCCAGTTCCAGTTAACTTCTCCTAGCCTTCAGAACAAAGCAGTCATGTCGGCTCTGTACTAGGTTTGCATTATCTCTGGACTGGTACTACATACACCCCATAAGCAGAAAATACATGCACAGTAACCAGTGGTATGGACATTAAATTTACTTCTCCCTAAGTGAGTTACATTTCTTGTGAGTATTCCCTTCCACTGGGGAAATTTCCAGAGGGAAAATCTTGCTCCTTGAGAATTGGACACCCGAATACGAGCCTCATGAAATACCCAGGGGAGGCTGGGATGTGTTGTACCTTAGCCTCATGAAGGGATGTCCAGACTGTCCTCTGTCCTATCATTCTGAAGGAGGGTACTTGGCATGCAGGCCATTGCTTTCTGCGCCTCTGGGGCTTGGCCAGTCCTTCCCTGGTCACTACGATTTGTACCTGTTTCTAATGGCCAAGGCTAGTCTGCAACTTTAACAGTGGAGTCCCTGTGTTCTTTCCTGGCCTGATCCTTGACCTCTGGGGTTCACTGAACCTTTGCACACCTAGGCTGTCTTTCCTGATGCTAAATGGAAAAGAATGAATGAGAGCCTCTTAGACCCTCTGTATCTAAACACATGAGAGAGTAGTGCAGATTGCTATAAATATTCCAGGTTTCCAGTCAGGATAAGCATAAGCTCTGTGAACTGTGTAGAACACCTCGTTATGTAACTGAGGTGTTTTCCTCCCCCCCCCCACATCTGCCTCTCCCATCCCCCAGATCATTTCAACCTTGGAATAAGGCTGGACAAAACGCACTCTAGGATAGTGACCCAGTTCTAATTCTCTTATGTGCCACACCTTTCATGATTTAAGCCCCATTTCTTTCTATTCTAAGGAGAGAATCTATTATACTTATATAAGGTCCTGAGTACTTCCTTGTTATCGGTCTATAGTAAGATTCTTTGGTTTGAATGCTGCAAACTTTAAATCCTTTTAATATTTCAAAGGAGACTCTTTTCAAAACCAAATTTCTTTTCCTTCCCTTTTACTCTCCTCTCCTCTTCTCGGCCCTCCACCCCTTCTCTCTCTCTCTCTCTCTCTCTCTCTCTCTCTCTCTCTCTCTCTCTCTCTCTCTCTCTCTCTCTCTCAAATCTGATATGTCTTTGCATCACCAAACAATTATTACTCTCTGTGTACTCATTAAAGTGAAAACAACTGCCATGACAAATCAATCCCTAAACTTCAGAGATTTAATGTAGTAGAAGTTCGTTTCTCACTTTTGAAACAATTTGATGCGAGGGAGAAGCAGATATTCTGTTCCACTTATCCATTCAGGCATCTTGGAAATATGCTGTCTTCCACTTGGGGTTTCTGACAGAAGGTGAAAAGCTACATCTACTTTCTCAGGAAGGACACATAGCATTAGAGTTCATATTTATTTGTGGACAGCTAGTCACATGCCTCCCCAGATACAAAGGGATGAGAAAATGTCACCCTTGCCATCCTAGCCTATTTCCCAGGCACAATTTTAGTTTAGAGACTCCCCCAATGTGCTGACTCAGCAGATATCTGGGATGTATGGACTATGGAATTAGGCATTCAAGACTCAGAACTAAATAATTAAAACTTAGTCTTTATCTCCAGGGTTCTGTCCTTAGATATTAACCTATTAACCTTTCCATACTGCCCCTTGTTGAGCAGAAGCAATAAGACACAGCCTACGGCCTTGGCTTTATAAAAAGTAAAAAGTATACTGCATAAGGAATGCAGAGGGAAGCAAAATAGCTAAGAACCAAATTTTATGGTGAGGAGGGTCTTGAAGTTCACCTATATCATACTTTTCCCTGATGGATTAAAAAAACAAATGAGACTTGGAAAAATAGAATTGTCTTCTCTATTGCTTTAATAAATTTATCCTGGAACCAAGTTCAAGTTTTCAATTTGAGATATCAAAGTCTTTACATCTGTGCAACCTGTAGGCACTCCTAAGTTTATCCTTTTACAGTTATTTGTTTAATCAAATAATGCCGAAGGTGGGTGGAATTCCCCCCTGAGCTGCCTTTTGTAGAGAGCCCATCAGTATTCACTGTTATACCCATAGGACTTGACATCACAACATCATGGGGAAATTCTGCCCTTTGGAGTATCTTTTTACACTCACCTTCGTTTCTCTCTGCATTCAAGACCTCAGCAAACATGGCTCCATATTGTCAACTTCCCCTCAGGTAATAATATCTAACAGATGCAAATTGGCCCCCTTGCAATACCAGTGAAGCTCAGAAGTTTGAAGAACATTTTGTTTCAGCATGCTGTGTTCTCTACCGTGTCACCAAAACCACTGGCCATAGCTGTAAATGAATTCATCCTGTACTTACAACCATAATTATTGCAGCTTTTCTCCAAATCTCAAGTACATTACCCATAATGGCCAATTCCATACAATCTGTCAGCTCTGGCTGACTTGGCATTGTCAGCTTTTATACAGAATTAAAACAGGGTTTGGCAATTTCTGAGGCATCATTCTAACCCAGCAGTTTGCAGAAGTGGGAAAGACCCAGTACGTAATGTAATATATTTCTCTACATAGAGATTTCTTTCCATAGAGATGTTTCTGAATGAAAAACTTGTAACTCTAGATACTCTCAAAGTCTTAAATGTTTCTCAGGTACAGGTCTGTGAGGCTTCTTGCAGAGTTATTCCAGAGGATTCCACCTCTCTATCATAAAAATATTAGAGATATGTCAGAATAAAGAGGGAAAACAGCTGACTTCTTAGTAGTATGTTGTCCCTCGTGCCACAAGCGAGAGCTGTTCAGTGAATTTAGTCTTTGCAAAAGTCCATCATTCAAGACCTTGGAAAATCCAAGCGTTAAGTTCTTAGCACTGTCGCATTCTCATCCCATTGTTCATCGATTTGCTCAAGTGGGCACCAGTGACGTCTCCATTGTGAGACTTGTTGTTACTCTTTTTGGCATATAGAATACGCCACAGGAAGCTTGCCAGACTCTGCCATGGGGGCTGGATACTCACGGTAGCTTGCCAGTCTCTCCGAGAGGGACAGAGGAACCGAACCTGGGTTGGCAGCATGCAAGGCAAACGCCCTACCTGCTGTGCTATTGCTCCAGCCCAGCAGTTTCTGTAGTGTAGTGGTTATCACGGCCACCTTGCATGCAGAAGGTCCCTGGTTCGAAACCAGGCAGAAACAAACAACTGTTAAGTTCTTAAACTAAGGAAAAGCTGTGTGTGCTGTGCATTTATAAAGCTCCTCTTTTAAAGAATAGGTATATCTTGGCAGAGAACATGGAAGTAGAATTTCTAAACCAGGTCAGTTTTGGGTCTGGGGCCTCATATGTGTGTATGCATGTGTGTGAGTGTGTGTGTGCACATACAGGCACCCGTATGCACACACATATACACACACACCAATGTAGTTTATAAACAACTTAAAAAAGGCTCTAGCTATAACCAACTTACTAATATATAAATGTCTGTCTTCTGTCTTCTGACTGAATTAAAATTTCCCTGGAGCACTTCAGCCTGTGCTGTAATCTAAAACCATTCACTAAGATGCTCAGATGGAAGAAACAGAGTAAAATAGGAGTACTAATTTCTTAATATGTAGATAAATGATTTTTCTACAATCCTAGACTTGGATATTTTAGCTACCTCTAAGTATTTAGATTTGTTTCCTCAGAAAGCTACTAAGGCATTAATTTACTTTCCTTAGCTATGTTTCAGATTGTACTGAAATGGCCAAGTTTCTCCTAAGTTGATAAAAAAAAAATCCATTCCATGTGGCTGGAATCAAGCCCGATGAAATTTTTCACTAAGAGTAAAAATACTTTGTGTGTGTATCAAAAACAGTTGGAAAGAGCTGGCTATATTTTTGTGCACCAATATTGCCAGACTAATGATGTTCCAGTGAATTTGATGGCACGGTTCATTTTGGTGGGGAGATCCAGATAGACCCTACTCAAGCTAGCCCAAGAAACCTCTCCCTTCCTTTGGATACTAAATCTGAGAGATTCTTTTTCTTTTTTTTCATTTAAAAAAATTTTATTAGTGAATCACCGTGGGGTACAGTTACAGACTGACAAACTTTTGTGCTTTCGTTTCAGTCATACAATGATCAAGTACCCAGTTCTTGGTCTCTTACACACTGACTTTGAAATGCTTCATCTGACTCTTGACTCATTTATTAAGAAAATATTTAGTAAAAGCTTCAGCACAGAAGCACTGTGTCCAGTATTAGAAATATATAGAATAACAAGACATGGCCATTCCACTTGAGATCATATTTTTTAATATCTGCATTTTTTCAATTGAATCACCATGAGATACAGTTACAAGCTTTCATGTTTGAGTTACAATCATACAATGATCAAACACTCATCCTTCCACCACTGCACATTCCCCACCACCAATGCCTCCAGTATATCCCCCCTTTCTTACCCTCCCCTGCCTCCATGGCAGACAATTTCCCCCATACTGTCTCTCTACCTTTGGGAACTATGGTTTGCAGTACAGACACTAAGAGGTTATCATGTTTGGTCTTTTATCTACTTTGAGCACACATATCCCATTCTGAACGATTTCTTCAACCATCATTGTCTTAGTGATCCCTTCTCTATTCCAGCTGCCTTGAGATTATATTTTGTTCTCTGATAGAGAGACACATGTTAATAGCTTGAGTTCATAATGGGAAAGGAATTTAGTCTACTTAGGGCAGAAATGGTGCTACTCTATTTACACACTTCTGGAGGATCATGTACAAGACTTCCCATGTGAATGCCAGCTCTGTAGGCACAACAAAAGTTTGCCCTAGAGATGGGCAGCATGACTTTTCTTGTCATGGGAAGGTCATAGAAAAAAGTGCCCATAGTCTGTAGAACACTGGAGCCTTGATATAGAGACATAACATAGGATATTGCATCGAAGGAGTCATGCAGAGAGCTAGACCATAGCCATGTGTAAGGGAAGAGTTAAATGCAGTAAAAAGAATGAATGATGCACGGTAAGAAATGAGGTCTTGGAAGGAGTCAGAACCCAGGAAGGAAGTGCCTGACATGACAAAGAGGTTTGAGATGCATATGGTTAGTGCCGCGAAGTATTTCAGAGGTTTTAAATATGGCAGTGAGTTTTAGAAAACTCACTTTGGAGATAATGCAGATGATGAATTTGTAGAAGGTAAGAGCTTAAGAGTGGGCTGCCGAAATAATCCAGCAGAGAAGGAATGGTAATTGGAGTTAGTGGGATGAGGTGAACAATGATTCAAGACATTTCAGAGATGAAATTCATAGGTGTAGGTAAAGGATAACAGCTGGGGTTGCTGGGGAATGATCATCGCACTGGTGAGTCATAAATGATTTAACGGGAATTCAGAACGTAGGTAACTCTGGTGACAATGTCTGGTTTGGGAGCATGGTGAGTTAGAAATGGGGACCACCAGAAGGGCTGCAGGGATGAGTTTGGAGTGGAGGAAATCAGTCGAGTCTACAAAATCAATAAATAAACCAATTTAGAGCCGTCAGTATTTAGAGGCTGGTGGGAAATATTCTCCTGACTTTCTCATTTCTCCCTTCTGTCCATTCTAAAGTGACCTCTCATGTGCTTTTCTGATGATTTAACTTTCAAAAAGCCATCATTTGGATTCTGTTCAGCCTTAGCTGTCAGATTGAATTACCACTTACCTAGTCTTCCACTTGATTATTACAACTGCAAGACTCTTCCTGGGCTTTCTCTGCTCTTCTCTTTCCCTGATTGCTCATAGTTAAGTAGTTGAATAAACTTTCTCCTGGGCTCTAATCCAGCATAATGCAGTGAAAAGATGATGCTGATTCCAGGCTCGTCCCCATCAAAGCCATGTGGTCTCGTGAAAATCACTAAACTTCCCTTGCTCCCTTTTATACTTCTATTTACCAGCAACTATCCTAAGTACCTGAGCAGAATTAGTCTTGAAATTCAAATGGGTATGAAGAGTAATATTATTTATTGTACCTATCAAGATATAGCCAACAAATATTAAGTTCATTTCTTCACCATTTTGTAAGTCCCTATGAAATTGGAAGAGACTGTATTTAAATTTAATTTGATTTGTTCTATTGAATGAAAGATGAGAGAATTGGACCCCAGAGAATAAAAATTATTAGACCAGAGTTATAGAGCCTTTGAATGCTGTGACCTCTTGTTTACCTCTATACCAGGCTCTTCCAGTTTATTGGAATAGTTGGCAGAGTCTCTGGCTGCCTACATCCCCATAGCTTTCTTGGGATTCCCATTGGGACATAGAGGATTGAAGGCAATATTAGGTACCAATTTCTAGGTAACATATTTTCAAAACTAGAAGGCCTAATCCAATGCCTGCCTATCACAGTTTTCTATAAATCTGGAACAACTGGGCTGGATTCTCAGTTCAGAGCCACACAAGGGTGCAAGTAAGGTATTAACCGGCTGCATTCTCATTCTCATCGGAGACCCACATGGAAAAAAACTGGCTTGCAGGTTCAGTTGCCTTACTGGCAGAATTTACCTCTTTATTATTGCAGCAGTGAGGTACGTGTTTGATTTTTTATTTTTCTGGGGACTGCTTTCAGAGTCCAGGAAGCATTCATGGTTGACGCCATCTGCTCCTTTCCTAGGTCTTCTTCCAAGAACATCTTACCTTTTCAAAGTCAGCACGAGAGGCTCTGCCTACTTGCTAGCCAGTGGTATATATGTTTATGAGCTCAGTTTCAGGAAAGATGTGAGAAGCAAGTTCCGATCTCGTGCACCCCTAAACAGAATGATGGCACAGAGCCCTGGTGAAACCAGGGGATGGAAAACTTGGTGCCACATTGGATTTCTGTTCTCTTCAGACATCGTGGTAGATTTATCAGGAGAGAATCACAGAGAACAGAACTGTCTGATTGGCCCTCAGCCTCCTCCAATTATAACTGCCCTGTGCGCTCTCTCTCTCTCTCTCTCTCTCTCTCTCTCTCTCTCTCTCTCTCCTTCCCTCCCTCCCTCCTCCCTCCCTCCCACTCTGGTGTGTATGTCTATCTGTCTGTCTGTATGTATGTCTTCCTCACTCAAAGGGTCCGTCAGGCTCTGGAATGACTTTGGGACCCAAACCCAAGGTATCTGTGGAAGTGTGGGAGACACTGTTAGTCCTATACTGGCAGGTCTATACTGGGTCAAAGGTCAGAACAATGATGTTAGAAAAAGATAGTGTGTGTGTGTGTGTGTGTGTGTGTGTGTGTGTGTGTGTGTGTGTGTGTGTGTGTGTGTGTGTGTAGGTGGTGAACCTTCCTGAGAGCACATCCAAGGACATTATCTGCTATTGCAGCATTTTCTGAAGTGGCTTTTTCCTGGATTGTTGGTACACTCTGTGACATGAGTCACACTGCCTCTTTATTAAAAATCCATCTTCTCCAGCTGAGGCAAAACAAATATTTACCCACATCTAACTCTGGTTCCTGCCATGGCAATTGTCTATGCCTTCTCCATGGATCTGTCAAAATCCCCTGAGGACAGCTACGCCCAGAAGATACTCAGTTCCTACTTGGGGTTCCAGGGAATGGATGTCTAGAAGTTCCTCTCTGTGCTCAGGAAGAGGCTGACCCACTACCACCTAGCAAAGCACCTGAATCTCTACTTTCAACGTGTTGCTTCCCCTCCATTCACCACTTCTTTTTATTTTTACATACTGGACTTTCCTGTTGATACTCAACACCCAGGACATTTGTGCCTGAAATATGGCAATTGTCACAGGCCTGCCAGTGGTATAGTGTAGAGAGAGAAAGAATATGTGAGACAATGTAATTTTTTTACATTATCCCACATTTTCTGTTGTCTCTGTCCCTTTTCTTTTCATGATATTTAGAATTCATGGGATTAAATAGGCTGTGTATCTTAATCTCCTCTTTACCAGCATCTACAAGTTTGACTTTTGTGATATTCCTTTTTTCTCACATTTAAGTGAGAATAAGAACCATCTTCTATGGCTGTTAAATGAAGTCATTTTTTTAAAAAAAAGGAAAAATTAGTGGTATATAGTAAGTATTCAACTAATGAAAGGTAACTTGTATCTTTAACTGCACATTCATGATCATGTCTTTTAATCCTGCAGACATATCTGTCCCCCACTCCATCAACCCTGGGCTGTGCTGAGGTGTATGCCTTGCCTGCAACCAATACTGGTTTGACACACAGCAGCATCTGTGGGTCCTCTGAGCACTGTCAAGGTCAGTCTTGAGCAACAGAACTGAATAGCATGAAACACTGCTGCATGTGAGATTTTTCGTGTTAAAACTATTTTTAAATATATAAAAAGCGTCTTTAGAGACCAGGGGTCACCTGACCCGACCAACTCATCTGCCTTACAAACTTCCATTTGATCCCTGGTTCTACTTCAGATGCCAAGTGTGATTCTGGCAACGTTGTTCTTCGTGCCCGACAGCTCTGCTGTCTAAGACTCCCAGGACCCCAGGTGATTTCCAAATTTCCACCCTAACCAAAAGGATGAGTCAGCACCATAGCCAGGAAAATGATGCCCAGTATGCACTGGGGTGAGCACTGCTGTGATCTTAGGGAGCACATCCAGAGTGTGCAGAAACACTAAAGGAGGATGAGCTTCAGCAAGCCTAGCAGTGTGCAGGCACCACAACCTGAAACCCCAGCTGCTGAGGAGCACAGCTCAATGCGCCAGCACCAGTTACCACAATGACGTTAAGAAGGAAGGGAAGGTGGGAGAAACAAGAACTATTTCCATGTGGACTTTGCATTCCTTGAAGTCATGATAAGTAGGTGTCTTGGGACTCCTACTCCTGGCAGTGCCTCTTTTCCTCCTACTTCCTGTTGACGAAAGAAGGTGATGTGGAAAATGGGGCCGGGAGGCACTGGGAGTGTTGTTGCTCTGAAGATGAGGTTGACCAGATGGCTCTAGTTTATGGTTTGTTACTAAGGGGGAAAAAAAAGGTGGATGTTTTCCCATTGTACTCTAGGGAGAGAAGAGAGCCTGTGGAGACCTTCTCTTTCCTCCAGGCTCCTCCCCTCCCCTAAGAAGCTTGTGACAGAAACTGAGGAAATGTCTCTTGATGAATTTGCTTCTGAAGCTCTTGGAGACCTTTGTCTAAGGAGGTCATGAGATTTGGTGAGGCGGTTAAGTCCCTAACACTCAGTCAGGTGAACGTCACCTGATCCTGGTGGCTCATGTTTAAACGCCCTACCACACCTGCCTGAGTGGGAGGATGGAGTCAACCACAGTCGGTGAATTCCTCTGAGCTCCATGTTATAAATGAAACTTGGGGAAATTATCTTCAAGCTGAAGCATCATTTTTTTTTCCCAGTTTGTTTGGCTGGAACGTGAGCTTTTAAAGAAATCCAGTGCTTTCTCAGCTCCCTTTTGTGGGTGGCTCGATAAAATGGAACCTTCAACATTAATTCCTGTCAGAGTAAAATTGCAGTGGTAGGATTCACTAGCTCTCCGTTTAACAGAGTGCGGAGTGCCTTGATTATTGGAATGAAGCACTGCATTAGGAGAGTCCCGAAGGAGCCAGAGATTTCTCGTTTGAGAGGCGCCCACTGAGACAGCCATGGCAGGAGAGAGTGCTTCTGGGGGAAAAAGAAGCATCCTCTCCTTGATTCATGACCGTCACACACCCAGCTTCCTCTGGATGGGTGCACCAGCATCTCCTCTTGGCATTTGTCAGCTTTCTGTTCTTACATTGTACCTCAGCTAATGACTAAGTTCATGAATGTGAGTTTGTGCCATTCTTCATCCCCCTTATCACTAAATAATTCAGGTTGGGTCTTTGAGGAGAAAAGAGTGACCGTTGTGCACCTTCGAGTCCCCTCCACTCCATGGCCACATAGTGTAGCACTGTAGCACTAGTGTCTCGTTGTTCATCAATTTGCTCGAGCGGGCACCAGTAATGTCTCCATTGTGAGACTTGTTGTTACTGTTTTTGGCATATCGAATACACCACATGGTCAGGGAGAGGAAATATCCATCTGAGAAGACCTAGCCCGTGTGTGGAAGGGAAAGACAATTTTCATATGGGCTGCTTCCAGCTCTCCCTGACTCATCCCAGGGAGTTAGGGATCAAAATTCTTTATCCCATGTAGCTGTTTTACCTCTGATGGCTTTCCTGCAGCCCAACTTCCTCAACAAATGTCTTGTGAGAGTTTCATGGGAAAAAAAACATGCAATACCAGAAGGTTGACTCCATAGCTTGGAACTTGGCCTCACACGCTGGGGGAAAGTCATACCAAAAGGAGAAGGGAACACCAAGTAAATTGTGAGTGGAGATCCCGCGTGGTAAGGGAAATGCGCGCTGAAAGTGGACTAGTGTCTGAACATGATGGCCACTCAATACCCCTATTGCAGATCACATCACCCAAAAGGAGAGAGAGAGAACAAATTGGAATGCCCTGCCACAGAGGCGGGGTGGGCTGGGGGGATGGGATTGGGGGGTGGGAGGGATACTGGGCTCACTGGTGGTGGAGAATGGACACTGGTGGAGGGATGGGCTCTCGAACACTGCATGAGGGAAAAACAAGCACGAAATGTTTGAATCTGTAACTGTACCCTCACGTGATTCACTAATTAAAAAATAATAAATAAATAAAAATAAAAAATCTCTTTAAAAGGAAAAAAAAGACCAGAAAATAACTCCTTTAATCCAGTATTCAGCCATAGTAGCAAGAACAATATATAGTTATTAGTTAATATTTAATAACAATATTATTCAGGATTTGTACTGGTGTTTGTCATAACTTGACTTGCCAAGGAACCCTACAGGATAGTGCCCGGTGATTCTGATGGCAACTTATGAGCAAACAGGGTCAGGGAATGATGGATGAGGTGCCCAAGAGTTAGAACCACATCATTAGAGACCCAGGGTTTCAATCCCACTCTTCTTAGTGGGGCTAAGCCAGGTGCAACGTTACATGGCTCTGTGAGTTTAAAGAGAAAAACTCCCCGTTATTATTTTTTTGTATTTTTTTGGCTAGTTGTCTTATTTTTCTAATTTCATTTTAAATTTTATTTTATTAAAGCACTGTGACTCACAAAGCTATTCATAGTTCCGTTTTAGGCATACAATATTCCAGCACCAATCCGGGCACCAATGTGCCAAGTTGGGTCCCTACCTCCCCACCCGCCTCCCATCTTGACAGGCACCTTTCCAAATCTGGTTGTCAACCTTTGGGTCAACTTGCATTTCGTCTCCTGTCTTTGCATTCAGTTTTTGCTCTTTTGTGTTCCCCTGTCCTGTCATTCTGCCCTCAAGTCAAAGATGAGCTGGGGCTGGTTAGTTTACTCTGAAATATGACAGTGTTTTAGCACACAGAGAGTTGATGAATACTTACAGCCATCACTTATTCCTGCCAGTCATGTTGCAAGCATAGGAGACAGGATTATTGTCCACTGGCTTTAAGAAAAGGCAGGATGGGGACAAGGTGGGAGGGTATCTAGGAAAGGTGAGCCAAGAGGCTGGACTCAGTGCTGACACACACAGAGAAAAGCTTCCTAGTGGCAGCTCATGGAACGGGTCTAGGTATTTCTTAGATAGTGAAGTTTTGTCAGAGCCATACAGCTCTGCCATGTTCCAGAGCTAACCCAGCCCTGGACCTTCGCATCATAAAAGTGAGTGATGAATGGTGCTGCAGGCTGCTCCAAAAAGTCATTTTGTCCAAAAAATGCCTGAATTGCTTTGGCTGGGCTTGCAGCACACAGGGAGTATGGGAAACCCAGGAGCAAGGAGTCAGACACATCCATCAGGCAAGGCCTTCCAAGTGACCCTTCTCACCTTCCACCTAAGGTAGCATGGCAATAAAAAAATGCCCCAAGTTGGCTCTGTAGCAACCAAGCTGGTTCTGCCTGGCTGCTTGCTTTGTAAGCACACCGTCACAAGTTCAATCCCCAGTGCTACCTGCAGGAATATATGGAGGTCCATCCCTGCAGCTGTGCTGTCTACCAACATCTTCCCCTCTCCACCACACACACACACACACACACACACACACACACACACACACACACACACACACACACACCACACCCCACTTCATCTCCTAGCCACAGCAGGATGTGAAACCTCTGGCCCAGTGCAGTTCAGTAGATGTGAGAACAACAACAGCACAAGTCTGACTCCCTACCCAGCACCAAAGCCAAAAACAGAGGTGCAAGTTCTCAGGTTAGCAGGGCCACCCCTGGGGGCAATGCAGCAGCCCCCAGCAAGGGCGCTCTACAACAAAGAGTGTGTGCAAGTACCACAATAAAAAGAGTGCGAAACCCCCACCCCTCCACAAAGCACACACGTGCAAATACGACTAAATGCATGCAAACCTGCTCGGGACACGAATGTGAACCTGTGTGATCTCTGGTGATCGCAACATAGACGGAGAAGGGAGAAGAGGAAACAGAAGGCGAAATGGAACGGCTGGATACGACCTGGAGAGGAATCCCTTAAGACACAAAGCAAAATAAACAAGTGGAAGAAGCCAGTGGAATCTGCGGATCTTGGCTGGCTCTTGCTTTGAATAAATGAGTCATAGAATACCTCTGAGGGACAGTGGGAGACATCTGAATATGGAACAGGGAGTATCCATTATGCAGGTATGATTGTTAACTTCGTTAAGTGCTCCGAGCGCCTGGTGATTCTGCCGAGAAATGTCCTCAGTCCTCAGAGATGCCGGCAGAGTTTGCAGGCGTCCACTCTCACAGCATCTGAAATGGGTTAGAAACGGCACGTCATGAAAATAAGTCTTTGCAGCAACATGTGAACAATAGTTAATGCTCGGGGATGGGTATACGGGGTTCATTATACTAGCCTATCGTGACTAGGATCAATCTAATGAAATGGAAAATTACAACCTTGGTTTGGCGGTGTAAAAGCAATGTAGTGATTTATAAGACCTATTTACGGGATAATTGGTACATGTACAACGGCTATTAGGCATATTGTGAATATGTCCGATCCATTTTGGTGAGTTCTCTTGATTGCCAAACCACTGTGCTCACGTGCTCTCACGGCTGGCTGTGGGAAGGAGAACCTTTTCTTCTCCATTGGTGGGGCCCATGGAGACTACTTTGCCTGGGCTTCTGGGGACACCCCCAGCTAGCCAGCCAGGCTCTCCCCTGCAGAAGGGAAAGATTTAACCCCTTCAGAACAAGGCAGAGCAGACTTTTGCGGTCTGTTACATCTATCAACTTTTTGATTGCAGAACCTGCCCCCGTTCGTCATCTCCTCTTGTGCTCACACAGTGTCTGTTCACTGGCACTGGCGCTCAGCACTTCTTCAGTTTTCACCTTCCTGCATCTTTCACATTTGTCTTTTACCTGAAGTCTTTCTCTTTGGAGCTTTCTGTTACTCGTCCTGTTTTGACTCTGCTAAGGATCTTATCATGATTTACATTGCAGCTCTCTGTTTGACAATATTTTCCCCTGCCATCTGCTTTTTTGTAGAGGACTGGAGAGGTGCATACAGACAGACAGACAGACAGACAGACACACACACACACATGCACACACACACACGCACACGCACACATTCGTAGAGGTATGCTTGCACACGTACACTCTCCCAAACATGCATTCATACACAGTACACAGGCAGCTTTGGTGAAAAACAGATTTGAAATTGCACATGGATTAAGACTCAGTGATTCTTAAGAAAGCATTTGGTGAGAGGTGAACTGTTCTTTAAAAGTGACCGTCTCTTCGGCCGTTGGGGTGCTTTTGCCGGTGGTGGTAGTATTTTCTTCCTTGCAAGAAGAGCAGAGCTGGCTCACCTTGGCCTGTTGTTGAATTCCCCAGTCACGTCCCTTATGTGGCATCCTGGTTTGTTGTGGGGTAATTTAGATTTTGAACATTCTCCTGTTAGAGTCTATAAGGCCTTTCCTAAATTGAAATTCTTCCTTCAGGGAGCCAAGAGCTCAGAAGCTTCTAAATTTACATCTGGGTAACAGATTTGCTATAAAGTTAGAATACTGGGGAACAAATTCACTGCTTCAGAATTTTTACAAAGAGTTACATTCCTCAAGGTCTTACCCAGTGAGCTCGTCATCAGGGACAGATGGTCCCCTTTAAGGGGCATCAGGAAGTTTCAGAAACATGACATAATGTTTATCTCGCTTAAGATTTTTCTTTTGAGTTGGGCTTCTCCCTTTGCCCATCACATTTTCGTTCTCTCTTTGGCAACGGCTGG
Source organism: Sorex araneus (assembly GCF_027595985.1). Taxonomy (NCBI): domain Eukaryota; kingdom Metazoa; phylum Chordata; class Mammalia; order Eulipotyphla; family Soricidae; genus Sorex; species Sorex araneus. The sequence continues at coordinate 289,710,969 of NC_073302.1, forward strand.
TAAAAAAAAAATGTCTAGAAAGTATTTTGCATTGTCTCTTTTATTTGCTGCTGAAAATATATATTTTGGCTCTTCTCTATCATCTGTAGATTGTACAGGCTTTTATTTTTCTTTTACAAAAATGTAATACAATTCAGAGTAAGGAGATAAACCCAAAGCCCTCTAAAAAGAGACTATTTATAGAAGAACCCAGAGGTAATCATTTTGGCCCAGAGCTGTGATCAAAACGTTCTTATACCTGTGTTCCATCTGACATTTAGACTCAAGCTCCAGCTACAGAGCCCCCCGGTTGTCATGGAGGATGGCATTTGTTAAGGGGGGAGGAAGCTGATGATATATGTGGTGTCTGTCCAGTGGGATTAAAAAAAAAACCTAAAATGCAAATGAATTGATAACCATTGTCTTCAATATAGGAAAATTCCCCCCACCTCAGTGGTGCCTGATCTTTTGGAAGACACAGCACTTTTTTTGGAGGAAACCTTGTAAAATTCTTTCTGTTGCTTCCTATGAGGAATATTCTTCATTTCTAAATAGCACACATTTTTCCCCTCCTGTCTTGAGCTATAAATATATGATGCTGATCATTTATTTGAGGCATCTGTGCCCCCTACCAATTACACTCCTGGTGTTCTCCTGCCCTGTATCCTATAGATCATTTCATGTGGTTCTACATCCTCAAAACTCTGCCATGAGGTTCTGGGAGGGAGGGGGAGCAGGGGAAGTCATGGTAGTGTGAAACCGTGAGTGTAATCTCCCCAGGATGAGAGAGTGACTCACAGCCTCTGTGCCTTGAGTCAGTACCAGGCAAACCTGGATTGTTTGCTCCCGCCTCGCCCCGGGGCTGACTGTTTGTTGTGGAGGCAAGAGCAAAGCAGACTTCAGCACAGCCTCAGGAGGAGGGGACCTGTGTCTCTCACGGGGCACATTCCCTCCAGAAGGGTCACCGGAGGTGATGATAGCTGGGTCCTGGGGTTTTAAGTCTCGGAATCTTAGTTCCCTGAAATAAGGCACTGACAACATTTTTTTTTTCCATCGGAGGAAGGTTAATTTGCAAAAGAACAAAGAGGGGGGAAAAAAAGTAACAGCTCTCAGAACCTTAATAGAGGAGGGGTGGGAAGGAAACAAAACAAAAGAGATAAAAGAACCGAGAGATGCTGGCTTCCTCACATAATGAGAATTAATGCGTATTATTACTGAGCCTTATTATTTTTAATCATATACAAAAATGGTAAAAAGTTTATTTCATGGGGAAGTTTTTGTAAAGAGAAGGTGTTAAGAATTCTGCCTTCATACATTCATCAGTGGCATTTGGTCTCCTACAAAGAATAAAGCTTGACGTGTCTTCCTGAAATAGAGTGTGGGTTTCTGATTTCTCAATTATTCATAGAGTTATCGATTATTGAATGCAGAGTGCTTGCCTCTAGTCCCTTAAAAACAATGCCCGTCCCTTACATTTCTGTCTGTCTGGAACGGTGAAAACCATTCTCTGATCTCCATTCCTTAAAACCTAGAATTAATGAAGACAAACTCATCTCTGTCCACCTCGCCCTTGAACCTGGCACAGTAAGTAGCTGCAGGCAGACTGAGTCTGGACCGTGCAACCCTCATCCGCACTGACCTGTACCTTCTCCTTTCTTCTACATCCCCCCCCTCTGGGGGCCCATCTCTGCTTCAGCTCATTGTACTCCATGTTGGAGGCAGTTACTTAAAAGAGCCGTTCCCCGCCCGCCACCCCTTGGCATACTCTAAGGGGAGGGTCTGTCTAGAGGCTCAGAGAATAGGACGAACATGCACTTTGGGAAAACTTGGTTTTGAATCTGTCTCATAGGAAATTTTCTCATTTGCCTTGAGAAAGATCGGACTCTTCCTCGGGAAAGATGAGGAAAGGTTCATCTTACCTTTGGTCCTTCCAGTTTCCCAACAAGCACCAACCCCCTTCTTTTGGACCAGTGATTCTTCACTTTCCATTTAGTTATGATCCAGATTTATGCTGCCAATCAATTCCGTCATATGTCGATGTTCCTGGTTTAAAAATTAGTATTGTCAAGGATGATTTCACTTCTCAGTGGTATGTTGACTAACTGAATGAGGAAAAGTAACGTAGTGAAATGAGGGGGTGGATGATGCTTAGATTGTCCTTGACCCCAGAGTTTGGGGAGGATAAGGAGTAAAAAGGAAAGAAATGAAGTTGGGGAAGGAAGAGGATGAGAAAGGGACAGAAAGGAGGACAGAGGATGGGGCGTTAGGTCTACTGGAGATGTGGAAGAGCAGGCTAGCCCCGTATCCTGCACACAGACTCCACAACACTGAGAATACGAGATCTAAGCTGCATGCCAAACTCTGCAATGTGCCTGTGCAAGGGGCATGGGGTGAGGGGGGTGGAGTATGGGAACACTGGTAGAGGGAATTTGACACTGATGGAGGGAAGTTGACAGGGGTTGAGCCCTATAACTCAGCTATCAACAACTTTGTAAATCATAGTGCTTTATATTTAAAAAAAATGTTAAAAATTTAGTGTTTCTACTCCCAGGTATATATATATCCTAGTTATATCATGCCTAGTATATCAATATATGATGCAATAGACATTAACTTTATTGTTTTGGTCGTGATACCAAGGATTGAACCCACACCCTCACACATGCTAGGCTCCATGGTTGAGCCCCATCCCTGCCTCTCATCTACTTGGAAGTAGGAAGGCTTCCAAGCTAATCAGAGGGTCCTGGGGCCACTCTGGGTGGCCCACGGAGTTGAGGCTATGCAGGAATGAGATGCCAGGCCTTTGGGTCAGCTCTCCCTGCTCCCCAGCTATACTGAGCTCGGGGTCACACTGGGGACTGTGACCCCACAGAGACCGGTTGCCCTCGGCATAGGGCAGAGACCCCTTTGATGCCCAGACTGGAGTATGGATGAAGGGAGCCCCTCAGCCCATCATTGTCTCAAGGGGGTCCCATAGCCCTCAGCCTGGGGAGGAAGGTGGACGTGAGGGTTGTGAGGACATATGGGCCCAGCAGCCACTGCTGTACAAGTACTGCTTTTAAAAATGGCTCTGAGAGCACTGCAAAAAAAAAAAAAAATCCCCTTTGTTCCGGATGGCATCATTCTCTAAATGTAAAATTGTGTCAAATTAATGAAAATTGGGAAGCTTTCGTCATATTTTCTATCACAATGTTGAAGCAGCCCTTTATTGGAACCACCTGAGATTAAATCAATTTGTTTCTGATCCTACTGCATAACCCTTGGCTGATTGGAGTGTAGACACTCACTCCAGGTAATGCAAGAGAATTTGCTGAAAGCCTGTTCTGCTGTCAGAACCTCACGAACTTCTCAACGAAATTGAGAAATTTCTTAAGTCATTGAGTGTTAGCCAGAGAGGAATTATCAATTGATGCTAAGTAATGCTGCCCTTATATATTTCTTTGTTTTATTATTATCCGTGTATGAAGTATGTTAAGCGTGGCTTTCCGAGACTCACTTGGGGACAGCTAAATGATGGTTATAGAGGAAGTGTTTTGTGATGAATAAGGGAGAATGCAGAGTAGGAAAAGAAGAGTGATTCTCTGTACGAGGACTGTGTGCTGAAAATAGGTCAAGGAACAGACAGGATAACCTCTAAGTATCTGCATTGCAAACCATAATGCCCAAAAGGAGAGACAGAGAAAGAAAGAGGGAGGGGGGAGAAAGTGCCTGCCAGAGAGACAGGCTGGGGGGAAGGGGAGAAGGGAACAGAAGGAAAACTGGGGACACTGGTGGAAGAAAATGTACACTGATAAAGGGATGGATGTTGGAACACAGTATAACTGAAACCCAACCATAACCAGCTTTGTAGCTCTGTACCTCACAGTGATGTGATATAAAATAAAATAAGAATAAGTAAAGTAAAGAAAAGAAGAGTGATCTCCAGTGAACCTTTCCCCAACAGTTGGGAAAGGCCAGTGTCCATAGGAACTGCAAGGAAGGGCACTGAAATTGGAGAGACAGCAATAGGACCTTCCCTTCTGCCTTAAGTACAACCCTTATTATACTGAAGATTGAGTATTGAAATCATGTCCCTCCTCTCTCTGCTTCTAAGTGATCATGTCTATGATTCATCAGGGTGCCACCATGTAATGAGCCGACAAGGAGGGGAGCTGGAGAAGGCTCTCGAACAGGGAGAACAAGGGACATGACTGGAAGCAAAATGAAATGCAGAGGACTGGGAAGGTCCTGGAAGGGAACTGCAGAGTCTAAGCAACAACTATGATAGTCACTGCAGCAGATCCGAGGCCCTTGGGCACATGGTAGAAGCCCATTCTCCAGAGCAGCTTGAAGACTACCATGGAAATTTCTTTCACAATAAAATAAGAGGGAAAGTGATATCTACTTCATGCCATGTCCAGATGGAAGCTTCCAGAGACAATGTCCACATCCCGGTGTATTCCTCTCTCTTGGCTCTACCATTTGAGAAAATGGCTACTCTCCCACCTGGATCCTGGAGCCACTAAAATGAACAGATCTTCCCAGCTGTGGTGGGCAGGAGGTATGTTAAGAAATACACTGTGTTGGGGCCGGAGTGATAGCACAGCGGGTAGGGCGTTTGCCTTGCATGCGGCCGACCCGGGTGCGATCCCCGGCATCCCATATGGTCCCCCAAGCACCGCCAGGAGTAATTCCTGAGTGCAAAGCCAGGAGTAACCCCTGAGCATCCCTGGGTGTGACCCAAAAAGCAAAAAAAAAAAAAAAAAAAGAAAGAAATACACTGTGTTGCTTTTAGTCTCTAAGACTTAAGGGATATCCTGATTCATACAGATAGACACACAGACGTCAAGAAAATGCCGAGATCAAACATCATAGCACAAAAGGTGAAAGAATTAAATACCAAGAAGAGGAAGACTGGTAAATCAGGAAGTTATGGAGAAAATAAAGAGCAAAGAGAGAAGAGGAAGACTAGAAGATGACAGAAAGAACCAAAGGAGAGTAGGGTGTGGTTTTCAAAGGTTTGTCTGGATTATTAAGTGTCATGTGTGTAAGTGCTTTCCTTTGTTTCATAAAGAGTAAGTCATAAACTAATATCCTCTTTGTTATGCCTCAACCTGTACTTTCAGGGCTGGGATTATTTTTACACGGAAGCAAATTAAAACAGATGACGACTAAATGGTGCTGGAGATCGATCGGTCCTGCTATGGATTGGAGTAATAGCTTGCTGCAAGCCCATCATCTAGGTCTGTGTTCTTCAGGCCACTTCTGAGAGAAGGCTTCCTGGGCTTTCATAGATGCTGTCTCCTGAAAAGTAGGGTCGACCAAGCAAAGGGTTGGCCGTGGCTTATCCCAGAGCAACTGTACTTCCATCAGATGTGTATATCAAGCTTCCACATGGATTTCAGTTGAAGAAAGGGGGGGTCTCAGTTTAAAAGAAAAAAATTAAGTTTCCAGGGCTGGAGATATCGTCCAATCACTAGGGCACTTGCCTTGCATACATCAACCTAGGTTTGATCTCTTGCATCCCATATGGTCTCCCGAGCACCACCAGACTTAACTTCTGAGCACAGAGCCAGGAGTAATCCCTGAGCATAGCCGAGTGTGGCCTGGAGTGTGGCCTGAAATACACATGCACATGCACAGAGAGAGAGAGAGAGAGAGAGAGAGAGAGAGAGGGAGAGTTTACTAATCACACAGTTGACAATCCATCAAGGGAAAGCTACTTCTCTTTTCCCATCCAAGTGCTCCGTGAATGGAACACTTCCCCATCCAGGTATTTCATCATCCATTCTTTGTCCAGCATGAAATAAGAGTTGTCAACAGGACTCAAGCATGGAAGACTGCCAGTGACTAAGGACAGCACCTAAGCAATGGGGATTAGCAATGCTCAGGGCGACGGAGAAACTTCTAGAAAGGGTCTTCTGCAGGGAGGACCCTTTTGATAGTGGGGGTGTTTGGAAGGAAAGATACCGTCTGAAGCTCTGACTTTACAGAAGGCATTTTCCCTGTTCAGAATCCAAAACAACACTCCAACCTTCACATGAGGATGTGCACCGAATCTCCCCCCCCCCGCCCAGAGCAGCCGCCGGGGATGCCCAAGACATGCCCAAGACAGACTTTATCTCCAGGGTCTTTGACTTTTGGCTCGGAGAATGCTTTTTCTTGGCCCAAGTCACGCTGATTATCTCCCAGAGGAAAAGACAACTCAGATTTGAAACAGAATGGAGGTGGGGGAGGGGGTGTCTGAAAACCACCATTCATTTTTTGATAATTTGATAGGAGTAAGAGAGAGAGGGCAGCAGGAATCTAAAGAAAAATGTTGGATACAAGGTTTCCACTGGACAGTGAAGAGAATGGCAGTTGTCCAAGCAGAAGCAGAGACGAGAGCGGCACCTGGGAATTTCAAAAGTCCCAAGAATTGCTAAGGTTGCCTCTCCTGCTCGTTTGGTTCCTTGTAAAACAGGCAAGTCGCATGAAGTCTGAAAGACAATGAGAGCAGTACTTGAAGTGTTGAATGTACCGGCTGTTCGCTTTATATTATCCCAGACTTCAATACTTGCTGGGATGTTTTTCATCTGTGGATTGGTGAGATTTCTAAATTTGAAATGCATGAAGGTAATTTGAGTTGTGTTTATATAATACATGTTTATGTTGGCAGATGTCCCTAACTCTATTTCCATAATCATGCCTCCCCACCCAGTGCTGTAACTGGCTGGGCATAAAGCAATAGCCCGCCAGTGACTGGGAATGGTCCCACACAGACAATCTAGAATGATTTTTCCCCCCACTAAGTAAAGAAATGCTAATATTTGCCTGACTCTTGGTTTGCAAAACAAATAGCCCCTTTCACATACTGGTTATAATATAAGAGATATATGGCACTGCAAAACTATAACAGAACCATTAAAATTTAGATCTGTCTTTGCCCGTAATATATAGAGAGAGGGGGGAAAAAGAACAAAGAAACTGGCTTCCATTTGGGTATCTAAGGAAGGGTGGAAGTGATTGTCTTATCTGATAGCCAGGGCATATTTTTGTGAAGAAATAAAAGAAATAGATTCATTGTTTGAAGCTCAGAGAGTTCATTGCTGCAAATGAAGAGATAAAGAGTTGACTCAAATTAAAGGGCAGTGGCCTGAGACTGAAGAGCAGGAGTGGGTTGGTCAAGGAACTCTTAGGACTCCGGCTCTGGGCAGCAACAGGATCCCACATGAGAGAAAGACATTATTGCAGGGTCAGGCAAGGGTCAAAACTCCATCCAGCCTAACTTACCCATGTACAAATTTGACCTTAGAAATACAGGCATGGGCAAGATAGACGGTGGAAAGAGCTGCTGAACACTCAACATTGGACAAAGAACAACACAGGCTTCATGTGTTGACAATTTCAGGCTTCTTTTAAGAAAAGGTGGTGGCTGGAAAGGTTAATGGTCAAAAGTCACTGTCACTGTCATCCCGTTGTTCATCGATTTGCTTGAGCTGGCACCAGTAACGTCTCCATTGTGAGACTTGTTATTGTTTTTGGCATATCGAATACGCCACGGGTAGCTTACCAGGCTCTGCAGTGCAGGCGAGATACTCTGGTAGCTTGCTGGGTTCTCCGAGAGGGGTGGAGGAATCGAACCCAGGTCAGCTGCATTCAAGGCAAATGCCCTATCCGCTGTGCTATCACTCCAGCCCTGGTCAAAAGTAGCAGAACTAAAAAATTGGCCTCCCAAAGTGAAGAGCTGGGGTGAAGGAGGAAGGCAGACACTGGCCTCAAGGAATTATTTGCATGAAGCTTTATCATTCACAATGTAAATGTAAATAGGGTGCCTCAATGAAATGAAAAAAGATAATAAATTGAGGGGGTACCCTGGTGATATCATTCACATTCCGAATCTTTAACCAAGCCAAGGCATTCCACTGTGGAAAATGTCAATAAAAATGGAGGTTATGCATGTGTAGTAGGAAGGGACGAAGGGGAAATCTTGGTCTCTCTGGCTGAATTTTACAGTGAAAATAACACTGTAAAAAACTCCAAATAATAATAGTGAGTTTTTGTTGTTGTTGAAATATTGAATGTAATCAAAGTAAATGAAAGTAAAGTGAAATTTATCAGTTACACAGGCAGGGTAGGGAGCTGGAGAGGTGGGGGTGGGGGGAGGTATACTGTGATTCTTGGTGGTGGAATATGTGCACTGGTGAAGGGATGGGTGTTCGAGCATTGTATAACTGGGACTTAAACCTGAAAGCTTTGTAACTTTCCACATGGTGATTCAATAAAAGAATAAATTAAAAAAATAAAATAAAAATAAAGCCTATTGAAACAAGAGGGGAAAGCCCACAGCCCATTATCTTGCTAACAGATCAAAAGGCAAAATAATATAGGCTATGGGTAAATATTACTCTATTATTTACTATCTTTCATGCAAGTTATGCATGAAAGGACTATGCTTTATCTATGATACTTTCAAAGGTAGTGATTGTCTTGCATTAAAATGTGGCAGAACACAAAGTGACTCTGTGGTTATGATAACTATGTCATGTCATGTCATATCATCCCCATTGCTCATCAATTTGTTCGAGCAGGCACCAGTAACGTCTCTCATTTTGAGACTTATTGTTACTGTTTTTGGCATAACCAATACGTCACGGGTAGCTTTCCAGGCTCTGCCATGCGGGCACGATACTCTCGGTAGCTTGCCAGCCTCTCTGAGAGGGGCAGAGGAATCGAACCCGGTTGGCCACATGCAAGGTGAACACCCTACTGCTCATTATTACAGTAAAAGTTGATTAGTTAGGTCCGGTATTAGGATTAATTATGTCTTAGGAATCCATGTATAATTATGTATGCAAGCGTTTCGCACACATTTCACCACTCCAAAAAACTGGGAAGTGTTGAGAGAGGACCGAAACTTTGAACTTGGGGACTTTCCACATGGTGTGTTTGCTGTGTGTCTGTAGGTTTGATGCTTGATGAAATATGCCTTTGTTAAAGCTGAGATCTGTGGCAGATGTTTATCTCAGAGATTTAGGGCTTGCCAGTGAACTGAGCGGCATGAGTGAGAGGGTAAGATGGGCTGGCATACAGGAGGGAAATGCCATCAGAACCTTCCTTAGGTGCCCTCTCAATGGTGACCAAAGAAGGGCATATTTGCTCTTCAGGTGGGTATTAAAGCCTGGTCTTAAATTAACTGAGAAGTTCTTGGGATGAATCCATTTGCTTTCTGGTGTACTCTGATGTGTAGTAAATATTTAATGCCAATCCATACCTCTTCCAGTTCATTCTCTGCTTTCTTGGGGAACAGTCCTGACATTTCCCCAGAGAGAAGAACCCTCTCTTCTGTTCCTACTTTCATAACCAGCAACCTGAATACATAAAAAGAAGTGAAACAGCCAGTGTTGGCAGGGTTGTGATTTACTGTGGGTGGAAATGTCACCGGGTTCAGCCTCTATGGAAAACAATATGGAGATCTCGCCAAACAGAACAATGCCTCCCTATCAGTTAGAAATTCCACACTTTAGCATTATATTTCAAGAACACTAATGCAAAAATATACATGTAGATCTGTGCTTATCTCACACTATTTATAATAGCCAAGATCTACATGTCCAACGACTGGTGATTAGATAAAGAAGCTGTATCATACAGGCACGATAGGATATATTACTCAGCTGTAAAAAGTGATAAAATTTTGCCTTCTGCTACAACATGAATTGAGTGGGGGGGGTCATGTTAGGCGAAATAAGTCAGGGGGAGAAGGACAAACACCAGATGCTCTCTCTGGCATGTAGAGAAGCAAAGCAAGGGAAGGGATAGTAGTCATTGACAGCAATCCCTTGGATTTTGACCACAGAACTAAAGTTTCCAAATAGGAGGAGGAGCCTGAGAGGGGCTAGGGGAGCAAGAAGTGAACTACAGTGACATAAGAACTACAGTGGAGGGTCTTTGTCACGCTGGTGTCTTGGGGATGTAACTTTTTTTACACCACAAACATTAGCACTAACACTATTGATAGGCTAGAAAGATAGAACAGATGTTAAGGCACTTGCCTTGCATGTACCAGACCCCTGCTAAATTCCGGACACCACATAGGATGCCCTGAGCACTATCAGAAGTGATAACTGAAGACAGAGCCAGGACTAAACTGTGAGCACCAAAGGATGTGCCCCCACCCCGTTCCCCGGAAAAAAAGGAAAAGTGAACACTGTTGTACCATGTTATGTCTAATACAGCTAAAAAGAGTTAAAAATAAAAGCGGCCTTCTGGATATGACTTTGAGCCCTCGAGTGGGGCCCTTGTGCTGCTCACAGGAACAAACTCATAATAGCCAACACTTAAGGAGCTTCTGAGCCAGCCCAGGGGCAGTTGCTCTGCTCCAACTCCTCCCAGAGACATTCTCAGGTAGCTCTTACTATCATCTCAATTTGACAAGAAGACGATAAGGCTGAGAGGTCAGTGACCCCAAAGACATATGGGTGAATCAGAGGTTAGGGCTAACAAATTTCAACTCCAACCTCTGTAAAATCTGTTGTATAAAATAGTTGGCTCCTTCCCTTTTCCAAGATATGTTCCTTAAGGGCATGGGGGTGGGAGATTGTCCAGAAGTGGACACAGGAAATCATGGAAATGCCCAACCAGGAGGCCACCATCCACCATGGTTCTCACGCAGCCACACACCATCTCATCTAAACAAGAAGTCTGGAGAGTCTGAACCTACAATTTCGAGCACATTTTCTGGTTGTATTTTGAGGGTGCTGGTTGCCTGCTATGACAGTAGTGTTTTATTTTATTCTATTTTATTTTTATAAAGTTGTCCACAATAATTCATTGCGTTTAATATTCAAACACCAATCCCACCACCATTGCACCTTCCCACCACCATAAGAAGTGTGTGAAGATTGTTGTATTTCATCCTGGAGCCATTAAACCCTTGTATAAGAGACTACAAACATGCGTATTAAACCCAAATAAATGTGTGCTACACATCCGGAACATCAGTGGAGTAGAGTATGAGAGGCCACACAGCTACAAACACAGCTGTGAGCTCCAGGAATTCTGAAATTTAGAATGCTCTTATAAAGTAGATTCACTCATGGGTAAGGCCTATGTTGCTCTCATCCAGGAGCTTTATTTCAGAATCTCTGGGTCTTGGCCATTGATGAGGTTATCTGGCACCAGGGGCAGTTTGTGGGTGTGACTGCCAAGCTACTGAAAAGCTTGGGAACTGGGGGGGAGGAAGTCCAGTCCCACTCAGAGCAAGTTTGGAAATCTCAGTGATGGGTCTTGGGTTTTTTCTGCAGATTCCCTCGTGGGTGAGGCTCGTCTGAGCCTGTGGAGAGAGGTTGTGAGCATGGTGGCATTTGCATTCTGGAGGTTTTGGCTGTCAGGGTTCTGCTGGGGCAGGAAGGGAAAGTCAACTCACCCACGTTGAGTTGTCCCAGTGCAGACTGGCAGTAGTGTTTGTTTGACTTGGAAATTGTTGCTGTCTTGTAACTAGAAGTGGAAAGTTTTCCAATCCCTAACCATCAGCCACCCTCATCTCTCCACAGGACCACAGTCCACAGGGTACAGGGAAAAGGAACCAGGCTTTGCCCAGTGTACCTTTTTGTTACACTGCCCACCCAGACATATCGTATTCAGTATGCCAATAACAGTAACAAGTCTCACAATGGAGATGTTACTGGTGCCCACTTGAGCAAATCGATGAACAACAGGACCACAGTGCTACAGTGTCCACACAGAACTGCCCTTTGTTCCCCTAAAATTGTTCATGCTGAGATGCTTCCTTCCTTCTTGTGAACAGAAAAACAGAACCTAACAAAATAAATGGTGGGAACAGGAGCAAGATCAGTTATTTCTCAATTGCCTAAATAATTCCAAAAAAATTTCTAGACTGACAACTAGAAATTAACTTCTAGACTGATAGCTTAATTTTTAAATATCAATACATTAATATTTCTGTTTTCCGATCCCATCTTTTCCTTTTAAATTTCTGAGTTCCTTCTGCCTATTCTTTTATACAAACTTCCTTTTCTTGTTTTATGTATGTAACAGTTCACCACAATCTTTTCCAAGTGTTCTTCTCTCTAGGGTGCCTTTTATAAATCCCAAGTCTTTTTTACATTCCCCTTTCCTCTCCCTTTGCCTTCAAGTCAGCATACTTTACAAAATAAGTGGCCATCTTTGAATATCTGCTTATGTACGTAGGATCTTTAAAGTGCTTTTGAAAGTCTTTACATAGAGGTTTGCTGTCAGATTAAGTTCATTACAGAATAAATCTGGTTGCTGCATTCATGGGGACACTTATGAATGTAAATATTTCCAAGTCCCCTTATTTCATTTCAACTGCTTCAAATCTTACTGAGAAAAGAAGTTTCAATCTACTGCCTAGAAGAGATTATCTTGGTTGCCTGAATGTGTGCACCAACTAAAAAGAAAACAAAGTTTATTTTACATTTTGGTGTATAAAACTACATGCAATGTCCCCTTTTCTGCATTCTGTGTCCTGGAGCCAGCCTGCCCCACAAAAATTTATAATGTGCTTCCCTTCCCAACTCTGTGATTGGACACTTTATGGAATGTGCTGCAATCTGGCTTGGAAGGGAATAGTCCTATATTGTCAGCGACTAGTGATGGGTTCCACTTCCCATGCCTGAGCTGAGAGTGGGTTAAACCAGTGATCTTGAAGTGCATTAGGCTGGCCTCTGCCGTGTCTGTCCACTCCCGTGCCAACCTCGTCTGGTTTACCCCTTCCAAAGAGTACTATCCGCCTCCCGATAGGGCTGGGGGGAAGAAGGAAGCAAGCAGCAAGCGTGTGGCGCTGTACCAAGTAGGCGAGGGACTGGATTCTCCACCACCCTTTGGGTCTCAAGTCTCCTCCCATTTGCAGTCCTTCCTTCACCCCCCCACCTCTGAGAACAGAATACCAGCAATCAAGCTGACTCTTGTCTTAATCACTGATGACTTTAGGTTCAGTGTTCTGGGATATGTCAATCTGGGGCCCTTTTCCTATTTTTTCATAGCATGCAACATGTGTAATGCATCTCACCTCTGTGAAAGAAAACAAAATCCAACACTTTATGGTTTTTTTAAGTTTGCAGGGGGCGGGGGAGCAAAGAAAACACAGGTTCAATCTCTCTTCTTTATCCAAAATCGACTCGTAAGTCTATCATTAATCAGGGGCAGCTAGAGAATTCTGAGTATTCCCGAAATAGTCCTGCCAGTAGGTGCTTACCAGAGGACCTGCTAGGACCGTGGGTGGCCCCAGAGCCAAGGTGGACTTTCCAAGGCTATAGGGAATGCAAGCAGCAGCACAGGAAGTAAGGATGAAGCTTCCTGTTAAGTATTTGTCTAACGCTCACCCAGGTTTGGCCCACTACTGAAGCTGTGACTCCTGACTTCCAGTAAATTCTGCTGTGGCCTTTTTGATATGCTGCATTTTGTTTCATTTCTCCTGGAAGGTTTTTCCAAGTGCCAGAGCAATCTGGCACAATCCTCTGGATGTGAGCCATTACCTGCCAAATAAACAATGAAGGGAAAGAAAAAGGAACAGAGAGTGAGAAGGAAAGAGAGATGGAGTGGGGAAGGGCTAGGAAGAGAAGGAGGGGAGGGGAGAAGAGGGGAAGGGAGAAGAGGGGAGAGGAAAGGGAAGGAAGAAAAAGAAGCAAAGTGGTCTGGAAAGACAGTACAGAAGGGTACTTTTGCAGGGCTTTTGCTTTGTGTGTGGCTGACCCAAGTTCAATCCCTGGCACCCCACATGGTTCCCTAAGCCCTGCAAGGAGTGATCCCTGAGCACAGAGCCAGGAGTAAGTCCTGAGCACCACCAGGTGTGGCCCACAAAAACAAGCCAGAAAAGTATAAAAGTATCCAAGAGATATTACAAATAAAATTTCCCTAATTGAGGTCCACTAAATAAACTTTCCAGGGAGATGAAAATGGATAGAAAAGGAATTAAACCCAAGCACATGATTGTTAAATCACAGAGCACTTGAGACAGAAACAATTCACAAAAGTTTCAGAAGGTTTCAGAAAATAAAGCTAGGACCAAGATTCAGAACAACTGTGAACCCAGCACCAGAATAGAAAACCAAAGGTAACAATTCATGCCTTCAAACATTCTGAGAGATGCGATTTCCAATCTATCAATAGACTTTTGTATCATGAGCCAGGGAGACATTACAGAGATTAAGGTATGGGTCCCACATGTTGCTAACCCCAGTTCCATTTGCAATGCCTCAATGTACCCGGGTATAACCCTGGATGCTCCTGAGCTTGGCCTTGGGAGTCCCTGGCACCACAGGACCCAGGTAGTACCTTGTCCTCAGGCCCTAGCCCTGAATCATCAGTCTGCTCTGCCAACAATTTCTGTACTGACCGTACCTTCAGTTAAGTGAGAGAATAAAATAGAAACTGTAGACACTCAAGATCCCAAATGTTCCTCCCTTTCATCTTCTCTCAAAAAGGTACCTCAGGAGAAAGCCCTGAAAAAAAAATGAGTAGTTTATATATAACAACAGCAACTGACTCAGGAAAGAAGTAATCATTATAACATACATTATGTATCAATCAATGTATATTATACTATTTTATGTATCAATTGATACCATATATCATTCTTTATATTTAAAGAACAGCCAAGAGCAATCCCACAGTTGCTGCTAAAGAGATAACTGGATGGCATGTCAGCACTCCATCCATTGGCTGCGGGTGGGAGCAAGGGAGGCAAAAAGTGGTGCAGAGATGCTTTTTAAGAGCAGAATCAATGACTTACGGAATGCAGGAGGAGATTTGCATTGACAGTAAAGCGTTTGGATAGGGATTAATTAGTAGTAGGTACATAGCAACTACATACACACAGGGTGAGAGGAAGGATGGAGGGACAATAATTTACTCTGGCGACATAAAAAATAAGAAGAAAGGAAATGTAGTATCAGTACACTACCTGACTCAGATGAAAATATGTTATTTAACCTCATGATAATGTACAATAGTCCATGAACTATAAATATATAGGAAGAGTAGGAGGAGGGATGTGTGTGTGTGTAAAAATCTAAATCCTAGGGAATTAAAAAGAAAAAAGAAAAGAAGTATTAGCAAATTAGATGAATGTAAGTAAAATAAAAACAAATAATTTTTTATTGTATAGCAATAATAGAAATAATCACTTGTATCACTTGTCATCCCGTTGATCTTTGATTTGCTCGAGCAGGCACCAGTAATGTTTCCATTTGTCCCTGTCACATGCTAGTGTAGCCCACTGATATCTGCTCGCTCCAGGAACGGGAAGAGCCTCAAATTGTTCATCCAGGGTTTTGAAATAATATAGAAATAATATAAAATATTATTTCTGATAGAATTAATCAGAAAATACTCATTTGGGAGGCAAGACATAACCACTAGAATTATACACACACACACATTTTACTGAGGTACTGTGCTGTACAATACTATTAGTGATGATTGCATGCATGCAACACCACACCCACCACCAATATCTCAAGTCCCAAGGCCTCCTCCCATCCATCCCCTCAGCCCTTCTCCACCACTGTGTCCCTGCCACACACACCAACCTCCACACCCCTCAGTAACTGAGTAAACTAAAATCTATAGTTCAAATTCTGTTGCCTTTGGCCATTTGTTGCTCCCTTACTAAGTTTCTTTATATCCCTTTTATGAGAGATCATTCTGTAGTTGTCCCTCTCCTTCTAGAAATTCCCTCCCCGAAAAAAAATCTGGGATACAGTCACAAGGGAGTGGCAGCAAAATAGTCACCAACTTGACCAAGTCCTTTGTCCTAGACTTCTCAATATTGGATAAGTTTCCAATAGGTTGACTTTCTGTATGCCTGACGATGTCACCATTATGTTACCATTTCACTGACATATCTGATGTGTAGAAGGGACTTGACACAACTCCAGTGATTAATTTCTATGCCTGTATCACCTGATACAGATTAACTCTGTGAATTCAGCTCCACACAGTAAATATTTCTGAGGACAAATGCTCTGTGTCAGACCATGCAGTGTGCTCAGAAGCATTCTTTTTAATTCTTCCCTCATTCAAAATCCGTGTCTATATTAGTATATCAAGTATTAAATACTTGATAATACTATATTATCAAGTATTTCTAGATACTTGATAAGTGAAACAGATAAATTTTCTGTCTCCTGAAATCTACTATCATGAAAGGAAACTAGATGAGAGGAAGAAAGAAAGAAAGAAAGAAAGAAAGAAAGAAAGAAAGAAAGAAAGAAAGAAAGAAAGAAAGAAAGAAAGAAAGAAAGAAAGAAAGAAAATAAAAGAAAAAAATTGTTCTAGAAATGGAAGAGTCGTCTAGTTCTTATAAGAATCTTGGATAAGTCTTAGTTATCACAAGAGGATTATAACCCTATTTTTCAGTCCATTGAGTTTTTAAGTGTCTGAATTAGCATCAGCTATGAAGAAGAGGGCGTGATCCAATCACCTAGGGTAGCAAGCAAAGCAACATAGAAGCATGTATTCTGCTTTTATCCCTGAGCCTAGCAGAGTACCTGGCACATGCCAGTACTATGTAAATTGGTGTTGTTTGGGGGCCACACCCAGTGATGCTCAGACCTTACTCTTGGCTCTGGGATGAGGAATCACTCCTGCTGGATTCCAGGGGGCATATGGAGTGCGAGGGATGGAGCAAAGCAAGCATCTGCCTGCCATGCTATTCCTCCTGCTCCTGAGTGAATTAATACAGGAAGAAGGAAGGAGGGAGAGAAGGAAGGAAGGAATGGAGGGAGGGAGGGAGGGAGGAGGGAGGGAAGGAGGGAGGGAGGGAGGGAAGGAGGGAGGGAGGGGGAGGGAGGGAGGGAGGGAGGGAGGGAGAACTCACCTGAAATTTACTTTGGTTTGATATGAAGAAACTTTTTTTTTTTTGGAAAGAAACAGGTTTTATTTGGAAGTTTTGAGGAAGAAGAGAGAGAGAGAGAAAGAGAGAGAGAGAAATATGAAGTTGATTCTAAGAGCAGAAAATCTGTACAATTGAGATTATAAATAGATGTATTGATTCTGAAAATTAATTTTTGTACACACCTGATGCTATGTCTTCTCTATAGTTGGAAGGGAAATATTTCAGACCCTTCAGGTTCCATAGATGGTTCCAGATGATCTGGACTCCCAGGGGCCATACTTTCATAAAAGGGATCATTTTAGAGCTCTTTGTTTTCTGGTTTCATTTCAGGAAACTATGTAGTTGATTACATACATGTACTTGATATTTCTTTTAGCTGTTTTTACTTGTTGAAAAAAAATTTTCTATTCTTTCCTTGAAGATTGTTCTCTTTACCAATGATTTAAATATAAAAGTATAAAAAGGGGGGAAAATTAAAAAAAAAGTATAGCATATGTTGTTATATAAAATACACATATAAACATATATGTAATATTATGCAATTCATTATACTATTGCATATATTGTATGCTATATATCAACACATGTAATATTGTATAAGTGCCTTTATGATATATGATACAGATAATATACTGTATGCAATGTGTAACAATTGAGTAATATATGAATACATATTCATATTTATGTGTAACATTGAGTAATATATGAATACATATTCATATTTATGTGTAACATTGAGTAATATATGAGTACATATTCATATTATAAATAACATGGTTAGTTTAGTTTGGGGCCACAGATAGCTGTGTTCAGGGCTTCTGCTTAGCTCTGCTCTCAGAGCTCACTCCTGGAAGATCTTACAAGGCCCTATATAATATCAGGAATCAAACCCAGGTTGGCCAAAAGCAAGGCAAGCACCTTACCCACTGCACTATCTCTTCAGCCCCATAAATCATTTTTTGGCTTAAATTAAGGTTTCCTCCTTACATTCATTATTTTCTAAATTCAAAATCATTATATATGCCAGACAAGAAGCCACTTTCAAGACAGTATCACTATTATTGTAATACTAGACCTCTGTTATAACACAGCTTTGGGGTTAAAGAATCCTCTGGGGTGGGACAGTTGTGTCTCAAGCCACTTGTGTGATTTAAGCTGAGTTGTAGGAAAATCCAAATTTGTTCCTGGCTCACCCGATCGAACCGACTGCTTCCATGCTCTCTGCAAAAGGCAAGACCCCCACTAAGTCCCAAATTGCTTTCATTGAAAGAAATCACTGCAACGAGGCAAGAAGGAGTACAGATCTGTTCACCAAAGTGCAGTGGTTCTACATTGGAGAAACAATTGTTGTTTCTAACTGCATTTAATTTTTGCCCCAAACTCTAAAGATTGGAAAATTAGGCAGCACAAGCTTAAGTAGCTTGATTGGAAGACACCTACATACCACACACACACACACACACAATCAGGCAGATGATGCATAGATTTGTTTAAAAGGTAGATGGTCAACTATAAAAGCATCATTGGTAAATAAAAAAACATTAGGCAGTCTTGACTCTTTTGAATTACTCCACTTAGCTTTTGTCTTTATAGCTGAGTCACTCCCGGCAGCCCTGGACCAACCGTACTTAGGGGATGTTTATGAACCCGTGCTCACTCTCCTTTGCTCTGTGATCCTGCCTGCTTGCTCTCAGGGAGTACCACATGAGCCTTGGTGAACTGAGTGCCCCTCCATGACCAACTTCCATCCGCCAGCAGCCCTGTCTCTAGCTCTTGGAAGCTGTCTCCTGTTTTAAGAGGGCTGAACTAACCGAATTTATTGGCCCAACTTCATTTAAAGGATTCAAAAGCTGGAACAATCTTGGCTTTCCAAAGTTGTTTTCATTAGCATGGGTGTAACCCGACAGAGTCTGGTTGGCATTCCAACCTGCTAAGGAGGAATGTATTTCCTTTCTCCACAATGATTTACTTCTTTCATATCTATTAATTCTGACACCAAGCTTTCGGCAACAGTGAAACAAGGCAACTGGCCCTTGAATTTTTTTGTCACTGGAGAATATTTCGCACAGTTTTGTCAGAGCTGACAGCTGGGATTTTTCCAGGGCTTATCGGATGGCATTTGTCTTTTCTTTTTGTTTCTTTTCTTTTCTTTGTTATTTTCCTTTTTGGTTTTTTTGGGTCACACCTTGTTCTACACTCAGAAAACATTCGTTCTCTTTCAGACATTGCTCCAGGACCCGTATGGAAGGCCAGAGCTTAAACTCAGTTGGCCAAGTGCAAGGAGAGCACCTTACCCACTGTACTAGCTCTCTGGCCCCTGGAGGGGTTTGGGGATTTTTCTGTTTGTTTGTTTGTTTGTTTGTTTGTTTGTTTGTTTGTTTTTGGTTTTGGTTCTTGCTCTTCAAGTGGTGGTCTGGAAAGTAGCATCAAAATCAGATGGGAGCTTTTGGAAATAAAACATCTCTAGTCTTCTCTATGCTTTTTAAAACTTGAGAGAAGTTTTTAGTAAGGCACTGTTTTTGACAGTTATTCATAGTTGAGTTTTAGGTCTACAGAATTCCAACACCAATCCCACCATTAGCATTATTTTCCCTCCATCAACATCCCCTGGTTCCCTCCCACTTCCAAGTCTTCATCCTTGACAGGTACATTATTAAGTGCAGTTGTTGTTAGCTGGGTCTCGTGCTTGCAGTTTTGTTAGCTTTGTGGGTGAGATATATAGATGCACTACAGCTCGACACCACCAATGGTCCCAAGGCCCCTGCCTGATGCCCCTTTATACGTCTGCTAAAGAAGTAGTCACATTTAGTTGTCTGCCTTTTCTTATTTCCCCCTTCGATCCTTCTTCTCCCTTCTTCTTTCTTCTTCTTCCCCCTCCTCCTCCTCATTCTCCTCCTCCTCCTCCTCCTCCTCCTTCTTCTTCTTCAAGTTTGAGAAGCTTGCTTAAGATGTTATTCACTGAAAAGAAGGCGAATCTCAACTATTTGGGGCATTGAAAGAAAAGTTGAATCCAGTTAAATGTTGTAAGCCTGGGATTTTTGCTTCGGTCTTGTTTGCTTACTTGATTTCCCCTTCCTTTTTGGTTGTGGTTGTTGCAATGATGGGAATCACACACACTTGACTGTGATGCTCACTGGGTGCAAATAACCTAGTTCCAGTCCTTGAGCACGTCTCTTCAGGGTCTCCTTCTTTAGTTGAGGAACTTGCACACATTTCGACTGCAATGCAGGCAAAAGTTGTAGATGTGGGACTTAATAGTCTTAGGTTATTATTAAACCAGTAGGGGTTAGGGAGGTATTCCAAAAATCAGCACATACCATGTAAGCGGAATGCCCTGAGTTTGATTCCCTCCCCACACAGCTCCCTGAGCACTGCAGATAGTAGCCCTGGTGATACCCAGAACTGCTGGGCCTGAATACTTCTGCCTTACAGGTCCAAGAACAGAAGCATCAGGCCTGCAGGGCTTCAGGTGATACTCACCAGGAGAGCATCCCCCCAGTAGTCTCTCTCTCTCTCTCTCTCTCTCTCTCTCTCTCACACACACACACACACACACACACACACACACACACACACCACACACCAAAAGTAACTCAGCAACTTCTTCTTTCTGCCACTTACTTCTAGAGGCGTTTGAGCCTTTGGTTTTTGTTCTCATTGCTTGTCCATTGTAATCACCAGCTCAAATCCTTTTGCAAGCAAACTGTCCTCAACCACGGAGGGTGAAGAAAAACTTTGAGAAGGTTCCATGGCAAGGCCAGAGTTTAAGATCTGAAATTCCTGAGCATGTTGGAACTTCAATATTCTAAGGACTTTTACACGCACCTCTCCCTTCGGTAACAGCCTGCATTCACATAGTTTGAAGCAAAACTTGTAAAACGAAAAATTAGTTTTCTGTATAGTGAATGCTATAGCTGACATTTTTTTTTTTAATTTTTTATTGTGGAAAGTTACAAAGTTACAAAGTTTTCAGGTTTAAATCTCAGTTATACAATGCTCGAATACCCATCCCTTCACCAGTGCTCATATTCCACCACCAAGAAACCCAGTATTATAGCTGATATTTTATGAGTGCATGAGTAGCAAGCTTAAAGGATCACCTTGAACAGTGAGTCTAAAAACGTGCATTTCCACTAGATTGGTCTGCTCCAAATGCTCCCGAGTGCTGTCACGGCACTGGTGGGACACAAAGCTCCCTGACGGAGCCAGGAGCTTCAGCACAGTTGACAAATGTGTGCTTGGTGTGTCCTCAGTTGACCCAGACTGTGAAAATTACCAGTAATTGGCCGGCATGTTCATGTGGTGCTTGAGATCCATTTACAAATATAATAAGAGCAATGTTTTTCAAAGATGAAAGGCCTATGCTTTAACAGAGGGACATGGGGTCTCAGGAATCTCTCCGGCTGAGACCCCATGTTCTCAAAACAACTCTCAGAATGAAAAGTGTGGTGGGGGGGAGGGGAATGGTGGGCAGAGGCATAAAGCAGGCTGTTCACTGGGCTGCAGCCGTGGGCAGTGGACACAGTATGTGCGTATACATTGTTTACATGTGCATGTGAACACATGCATGAACTCATCCCTGTAGGGTGCAGGGGGTAAGCCTGTTTTCTGGTTACAACCAGTCACTTTGGATCTATACACACAGAGGTAGAGTTTTCTGACATGGCTATAGTTCCTGTTGCTAGAAACAATCAGACTATGAAAAGCAAAACCCAAACCCTTCTACTGCCCTGCAGCACGTTGGGACAGTTGAGGAAGATGGGACAGGAGAGGGTCAGCTCAGTCTGTCCTCACCCCCGCGGACTAGGCTGAATGGGCAGATAAACATTCTCACATTCATGTTTCACTCACCATCGCCTGAAACCTGTACCATGTCATCGTTGAGTAGCGTAGTTATAAAATCTAACAAAAATCAGGTCTATTCTTATTTGTGGGGGAGGAAACTGTGTCTCTAAACTATGCCCAGGGTCCCTTGGCCATCCCAGTAACACTTGCCCAGTAACGCTCGGCCAGCAAAGTCAGACAATTCAGTGCCTGGCTGATGTGACACTGATGGGCTTAGTGATGTTGGGGGCCACCAGGGCCACTCTCAGTGGTACTGGGGTGGGGGGAGCAGCGTGGAAGACATGTATCAATAAATGAACTCGGGGGGCTGGAGTGATAAGTACAGCGAGTAGGGTGTTTGCTTTGCACACAGCTAACCCGGGTTCGATTCCCAGCATCCCATATGGTCACTGCCAGAAATAATTCCTGAGTGCAGAGCCAGGAGTGACTCCTGTGCATTGCCAGGTGTGACCCAAAAAGCAAAAAAAAAAAAAAAAAAAAAAAGAACTTGGATCTCCTGAACACCATGTGTGATGTGTGCAACACTTTGAACCATCTCCAGCTCCCAAATTGCTTTATTATGGGACTGTCCAAGACTTCACCCTAACCCCTGGACTATCTCTCTGTAGCACTGTAGCACTGTTGTCCCATTGTTCATCGATTTGCCCCCGAGAGCACCAGTAACGTCTCCTTTGTGAGACTTGTTGTTACTGTTTTTGGCATATCCAACACACCACGGGTAGCTTGCCAGGCTCTGCTGTGCGGGCGGGATATTCTTGGTAGCTTGCAAGGCTCTCTGAGAGGGATGAAGGAATCGAACCCCAGTCGGCCGCATGCAAGGCTAATGCCCTTCCCGCTGTGCTATCGCTCCAGTCCCTAATAAATTTATTCTTCACACCAGGCTGAGATCGGGACTTTAGCTGTAGTGGGGAAGAGAAGTCAGGGAAGGGAACACACGGCCAGAAAGAACGTCTTGAGTACATCAGGCCTTCGGGGTGTTAGATCGGAGGGTTGATAGGGAGGGAAGGAAGGCAACAAAAGATTTCCTCTGTCCACTGAGCACCTGTCCACCTGCAAGGACAGAGTGATCAGACGCAGGGATGAGCCAACATCGCCAGGCTCCATGGACAGAAGGAGAGCAGAAAAATCTCTTCTTAGAAGTTCAGTCACAGAATGAGCACAGCCAAGGCCAGGACGGGGCTGTCCCCAGCCAAGATAAGGGGCCACAGGGCCATCTCCAAGGTGGATACTCAGAGTAGTAAAGCAGCTGTCTGGGGGCAGGTGAGCAGCCCCCGTGCCCTGTCCTGCTGGGCAGCCATGCTGTGTGGGGATCCTGTAAGGGACTTAAGTCACCAGGACAGGGGCAGAAGGGAAGCTAGACCAGGTCCAGGGGTCCCCAGGTGGGCTTCCCTGCCAAATTCTCTGGGCGCTGGGTCAGCCAGGCACCCCTTTCTCCACACTCCCGTTCTCTACTCAGGATTCCAAATCAGGTGGCCAAGGGGCAACTGTCCACCAGCGTCCTGCCAGTGCCCTGCTGGAAGACGTGCCTCCGTCTCATCTGGTGCAGGGCCAACGCCCAAGGACAGGGTTAATGGTGCCACCCGGAATGCCTGTCACCCCCTCCACCCCACCCAACCCGCACACTCCTTCCTTCTGGGCCGTGCCTCCTTCAGCCATCAGGATGCAGCCAGAGGGAAACGGTGGAGCCTAACTCCCAGCCTCCCCAGACGTGACCTTATTTGGAAGCAAGGTCATCGCACATACAGTTCAGATGAAGTCATGCTCGGGTCGAGTCCGTCCTAAACCCAGCGTGACCGGGATGATCAAAAGAGGAAGTGGACACAAACATACAGAAAGGAGAACTCCAGCGAGGACGCGAACAGAGGGAAGGAAATAGGGTGGTCTCGGAGGGGGATGTTGCAGATACATTTCTACCACCCAAGGAACGCCAGGGCCGGCCAGAGGCAGGGAGCCAGGCGAGGAGCACTCTCCCCTCCAGCTTCAGGCAGAGCCGGACCGGGCAGCCCCCTAGTCCCAGACTCCTGGCTTCCAGAAGTGTGGGAGCGTACATTCCTATCCTGTTACACGTTCCCCTCTGTGATGTTTGTTTAGGACAACCCGGGGAAATCCATGCAGTTACTATTCTCAGCGCCTTGGCCCGGGGTTTCTCAGGCTCCCTCCATCAGGGTGCTAATCCCTTCCCCGTTTCTATCACTGTAGCACTATAGCATGTCATCCCGTTGTTCAGCGATTTGCTCGAGCGGGCACCAGGAACGTCTTCATTTGTCTCTGTCTCGTGCTAGTATAGCCCGACGGCATCTGCTTGCTCCAGGAACACGAAGAGCACATTGTTGTTACTGCTTTTGGCATATCAAATACGTCACGGGTAGCCTGCCAGGCTCCGCTGTGCGGGGGGTGAGGGAGGAATTAATTAATTAATTAATAATCACTGTCACTGTTATCCTGCTGCTCATCGATTTGTTTGAGCGAGCACCAGTAACGTCTCTCATCGAGAGACTTATTGTTAACTGTTTTTGGCATATCCAATACGCACGGGTAGCTTGCCAGGTTCTGCCATGCGGGCTCCATATTCTTGGTAGCTTGCCGGGTTCTCTGAGAGGGGCAGAGGAATCGAACCTGGGTTGGCCGCAGATTAATTAATAATAAAAATAAAAATAAAGAGGACACACACTCCAAGAAAAAAAATGCGTCGCTCTCTTCCGGGAGCTTTGTTTTATAGTCTCTGGATCTTGCCCCGTTTTCTAAGGAACTCATAATCCCAGTGGTCTGGCTAGGGGGCACAGTCCCCGCCTCTGAAGCCAACTTGCCGTCCGCGTACATGCTGTGACTCTACCACAGCCATCTGCAGTGCAGCGACTGGCACCCAGAGGCGCCTCATGAACAGACAGCGAACAGACGTGAATGGGCAGCGGTGAGGCTCCTGGGGATCACAGGAGATCCACAAATAGAGTGGTCTAATGGGTTTATTGACTCACGCACCCAGCGCCGTCCTAGCTAGTCACTAGAAGCTGCGGCCAGGAGGAATATAGAAATGGAAAGTTTATATAGGGAGAGGAGGGTGGGGCCGAGGGACTGGCCCAAGGAAAACATTCCTGTCCAACGGCCTTCCGTTCCGGTGAGTGACTGCAGCTGAACTCGCCGGGGCTGACCTGGGAAGTCCAGTGTGACTGGGGTCAGATTACCCTTCGGGGAGGGTAAGTATGAAGTCTGGGCAGGGGCTTGGCATGAAAGAATCCTTTGGGACATTTGAAAAAGAATAATAATTCCAAGATGGGAATACTTAAAGATGTGCAAGCCCGAGGCATGTGAATACTTGAGGCCGCGGCCTGGTACCAGGGAGAGGGCGCGAAAGACGGCCCTACCAACATCCCTGTTGTGCCTGATGGGAACTTGGAAAGAGGATCTCAGGGTCTCGCTCTATTTTATTCTATTCACCAGCTCCTTCAGAGAGTCAAATGCAGGCAAATACAAACAATTAAAAAGCAGATGGTTAACCCTCCCACACACACACTCTAAGTGGTGATGGGGACAGTGTCTTCTAGCTCCAGGGAAGCCCAGATGTGATGTTTTAGGTATCCGCTGAGATACCTTTAATGACCGGGTCAGAGAGGGCTGGGAGGGCAGACTCAGGCCTACTCATTAAGTGTGCGGTTCCCACACTCAGAAAAAAGAAAACAAGGTCTATTTCCAAAACAAACTCGAAAGGGCTGTGTGAAAACCTGGCCAGAGGGCAATCAGGAGAAATGAATGTTTTTATAATAATCCCTTAAAAGGGGAAATGTCACCTTAACTTAATTGGGACTCTGCTATAACGTTTCTTCTCTATCTGTGACACAGTTAAACTCTATTATCTAAGCACTGACCCAAGATGAGCTACTTTTTCTCAAAAAAAAGAAAAGAAAAGAAAAAGAAAAAAATCGCCCTGACATTATTTTCCCAATGTCTTTCGTTTTTCTAGAAAGAAAGAAAGAAAGAGAGAGAGAGAGAAAGAAAGGAAGGAAGGAAGGAAGGAAGGAAGGAAGGAAGGAAGGAAGGAAGGAAGGAAGGAAGGAAGGAAGGAAGGAAGGAAGGAAGGAAGAAAGAAAGAGAATAAAAAACCTTCCTGACATTATTTTCCCAAAGTCTTCTGAGTCCTTTGCTTCTGAATTAATTATTCAGAGGATAGGAGAATGAGTCAGAATTTCAGCTGGAAGCTTTGGACCGTGAGTAGTTTGAACATTTCCTGTCTTCAACATTGTAATATAGATTCATTCCTAGAAAAAAAAAAGTAAATGTTTTCATCACGGTATTATGGAAAGCAAAGAATGACATCATCTTATTACTAGGGAAACAGACATGGAAAAACACTTTTCTGAGTAGCCGCGGGTTAATGGTGGACACTCCTCTAGGAGGCGAGGTGCTTATGGGCATCCGAGCACATTGGTGCTTGTTATAGAATGCATAGTCCGCCTTGCCAGGCCCCCTTCTTTTCTCTTCGTATAACTTGCACTGATGATAACATGTAGAGGCCACCTTTGGGTTTCACGAGTCTTGACGTCTGCTGCTAAATCACGAAGCGTTAAGTAACCTGTGACTTTGGGTAAACTTTCTGATTGAAAACAAACCACCTTTCCACTGGGCTTGCCCACTCTGGCTACTGTTGATCAATGTTTTAAGACAAGTCCCTCAAGCCCCTTTCTAATTATAGGAGGTAGTTGCTATGTAAACACAAAATAACAGGGTGGTGGTTTTTTTTTTTTTTTGAGATCTGAAAGGAGTGGTAGGGACAATATTGCATCAGTCACTTTGGAATATGAATATGAGATTCCAGGTGGCTTAAAGACAGTCTTAGAGACTGGGATAGTGATTCTTTTTAACTTAGGAGAGATTTTGTTTAGGATGTTTTCTCAAGTTTAATATATCGTCAGGTAACACATGAATCCTATGAATCCAAATTTCCAGTCAGAGGCTCTATTCTTCACCTTCTTTTCGGGTGTGGACAAGACAGGTGGATAAGGCATTAATCACTCCCCTGTCAGTTCAGCTTTTTAGCCCCTGTTCTGAGCAATTCTTACCCTGCAGCAGAAAAAGTTGGAAAACCCCAAGAGGCTGAAGGGTGAGATTACCTAGCTCTTCCACTGGCGTCCTGCTCCCGATTACAAAGTTAAGACGAAAAGTACCTTGATCATTATCTAATGTACTGTAAGCACTTAATAATATTTACTGGATTAATGAGTAAATGGATGTTGAATGGTACTGCTTATATTAAAAATAGTAGGTGATAGAATACAATGACGGGCCGGAGTGATAGTAGAGCAGGTAGGGTGTTTGCCTTGCACGCGGCTGACCAGGGTTCAATCCCCAGCATCCCATATGCTGGGGATTGCCAAGCACTTCCAGGAGTAATTCCTGAGTGCAGAGCCACAAGTAACCCCTGAGCAGCATTGCTGGGTGTGACCCAAAAAGAAAAAAAAAAGCAAAGAAATCAATTTGAAATCTCAGAAATTGAGGGTAAAAATTTTAAAAATCAAATATAGTATTTGTCGAAAGGCACCATTTGTTTAAAGAAGTCAAAAAACCAAATCTCTGGCAGAATAGTCTAATTGTGACTCTTACAATGTATGCCACAATATGACTATATTCACTACCCAAACATGGAAAAATAAATAATACTTTAATTTTTACAAGATGGGTCTGAGAAATAGGAAACATTTCTGTTACAGGAAGGTCTAAAAAATGTCAAGGAAATACAACATTGAACAATAACAACTAAACTATAGAGAATGAATTCCTTTCATTTATTAGTCTATCTTATTTTCAAAAATTCAAATTAACCTCAAATTAAACTGAAATGCTATATCTTATATTTTATAAAGTAACATTTTTGCTGAATTTTGCAATTAATCTTAATCTGGATTTCATCTAACGGGTTTTAATCTATATGGATCACATTTTATTTGTATTTCTAGAGTTTTTGGTGTCTCAGAAGTATTTGAAACAGAAAATTAGTTCTGATTAATAAGTTAAACTTACTATACCTCTAAATGTTTGTATTTAAAATAAACTAATTCCTTGCCATATTAGCACATATTATGGTGGGAAAAAGATACTTAGATGCTCCAAATTTTACATTGGTGTATGCTTTAATTTTTTTTAAGTTATAGAAGTTTGAAAATTACAGCTCCAAAACTCATCAAACATAATTAATCCCCAAATTAACTTTTACTTCCCTTGTGGCTTCCCAGAGTTAGCAACAAATGAAGAGCTATGAAGAAAAAACAGGTATTGTATAAATAAAAGAAACCAGATAAGAAATGCCTTCTTCATCTCTACCTCCCCAACTCGCTTAATTTTTTTCCTCGGTGGACTCAACATCTTAAGATATTCCATAAAATGTTCAACATTGCTCATTGCCCTACGGTCCATTGGAAGGTAAGCTTCCAGATGTTGTATGTATGTTCTGTTTTCTGATACATCTACATAGTGCCTAGTGCCTTGCACCCAGTTGACACAGTAGGCATGAGAATTGGTTGACCTGTATAAATCTAACAAAGGGCTACCAGTTATCATGCAAACACAGGATGACTCAAAGTCCCAATTGTTTACCAGCATTTATTTAGGACAAAATATGGTGCAGAGGTCTCAGGGATAACCAGGTCATGCTTTACGAGAGCAATCATCTCACCGTGTCTCTAGCAGTCAAGCCATGGACAAAGCACCTCCCACTTCATATCTCGTCTGATCTCCGAGCACCCTCTTCCCATCGCATAAAGGAGGTTACCATGTTTCAACTTACCAAAGACAGGAAAGTGCTGGAGCCTGCACATATAGCAACATTTGCCTACTGTTCCCACCCTTACCATTTATCATTTCTGAATTTGTTTTGAGCTTAAGTAGTTTCCCAGCTGCCCTCTCCATGGACTTCCTAGATGTGACCATTTCAGAGACCAGGGACTTCTGCTCATTGGTACTTCCGCATCAGAGTCCCCCATGCTTTCTCACATCAGAAAACTTGTGGTTCACCAGCATGTTCTGGTAGTTCTTATTTGGATGTTACTTTGTCAAATGAATAAAGCTGGTGATTATCTCACTCAGTTGGTTTCATAGCCTTTCATTCATACCTCTCAACAGTTCACCAAAAACAAAGTTATGCAATAATATGTCAGACACTCTGCTAGATGTTGGAAATACAATAATGTAGAGCAGGACTTGAAAAGATCATGGTTTCCATGACGATACCATTCAGTCAAGCCAATGAGAACTGCCTCAACTGGATAAAGAACACCTACAAGAACATTGTAACTAACATCCTACAATGATAGAAACTTGAAGCTTTTCCACTAAAAGCAGGAGATTCCCTCTAACCGCTCCTTTAAATATCATACTGGAAGCTCTACTTAATGCGAGAAGACAAAAATAGATAAATAAATAAATGTAGAATCAACTAGAAAAGAAGCTAAAACTGTCTCTGTTCAGAAATTAGTTTCCTACATACAAGCAGTAAGCAAGCAAATTTTGAAATTAAAAAATATAAAATGTTACCAAATACAACAAAGGTATAAATCTAACAAAGCATACACATAAAATGTATTTGCAGGAAAGTATAAAACTAATTAATTAAATTTAAAAATCTAAATCAGGGACTGGTTGTGTATATTGGGTGTTTGCCTTGAAAGCAATCGACCTGGGCTTGATCAACAGCACCCTTTGTAGTCCTCTGAGCACTGCCAGTTGTGATCCCTGAGCACAGAGCCAGAAGTAAGCCCTGAGAGCCACCAGATATAGACCAAACACCAAAACGAAAAAATCTAAACCAGTGGAAAGAATCTATGCTCTTGTCTAGAAAAATTTGGTATTGTCAGAATTACTTGATCTCTTACCTTCAGTGTAATCCCAATTAAAGTACCAGCAAGAACTCATAATTAGTATTATAAATGTCAAAACACCACAGTTTAGACATTGATACACCTAATTATCTTGTAAAAGCAACTAAAATTCAAAAATAAGCAAAAAATCATTCCAATTAAAAAATGGACCAAAAACCTTACTAGACATCTCCCCTAAGAAGAGGTACATGGAAAATAAACATGTGTAAAAATGCTCCATGTCAGACATTTTCAGGGAAACACAACTTAAAGTCACAGTGACATATAACTACACACCTGTAAGAATTACCAAAATCCAAATTAATGACAACACTGAATGTTTAAAATAATGAGGATCCCCAGGAATTGGCTCGTGCATTGTTGATGGGAATGCAAGATGCTACAGACATTGTGGGAGCATTTGGTTCTTTCTTACTGGATTAGTCATATTCTCACTACACAACTCAAGGATGTTTGCTACTGGAAGTTTTTCCAAGGGAACTGAAAATTTAAGTCCATATAAGAACCTGCCCATAGGTGTTTATAACAGCCTTGTTCAAAATGCTAAATCTTGAAAGCAACAAAAATCTCCTTCAATGATACACACACACACACACACACACACACACACACACACACACACGGTGAATTTAAATAATGAGGTATCAGTCAGTGTTAAAAAGAAATCTACTAACTGTCAAATCTTGAAAAGATGCGGACCTCAAATGCATGTTGCTAAGTGAAAGAAGTTGATCTTAAAAGCAATGTTTTAGGTTTCCCTTTCATTTTATCGATTTATCACTGGTTAGAATACTATAGGATTTTGGGGAATAGTATTAGACCTTTATAAATGAAAACAGTTCGCTACACCATGACCATGTTTCACCCACCCACTCTCCTTACCACCATAATGACATAGTTTTTACAAGTCTTAGAGTTAATTTTATTGTCTTTCAATTTGTTACTTATATTTTATGTATGAGTTCAGTAATTGTATTTTATTTCCTGACGTATTTCACTTTGTGTAATCCCTTCAAATTCCATCTATTGTTGTCCCCAAAGGTCTGGTCGCATCTTTTTAATGGCAGAGTAGTGATCCGTTGAGCGTATAGACTGCAGTTTCTTTATCTAGTCATATGCTGATGGGTTTCTAAATTGAATCCAGATTTTGGCCATTTTGAATAATGCTGCTATAAATATAGACTTCAGATTAGTGTTTTCATATATTCCAGATAAATTTGGAAAAGCTACATTTTGCATAATTTCAATTATATGATACTGCAAAATATTAGTAAAATGTTGAGTTATTGGCAGGCTTGTAATAAGGGGAGAAAAATAAGCGGAACACAGAGGAATTTTAGAGTAATTCATTACTCAATATAATGCTACAAAGTGAGTGATGTTGCACATTTGTTCACATCTACAGAGTGTTGCCTGATGAGTGAGCTTGAACATAGATGCCTCACCAACAACATACCATTCTAGTGCAAGATATCGATACGGGGGTACTCTAAATGTGGAAGGGCAATAAGCATATGAGAAAATCCTTCAGTTTTGCTCTAAATCTTTTTTTAATTTTTTAACATGATTTAAAGGACAGCGGCCAGAGCAATAGTACAGTGGGTAGAACATTCACCTTGCACATATCTGACCCAGGTTCAATCCCTAGAATCCCATGTGGTCCCCCGAGCACCACCAGGAGTAATTCCTGAGTGCAGAGCTGGGAGTAACCTCTAAGTGTTGCTGGGTGTGGCCTCCAAACCAAAGTAAATCAGTAAATACTGCACTGTAGCACTGTTGTCCCGTTGTTCATCAATTTGTTTAAGTGGGCACCAGTAACGTCTCCATTGTGAGACTTGTCGTTACTGTTTTTGGCATATTGAATACACCACGAGTATTTTGCCAGGCTCTGCCGTGCAGGCAGGATACTCCCAGTAGCTTGCCAGGCTCTCCAAGAGGGACAGAGGAATTGATAAACATAAATAAATAAAATTTTAAATTATTAAAATTAAAGTCTAGATAATGAGATATCAGTAAGAATGGCACATCTTTTTAAAAAGCTGATAATATAACCTGTGTTGATGAAAACGTGGTGAAATAGGAATTCTTATCCACTGCTGGTGGGGAATGTGTTTGACTCAGCCTCTATATAAAACAATACAGAGATTTCTCAGATAAATAAGAATAAAGCTGCCATATGACCCCAAAATTCTGCTTCTTGGTATATATTCATCGCAGCTATAGCTAAGAGATGGAATTCTTATAAATATTCAAGGACAGATGAGTGGATAATGAATAAATATATACAGATATACACACAACACACCTTCATATATATATATATGTGTGTGTATGTTAGTGTATATATGCATGTGTGTATATATACATAGATAGATCTATACATAGATCTATATAGTGGAATACTATGCATGCAGCTGCAAGGAAGAATGAAATCATGCAATTCACTGTAACTTGGACAAAACCAGAGTATATCATATGAAGTGAAATACATCAAAATAAGCAGGACAAATCCCAGCTGATTTCACTTACCTTTAGTATGCAGAGTAACAGGATGTGGGAGTGCAAGGACGAAACGGGGGTGGTACCTAGATTATCATCGCCCCAAGATTATATAAATGAGAACAGGGAAGGACAGAAATCTAGATGCAGGGAGGAGAGGAGGAGAGTAAGAAGAGGCAGGGAAGGTGACCCGGGATTCAAGCAATCAGTGGATCAGTGGCACAGAGTTGTGTTATATCTGTATACCTAAACCACATAGTCAACAATACTGAAAGCCTGAGACCCAAACTACAAGGGAACAAACTTAAAAATGTGGTGCATACTGAAAGTAGACTCTGGACTAAACATGATGGCCACTTAGTACCTGTATTGCAAACCATAACACCCAGAAGGAGAGAGAGAAAGAGGGAATGTGCCTGTCACAGAGGCAGGGGGGAAGGGGAAATGTGTAGGGGGGGTAGCGGGAGGGATAAGGGAAAGATTGGTGGTGGAGAATGGGCACGGGTGGAGGGATGGGTACTCGAACATTGTGTGACCAAAACATAATCATGCAAGTTTGTAAGTCTGTTAAAAAAAAAAGAAAATCTTAAAAAAAATAATTTACAACTACTGAGACAAAAAATGAAAAACACCAGTGTCTGTCAAAGAGAGGGAAGTGATGCCTGAGCATAGAGCCAGGAGTAAGTTCTGAACACCGCCTCCCAGCCAAAAAAATAATATACATAAAGTATTAGTACACATACATGCACATACACAATAGAGGTTTCATCTTTACCAGTACTTGGGCAACTGCCAGTGTCCTCAATATGATAGGAGCAGGCTCCCTATCTTTGGAAAATCTTTGTAAAAACAAGATTTTCTACTTTCATAGTTTCCCGAGAAACTCAAATGAGTTAAAAGTTGTATTGTATTTGAAAGCTTCTTGTGTCCCTAAATAGTATGTTACCTGTAAAATGATCACTTAATTGTCTTTTGCACTTAAAGTCTTCATCTTTCCTGGGGGTTAGAGTTTGCATGTGAAAAAGTCAAGTTAGAAATTCTAATCACAGGAGTAGCAGTCTCCTTTCTTCTACAGCAACCCTTTCTACAGACCCCCCCACCCCAACACACACACACACACACACACACACACACACACACACACACACCCCTGTCTGCTCAAAACATGTCTCTTATGGAATACACATGGTGCCTTCAGTTTTACGACTGCAATCCCAATGAGATCTCTTTTGTAAGTCTCAGGAAAGAACTCTAGCTGCTAATAAAGAAACATCTGGTCATTCTTTGCTTACTCGGCAACAATAGACTCACAATAACCAGCCAAATTACTAGCACTCCAGACTTACCCTTGAACCCTGCCATTTAGAATACATTTGGTGACAAGAGTATGTCCGTGTTTGTCCTTGTCAGAGTTCATCCTAAATTCTCAGCTCTAGAGGAGAGCTGAGAGTCACGTCCAGGTTTGTTAGGATATTTCACATGTGTGTAAGTCTGTCAATGTCACCAATAACTTATCACTCCATGTACCGAAGAGCAACATAAAACAATCTGTAGGGAGCTGTCTTGTGCTCTCAAGACTCCCAAGATTATGTAGTGGAAGTGCTGGGTTGGACGGAAGATGTGTCTGAGTTCAAGCCTCACATAGGACCACTTCTCTACTCCAAACCCTAAGGCTTTCTCGAGCTCCACCAGGCCACTTCCTTGGGCCAGAGCAATGGCACAGCAGGTAGGGCATCTGCCTTGCATGCGGCCAACAGAGTTCAATCCCCAGCATCCCATAGGATCCCCCAAGTGCCACTAGGACTAATTCCTGAGTGCAGAGCCAGGAGAAACCCCTGTGCATCGCCGGGTGTGACCCAAAAAGCAAACCAAACAAACAAACGAATTAGGGCTGGAGCCATAGCACAGCAGGTAGGGCATTTGCCTTGCACTAGGCCAATCTGGGTTCGATTCCTTCGCCCCTCTCAGAGAGCCCGGCAAGCTACTGAGAGTATCTCGCCTGCACAGCAGAGCCTGCCAAGCTCCCCATGGCATATTCGATATGCCAAAAAACAGTAACAACAAGTCTCACAATGGAGATGTTAATGGTGCCCGCTCGAGCAAATCAGTGAGCAACAGGATAACAGTGACAGTGATACAGTACAGCACCGAACCCCGTCTTTAGTTAGATATTATTTATGTGTATTAGGGTCTCATCTAATAGTGGCAAGTAAAGCAGAAAGCATAGTATGATTGAGGAAACTGAAGCATAATAGAGTTGAGGGTCTTGCCCAAATTCACGTAAGGTGATGCTGGAATTTGAAACCAGATAAACCATAGCCAGAGGCTTCGCTGATTAGGATGACTGGGGTCAGTTTCTCGGCTTAACAAATGCCTTGGAAGAGAGTTTTATAAAATCCTAAGATCTGCAGCATTTATCTTGCTTTGAAGCTATTTCAAGGTGTTCCTGTAGACACACAGAAGTCATCTAGAACTGTCCCCCTTTTTCCTCAAGACAAAACACGGATGTTTTGTGAACACCCAAGCACACAAGGTAGAAGGCAGTCAGCCTGGGAACAATTCAAGTCTGCCACTTCATTTTCATCCGTCCACTCCAGCATGTAGCAGTGAGCTGGTTTTTTTGTGGCCTTCGGGATCACAGACAATGATACAGGGCAAGAAGCGCTCAGGGCTCAACCTGATACTTAGTGAACCAAATGAACCCTAAATAGCCCCCTCTGGTTCCAAAGCCCTCTTCCGCATAGCCCTGGGCACATTCTCCTCTGTTTTGTTCTCCGTGTGCTGTGCTAGCAATCTATTTAGGGCAGAGCTCTGATTTGGGTGTCAAATAAAATTGATTGATTTTTATGATTCTGTAAAGGTTACCTCAAAAAAGGTGAAACGATTTCTACTGCAGAGAAGCACCCATAAATCCAAGCTGTTTGTGACGGGCTCGTTGCTTCCACCCCAGGAAGGCAGATTCTTCTATTTGCATCTAATCCTGGAAATGAGAGCAAATTTCCCATTGGACCGGGCTTAGGAGTTCAAGCACTTTTAGTTATGAGAGAAGCTTACATCCATGAAGACAGCATGGTTAATGAGGATTACTTGTTCATTAGCCCTGCGGAGGTACTTCGATGGGACTTAAAAATGAACTCCACGCACAGTTCCTCTTGGCAGAATAAAACACACACCGCACCCCCACTGGTGATCTTGTTGCCATCAACGAAGAGCCCTACAGAGAGTGTGAAGAATGACCTTTCAACTCTTCAAACTCTTTTCACTCTCCTGGACGGCAAGGAGTGTCCTTGCTCATTGTCTCAGAGTGGGTGCTCAAACCAAACAAGTGGAATGAATGCGTGCACTTCATGAGATCTTTGCCACATCTCGAATGTGTAGATGGTGTCAAAAACGCTGGGGGATTCTTGGCCCCAGCAAGTGGAGGAGGGGCGTGATGGGAGAGGGTGAACATGGCAGAAAAGTGAGGAGGGGGGGGCGGATAAAGATGTTTCTCTGCTCAGTTGCCCATAAAGAGGAGATAGGGATGGATGGATAGATGGACAGACGGACATGCATGCTAGGGTGTGTGCTAATCTAAAGCAAGGAGATCCACTGGCCATGTTTCATTATCCATCCAATGAGCCAGAAAGGCAAGGCTGTAGGAGAAGCTGGAAGTTCCTTTAAAGCAGAGTTGAGGGAGGAGAGGAGTCACTGCCTTCTGCCAGGCCGTCGCCACGGGAGCCTCTCTCTGCTGAGTGCAGTTAACCACAGAGCAGCGAGCCCGGTTCTACTCTGGCAGAGGCTGAATGACTCGATCCCCACAGAACTGACGGAGGCGCAAGCCCAGCCCTGCGTGCCTCGCATTCCTTGCTCTCACCATGCCGGTGCAGGCCCGAGTTGCTCCGAGTCAGTCCCTCCCACCCTCTCTTTTGTCCTTCGGGCTCAAGCAGAGATTTCGACATCCAAATCAGATCATGCTATTCCATTTCATTAATTCCCGAAAGTAATACCAAAGGCCCAAGAGGTCTATTTTTTACCATCACATACACTGGCATTTCTGTCACCCATTTCCTGTCTGTGACAGGCTCACGTGGAATCATCCAGCACTTAAGCTGAGACCTCAATTCTTTCAGGATCTTCCTGATTCTTGGATGGATTTGGGGTACTCCTCTATGGCGCCACAGCCCTCTCTAAACATGGGGGCTATAAATACCACATTCCATTAACACAGTCTTTCCCCTCCCCCTCGAGATCACTCGTGTGAAACTCTTTAAAGGCAAGACCTGAAATATCACCTGTGTTTGTACACTCTGGGCTTCGTAGAGAGTACCTGTGACCAGGTATATTTGAAACTTTTGCTTTTGGGTTTTGTTTTCTTTAGGAGAACGTAGGAAAGAGGTTTCTCTCAGAAGCAGGTGGAAACATCTCACTCATAAAGCTCCAGGGATGACACAGAGACACAGAAGATTTTGAGTAGAGAAAACGAGAGAACAATAGCAGAGCATTGAGGAGGTCGAAAGCAGAGTCTGATCCCCACATGTCATGCCTCCTCATCCCAATTTGCTCAGTCTCAAAGGGGTTGGCCATTCTCTTAACTAAAGCTTACCACTCCATCTCTAGAGCCCATCTCTCCTCCACCCTTCGGGGCACTATTCCATTGGTCAGCCCTGTCGCCTTCTGTGCTCCCTGCTGACCGAGGCTCTCCCTCAGCGCTGGAGTTGCTGCAGGTTGAGAGCTGCTAGTTAAAGAAGAGCCTGCACTGCCATACTCCTTTCTGAACCCATGAAAATGAGAGAACAGAGTTTACACAGAGATACCGGACAAAGGAAAACAAGAAGTGTCGAGTGAGTAATGAGAAATGACCACCAAATTGAGAAGGTGGAAAAGAGACTGGATAAAGGGCTGGAGCGATAGCACAGTGGGTAGGGCGTTTGCCTTGCACGCGGCCAACCTGGGTTCGATTCCCAGCATCCCATAGGGTCCCCTGAGCACCGCCAGGGGTAATTCCTGAGTGCAGAGCCAGGAGTAACCCCTGTGCATCGCCCGGTGTGACCCAAAAAGAAAAAAAAAAACTGGATAAAGGGCCGTGGACAGAGCAAAAAGAAGAAAAGTTGAAAGCTAGGGAGCTACGAGGGAGTAGAGCAAGCAAAGGATTTGTGCTACCAACCCCAAGAGACAAGTTTGAGGGCTTGGAGCTTGAGAGAGGATGGTCGGGAACTGGGCGCGTTAGGTAGGGCAGGCTCCACAGCCTGATCACGCGACTGGCCACCTTCTCTTAGCTCAGCACTGGAGCTTTGTTTGCTGGCAACACTGAGGCAGAGACTGGAGACCCGGACACACCACGGTCAGCAGTGAGAGTGCTGACCACCACCCCACACACACTGGCAGGAGATTCTTAGTCTCTTCTCCCCCTCGGTTCACCGAATGGTAACCCCTGGATCTTTTTTTTTTTTTAACTTTTAAAATTTTATTGAATCACCGTGAGATAGTTACAAGCTTTCATGTTTGGGTTACAATCTCACAATGATCAAACACCCATCCTTCCACCAGTGCACATTCCCCACCACCAATATCCTCGGTATACCCC
This sequence comes from Sorex araneus, assembly GCF_027595985.1. Taxonomy (NCBI): domain Eukaryota; kingdom Metazoa; phylum Chordata; class Mammalia; order Eulipotyphla; family Soricidae; genus Sorex; species Sorex araneus. The sequence goes on from NC_073302.1 coordinate 289,748,563, forward strand.
CCCTTCCCCACCCTCCCCCTGCCTCCATGGCAGACAATATTCCCCATACTCTCTCTCTACTTTTGGGCATTATGGCTTGCAACACAGACACTGAGAGGTCATCATGCTTGGTCCATTATCTACTTTCGGCATGCATCTCCCATCCCAACTGGTTCCAACTGGTGGTGCTCGGGATTCAGCCCAGGGTCACGATGCCAGGGAAGCACCCTGGATTATCTCTCTCTGGTCATTACAGAGGGTTTTTTTCCGGGAGAAGACAGCACACCCGTGAACACTGACTCTGCTCTGAGGCCACATGCGATGTCAGGGTGTGAACTGTTGTCGCTGCAGCAGCTGTGTACAAAGCAAGTGCCTTAACCTCGGGCCTCTCCGTGTATCTCCACCCTGGAGAGAGCTGGAAGGGAGCCGGGCAGGGTGACCACAGAGCTGGGAGGCTACGTGCTGGAGGGGCTCTCTGGTGGTTCACAACGAGACATGCCTTCTGCGCATGTTCAGAACGCCACAGTGCCAGGGAAGTCAGATTTGGGTGTTCTTAGGTTGGAGTTCTGTGGAACCTCCAAGCACAAGATGGGCTACTTAGATGGTTGTCGCCAAGGATTTTAATTTGGGAATTCTTTTTTTGGGGCGGGGTTTCACCTTGCAGTGTTCTAGGGGGACTCCCAGCTTTGTGCTCAGAGTTGTCCCTTGCCACCCTCAGGCGACCCTGCAGCTCTGGGACAGTGCTTCTAGTTTCGGCATGCAATGCTGCACTCCAGCCTTGGAGACTCCTCCCCACACACCCCGCCCTGGATTTCAGTCTCCAGGCTCCGCGAGCACACACACTGCAGCCTCTTCGTCACCAGCCACATGGATCTCCCCTGCCGGGCTGGCAGATGCTGCGTCTGCTGTCCCCCGCAGAGCCAGCAGCGTCCCTCTCCTTTTCTGTCTAACCGGTGAACCTCTCGAGAGCCTTACCAGGAGGAGGAGCATACCCGGTCTGATAAGGGAGGGAAGAGAGGACTCCTTCAAGAAGCTGAAGGAATTAGCTAGCAGGCTCGGGGAGGAGCCAGCACAGCTATCTGGGATTAGATTTTCAGAGTGACTGATAAGGTGGCTAGAATACAAAGCTGGACAAAAAGACGTTGAGGACAGGGAGGCACTTTCTCAGAACACGGGCTTAAATGCTCTGGCTCAGATCCCAGAGTCTGGGGGAAATTAAGTCAGCTGAGATTCAACGGATTCGGTCCACACAGAAGAGAGAGGAATGCCTGCATCTCTCTGGTAGCTGGCAGAGGATGGCATACGAGGCCGAGGAAGACAGGCTTGCTGGAGGAGATGTACTTACTCCTCCGATCCGGCCAAAGTCCCTCTTGAAGCTAATTGCACTGGCAAAGAGTAAACAGCATCATGACACGCGGCTTGGAAGCCGGGAGACGGTACACGGCATTAAGGCGCTTATCTCCCATGAAGCTGGCCCGGGCTTTATCCCCAGCGGGGCCAGGGGTGGCCCCTGAGCACAGAGTTAGGCTTGAGCCCTGCTGGGTGTGGCCCCAAACTAAATAATAACCCAAAAGTACAACTGAGACTTGCCGAGTTCAAAAAAGGGTTGGGACACAGGCTTATGTATGTGCACAAGACCCATAGTTCAACCCTCAGCACTGCTGGGCCAAAGCTTTGATAGCATTAATTTGGGAGACTCCTGAGCACTGTCAGGGGCTCCTGAGCACCATCGTGTCAAGCATCAAACCATTTGACCTCTTTGAAGGAGTATCACCAGGGATGGCCCAATATCGATTGAACTTTTAGACAATTAAGTTGGGGGTAAAGTAGAATGAAATGCAGGAAAGAGGGGCTGGAGCCATAGTACAGTGGGTAGGGCATTTGCCTTGCACGCAGCAGACATGAGTTTGATCCCTGGCACCCCATATGGTCCCCTGAGCCCGCCAGGAGTGATCCTTGAGCACAGAGCCAGGAGTAAGCCCTGAGCACTGCCAGGTGTGACCCAAAACAAAACAACAACAATAACAACAAATTTGAAAGCATAAAAAAAAGGCAAGTGGAAAAGAGAAAAAAGAGAACATAAGAGATCAATTCATGAGGCTCAATGTCTCAGGAATAGAAGATAGAGAAAGGAGAGCAGAAATAATTTTCCAAAATTAAAAAAGTGGAGTTCTGGAAAATGCCTAGAAGACACAATGAGTGAAACTATCACTTGTATCACTTGTCTTCCAGTTGATCTTCGACAAGCTCGGGCGGGCACCAGTAACATCTTCATTTGTCCCTGTCGTGTGCTAGTGTAGCCCAATGATATCTGCTCGCTCCAGGAACAGGAAGAGCCTCAAACCGTTCATTCAGGGTTTTAACGAAGAAGCCTGACCACTCTCTCTCTGGTCAGAGTGAAACTATAAACAAGATACGTACATTATCATCCAAGTTCAGAATGCTAAAAATAAAAAGATACCTCAAAACTTGAACAAAGATAAAAATGGGCTACATATACAGGATCAAGAATTCAAAAGGAGGGGCTGGAGCGATAGTACAGCAGGTAGGGCCTCGCACGAGCCTACCCGGGTTTGATTCCCAGCATCCCATATGGTCCCCTGAGCACCGTAATTCCTGAGTGCAAAGCCAGGAGTAACTCCTGTGCATCACTGGGTGTGACCCAAAAAGAAGAAAAAAAAAAGAATTCAAAAGGCATCAGAATTCCCAGCTATATCAAAAGCTTGACGCAAAGACTTTCCATGTAGATTTATCCAAGAAAGAAAGGATTGTCTGAACCGAGATCTCTCCCCTTTCCTGATATTTGAGATCTCTGACATGTGCCTCAGAGGTGTGTGCTCCTAGAAATGAGCTAAGCTGTAGGACAAGCTGCTACAAAAATGACAGAGTGAGCCAGAAAGCAAGACCCATGAAGTCCTGCAAACAGGAGTTCCCACAGAGAAAGAAGCTGCGAGAATTAATGGAGGAAAAAAAATATCTTCGGCATGAGGAGAGAGCAAAAAGGGTGGGTTCTGGTGATTCAATAAAAAAAAATTTAAAGAAAAAGGGGTGGGTTCAAGCAGAAGAAAAATGGAAGGTAAGAAGAAAAACTTCTGTGAAATAGCAATTCCAAAAGTAGAGCTCATTTATTTATGTGTTTGAATGTATTGAGAGGAATGTGCTATTCTGTTGAGATATTTGGAAGAATTAATGATCAGCACAGAGCAATGTAATGAAAAAGCAAATTGTGCTCAAAAGAAAACTCAATAACAGGGTATTTATGGTTATACATGAGAAATAATATATAGATAACATTGAATTTGTGTTTAAACAAAAATTTGTTATATAACTATTTGGGGAAATAGAAAAGAATTATGTGTGTGAGCACATAGAATGTTTCCTTTAAAAACAATTTTATTAAAGCATCATGATTTATTAAGTCATTTGTAGTTGGGTTTGAGACACACTCTATTTCAGCACCAAACCCACCACCAGTGTCTTCTGTCCACCACCAAAGTACCAAGCCTGACCCCCATCCATAACCCCCAGCCTACCTCCTTAACACGCACATTTTTCAGTTAAGTCATGGGAGTTTGAATGTCTGATTTCAGTGTTGTTCACTCACCTACGTGGGGTATACAGAATGACTAGATAAGGGAGTGCAATGTTTGAAAGAGGGGATACATAGATCACCTTGTCCCAGAGAAAGGGGGAAAAAAGAGACAGAAAAAAAAAATCAAAGGCAGGGGGCTGGAGCAGGTAGGGCATTTGCCTTGCACGTGGCTGACCCGGGTTCAATTCCCAGCATCCCATATGGTGTCCGGAGCACCGTGAGGAGTAATTCCAGGAGTAACCCTTGCAGAGCCAGGAGTGACCCCTGTGCATCGCTGGGTGTGACCCCAAAAAAGCAAGTAAATAAATAAATAAGAAATCAAGGGCAGAAGAAGAGATACAAAGGAAGCAAGAGGGAGCAAGAGTCAAGGAGTTCCAACAGTGGTGATGTAAGGGAGTGGTATAGCTGCGCAGCTGCACGTTCTAACCACAGACCAAAGGAGATTTCTAAGAGTGTTTCTGTTGCATCTTTCATGGGAGGAAATCACAGAAATGTCCAGAAAGGACATCACTTAGAGCGACAATAACAAATACAAAACCAAATAGCTATAAATGTCCGATTTACTTCTAGGAAGTAAGTGTTGGAGATAAAGAGAAACAAACGAAAAATATTTTTAATTATTTTTACCTATATATTTAATGGTCGCCTTTGAGTCATTTGGCGTTTGAAAACTTTTACATCGTTTGCTTTGATAACAAATATAGATTAGTGACCAAGCAAGGAGGCTGAGCAATGGAAAGTTTGCCAACATTTCAGCAACTATGATTATAACATGAGGAGTGGTACAAGCCTTCTTTGCTGTGTTGGTTTTTTTCCAACCCGCTATTCCATTTCCTTCTCATGCAGAGTAGATTCTTCAGTGCTGCTTGTTCTTTCTGTGTCTCCTTCCTTACTTCCCAGTCCATCAATTCTTTTTCCTTGTCAACGATGTCATAGCCACTGTGGGCTTCCCTACCGTGCAATCTCCCCTTCCCTTGGCTCCTCTGTCTCTCCTTCCCTCACCCACCCACAGACTCTTTTAGCTTATATGACATATCAATGTGCTCATTACTATCTCAACCCATGCCATTAAAGCTCTATGTCATTTCCTAGGCTCCTTTCTGAGACTTCAGCAAAGTGTCTTCTTCCTTTCTTTAAGTCTGAACTTAAATTTCCGACTCGCTTGCTTGCTTCCATCCTCTCGCTGAGATGCAGTTGCTCAGTTCCCTGAATCTATATACAGGTAATGGGGAGATGGTACAGTGGTCAGGGTACTTCTCTTGCACTCAGCCAATCTCAGTTCAAACTCTGGCCTCCCGAGCTGGCCAGGAATAACCCTGAGCACCACTGGGTATGGCCCCCAAACAAAAAACAAACAAACAAACAAGCAAACAAAACCCAACCTGTATTTTGTGTTTCTTGACCTCTTGCTCAATCCCTAGTTTGACAGAATTAAACTCAGAACGAAAGGGAAGTATAACGAAGAAACCAAGGGAAATAATATAACTCACAGTACTGTTATAGTAGTGAAATTCAAGTTGTTTTTACCAGAAAATGTTTTTATTATTTTTCCCTGAAAGAAACTGGGCCAGAAAGGTAAGGCCATAGACAAGGGTTAAGGCACTTGCCTTGAAGTTGCCCTGAATACCACTGGGAGTGAACCCTTAACATAGAGCCAAGAGTAATTTTTGAGAATACCTGGGTATGGTACTGAAACACACAAATCAGAAAAACAAGAAACTGTATTTTTAAAGTATATATATATATATATACTTTATATATATATAGCATATAAATGCTTTATATATATATAGCAAAGAGAAATTATTCCTAAGGCCCAGCATTTGGGAATTTCTCTAACTTTATTATAATGACATGCTAGTTATGAGTTTGGTGAAATGCTATATATACATATATATCATATCATATAATATCATATTAAGTTCTGCTATAACACCATTTAGTAAAGATAACAGTTTTTCTAACTTTCTCACTGTAGACTCTAGTATCGTGGCTCTCTTTGTCCACAAAGTACACAACCATAATGAAGGTAGCATCCCTTCTGATTATACCCAAAAGTACGTCATGAAAGGTTTGTTCCTGGCCTTTTAACTCTGAGATGTGCTGGTTGAGAGTGTTTGGTACTCAGGGGAGTTATATTTCCATCAGGGGACACAGCAGAGTTCCAAAGGAATAGCAGCTTCTCTGTAGCCTAGTTATTTCATCATGTTATTGAACAATAAAACCAAAGAAGTGTGAATCTGTAGTCTGCTGTTTGACCCTGACTTTCATGGAACAAAAAGGTGCTACCACATGAAAGTGAAAACAAATGGGTTGAACCCAGGAAATTCCCTTGGGCCCTGCCTTGCAATGTCATGCTCAGTGGGTGTCTCATATCACCTCCAAGCATGTATGTATGACTCAGAAATGTATGCTTGGAAAAGAAGTCCAAGCTGATGAAGATGATGAAGAAGAAAGTCTTTTTTATCATGAAACTAGTTGCATGAACATTCAGTAACTAGTTGATCACAAGTTAGGGAAATAATCATTGCAATGGTCACTCATTTTTTCCATATTCGCTATGCTATCGATAAACTAATTGGTTCCCTTCTCTCTCCTCTTCCTGCCACCCACTGTCATATTATACGTAATAGTGACAAGTAGGATACTTAGTTCATTAGTGAAACCCTAGTGATGAGAAGGATAGACCATTCAAATAATCCTGATGTGAGGATTAACGCAGCCCTGGCCAGACTTTGGGGTATTTCCTTTGAAAAGAAGATAGGTGCACTTTTCCTGTATCAGGAGGGCTCACTCAGTTTGCCAAGTTTGCAGCATTGATTTTGATTGATTTCCTTTTTCACTTATTTTTACTAGCTTACAATATTGTAACGTTTCAGTGATTGAGCTTGGCGCCTCCATCTCTTATCAGATTCATCAAACTCACCAGCAAAAGAAAGTACTACAAACACAAAAACATGGCCCAGCGATTAGGAGAAGATATTTGTTTTGGAGAAGAAGATAATTTCATAGCAAGAAACTCCATCCAAAAAAAGGGGCCAAAGACCTGAAGACTGGAAGACACATAGATGGCCACATAGAAAGATGCTCAACATCACTTGAAATTCTTTTGAATAATTTGGTAATATATACATGGTGGTTTTTCGGGAAGCAACTGGACTCCATTAGGTATATATATATATGTCAGCTTATTATTTGATTGATTCATGAATTGATTGATCTCAGAGGATCCTTAGTTTTCTGAAAGTATGCTGAATTCATTCTGGAAAATTATGCACCCTCCCCCGACACACACATTGTGTGTTATATCTTGGCAATGAAACTGGATTGATTTTGAGACAGTTTTCTTAAGATTGACTTTGACCGCCTACTGGCAGCCAAAAGCAAACCAAACCAAAGGATGAATGCCCATTGCAAGTTCCACCAGGTTAAACTATGGCTATATGTGGAAAATATCTAAAGTCAGGATTTCTATAATATCATGTCAATAAAATTGTCTGACTTCACCACTGGAGGAAGAAAATATATGCAGTGTATTACACAGGTCCTATGTGACTGTCAGAAATGTATTTAGATGTATCAGTATCAAATGTGACAGAATGAGACTCTCTAATACTTTCCAACAAAGAACTGAAGAAGTTTTCATCCAGTGTGACTGTGGATATCCTCTTGTGCTTTGATTTTTGAATAGCAATGATGGCTCTGTGTGCCTCTCTGGACCTACCTTTTTAATTTTACTATAATATTTAATGGAAAGTGCAGCAAATTGACAATGGTTGTAGGTTTGGAACATTATAAACTTGAAACTCTTACTCTAGATGGTACACAGAAGAAAACAAAATTTTTAAAAATTGCAGCAAATTGTCTCTCAAATTAATTCCTTAAAATTCAGTAACTGTATTTCTCAAACTTCAATTATCCTCTTCTTTACAAGGAAATTGAGACTCCTTCTGTTTCCTGCATTCCCACACAATTTTTTCATTTGTCTATTGCTTGGGACCAGGGCTTTCCTATTTGAAAAATGCATTTTGGCAAAGGCCTTCTCATTTCCCTGCTGATCTCTCTCTCTCCCTCCCTTCTCTCTCTCCCTCTCCCTCTCTCTCTCTCTCTCTCTCTCTCTCTCTCTCTCTCTCTCTCTCTCTCTCCCTCTCTCTGAGTCCCTCCAAATCTGCCATCGTACACTGCCAAATGCCAACAGGACCCCTCCTTCCCCAAATTCCTATTTGTCCATCTGCTAAATCTGTACCTGGTATTTGACAATTTCATAGTCACAGTTAGGCACAGCTCAGCAGGCATCTTAACCAGCTCTGACTAGAGGTAAATGTGTGTCCCCCAGAGCATGACTTCTGTCCTCCCTTTAATCTCTCACTGAATGGGAATGTCCTTTCTGTTAATATGTGAATGGGGGAAAGATTGGCATCTTAATAGTAATTCCTGACCCTTGCCTAGGTGGAGGGTGTTGCCTCGCCTTCTGATATCAAGAAGAGGGAGGATTTGCTGACCTACATCTCTGGCATCATTTTTTAAAGCTGTTAAATTGCTTGCATAAAAGGACTTGTGAATTGGTTGTTTGGCCTACACAGAAGCCAGACAGATATAAAATCAGTTTCCTTCCTTCACCACTGTGCTTCATTCTAACCATCCTGATAGGCAGGTAAGACTTTTTTTTTTTTTTTAATTTTTTATTGTGGAAAGTTACAAAGTTCAGGTAAGACTTTTTAAATGGAGCTAGAACTTTCAGAAAGAAATAGAAACTCTTAGTGTTCAGTGACTGGTAGCGATCATGTGACCCAAACTGTATGTTTTAGAGGTGGGTAAATAGTACACGGGTGCAGGCATGCACTTTGCATGTGATGTGGCCCTGATTTTAATCATGATGATTTTAGTCATCACAAAGTCCCAGAGCATCCTTGATCCTAGAGGCCCAAGAAAGAGCACTGTGGGAAATCTGAGCACCTCTTGGGAAGCTCAAAGAACAACACCAAAGCCCCCACCAAAAAAAAAAAAAAAAATGTGAAAAATGAGGAAACTGAGGTTCAACTAAAGGAAAGAATTTTTCCACCAGTAAGGAGAGAAAAGACTGCTTCTTTACATCCATTCCTCAGCAACCTCTCCTGCAAGATATTGAGAGCATTACCTTAGGAAAAATCCGAAGTGTATATTCAGAATGTCTTCTTTGTTACAAAGATCTTCCTCATGCTTTAGTCAGAATTCAGACGGATACCTCTCTTTTCTTTAAAAGAAAAAAATTAGGAAACAACTTTATTTGACATTTTTGCTCCTATTTCCTGACTCATCCACCTTCTCAACCACCCAGAACCAATTGTTTCCCTTCATCAACCATCACCAGTCACCCTCTTACTCTCTACTGTGTGGTTCTGGCATTTCCGTTCTCTCAGCTTACCTTTGGCACTAATGTGGTGCTTGATACTATAACTGATCCCCTCCTTTCTTGAAGTCAGAGGACCAGAACTGTTTTGGCATGCAACTTTTAAAAAACAATTTTGAAATATTTTAAATGGTAACCTGTATGAGAATTGAATTGAAAGATCCAAGGTATGTCTTTAATAATCACGCTTCTAACAAAACCACAACCATTCATTTGATTTCTTTTCATTTGATCTGTTTTCATATTTTACATGTATTAGCTCAAACTTTTTGTGTGTTCTTAATCATTTTTAAAATTTTAATTATTGCTTAGTATGCAATAGAGTGGTCATGTGTTACATTACACTGATAATATTTAGCATTGAGAGTACCTCTGAAATCCTGAATTACTCTAAAAAGTTTTCTAAAATGCTACATACAAAGTGAGCATTTTGAATTATGAATTAGAGTTGGCATTCAATACTGGTCATTGAATGAATCATCATTTTATTTTATAGACAATTTCTCTCTCAAATGTGTAATGCCACTGAAGAGGAATCAGAATTTTCAGATTCTTTCTGTATCCCTCTCAGTCAGAATAACTGTCCCCTTAAAAGTATCACACCCTAATCTCCAGAACCTATTGATGTGTTACTTTCATGGCAAAAAAAAAACAAAAACAACTTTGCACATGTGAGTGGGTTAAGGATCTGAGATCAGGAATCATCTTGAGGTATCATACTGGGCTCAGTGTTATCACAGCATACTTCTTAGATGAGATAAGAGAGTGGAGAAGATAACTCACCCACAAGTACAAAGGCTAGGGAGATGCTTTTGGAAAAAGGAAGTGACCATGATCCAAGGAATGTGCATAGGCACTTGAAGCTAGAAAGGTCAGGGAAAGAACTTTCCCCTAGAGCATCCAGAAGGAATGTAGGTCTTCCTATGCCTTCATTTTACACTGTAAAACCCATTTCAGATTTCCAGCTTCCAGCACGGACACTAATAAGTTTTCAAGGTTGTAAGTTGTGAAGTGTATGGTCATTTGTTAAAGGAGCCATAGGAAACTTAATATCATGTGGGACCCAAACTCTTGGAGCTTCATACAAAACACCACAGCTCTGGTCTAATGACTCAGTCTCTTTTCCAGAACTCTGCCTTTCACTTCTCATTTCTCTGCCTCTTCTCGTTTGGTTACTTTAGCACCAAGCCTTGTTTGTCGACTCAATACCTGGCATCTTTGGACTTGTGCGCCCGGTTGATGTTTACCTAGTTCTCTCATGATCATTCGGCTTTTCTCTCTTTAATGTTTGTCTGTAGTTCCTGGAATCCCCGGTCGAAAAGGCTGTACCTGTACATAAAGGGAAACCAGACGAAGGCCGCCAGAGCCACAGGACATGAGAAAATTGTCGTGATGTCAAAACCTTCCTAGATTCTAGGTTCATCAGTCTAGAGCCTTTCAGGTCTGTCTCCTTAGTTGTGCTCATAGATATTTAAACTCAGTATGCCTAAAATTAAACTTACCTTTACCTCACGTGCTGTCCTTTCATACCAGATTCTGTTGTTGGTAAGACCCAGTCATCTCTCACTTGTGTTCAGTAGTGCCTCACACTCCTCCGGTCTCCTACAATAACGAGATGCTGTAATTCTTTCCTTGGTATATTGATCGTTTTCTCTCCATTGCAGATTTGCATAGAGTAGAATTGTGCTATTCTTGTATTATATCTATTAATACCTATGAAATTAATACATTGTAAATAAATATAATCTGTATTAAATTGTTTTAGTAAATTAATAAACCAAGCCAGAGTGAATATTCAACCATGTAATTTATGAATGTTCAATAATACAACTCTGTTCCCCGATGCTAACTTTAAAACTGGACTAGAATTCTTAAATATAATTAAAGACTCCAAACAGTGGATCTTTTCACATTCTTCAGGAGGTCACTATGTATCAAGTTTCAAAGATTAAGATGCTAATCTAGAAAGAGGTTATTCCTGTTTATAGATTATTCTGATGGCAACATTAACAACAAACTTGCTGACTCAGGGTGTTGGCATCCTTTGGTATTTCATTTGATGATAGGTAGGAAAAGAGGAAGAACTGCACATCTGTCACCTCAGTAGTAAAGCATTGCTGGATCAAGATACTATTTTGACATTGAGGTAGAGGAGATCCCCATGTGATCGTTCACTGACTTCTTTTCAGGATCCATTGGCTTTCATGGGCCTATATGCCCTCTTACTTAAATAGTGAAAAGACCAAAGGATTCTCTGTTGAGAATTCTGTCCTGCTGGGGATAAGATTATTCAATACCCTGCCTAAGTTTTACTAAGAATTGCTTGGAATTTAGAAAGCAAGAAGCATGATAGAGGCAACAATCCGTGGTGCTTTGGGGATGTAGACTAAAAGCATAAAAATCTCAAATTTTCCAAATGGGAAGGAAACAAAGAAAGAAGGAAAGAAAGAAAGAAAGAAAGAAAGAAAGAAAGAAAGAAAGAAAGAAAGAAAGAAAGAAAGAAAGAAAGAAAGAAAGAAAGAAAGAAAGAAAGAAAGAAGGAAGGAAGGAAGGAAGGAAGGAAGGAAGGAAGGAAGGAAAGAAAGAAAGAAAGAAAGAAAGAAAGAAAGAAAGAAAGAAAGAAAGAAAGAAAGAAAGAAAGAAAGAAAGAAAGAAAGAAAGAGAGAGAGAGAAAGAAGGAAGGAAGGAAAGAAAGAGAAAAAAGAAAGCGAGAAAGAGAGAGAGAACGAGAGGAAGAAAGAGAGGAAGGAGGGAGGAAGGAAGGAAGGAAGGAAGGAAGGAAGGAAGGAAGAAGGAAGGAAGGAAGGAAGGAAGGAAGGAAGGAAGGAAGGAAGGGAGAGAGGGAGAGAGGGAGGGGGAAGGGGAATGGAGGAAAGGAGGGAGGGAAGGAGGGAGGAAGGAAGGAAGAAGGAAGAAAGAAGAGAGAGAAAGAGGTATGGTGGGAGAAAGGGAAGGAGGAAGAGAAAGAAAGAGAGAAATAAAGAACAGAAATGAGAATAAGTATAAATTAAAAGACATAAAATAAACATCATCTTAAATCTATCACTGGGATTTAGTAGCTATTTACATTTGGTTCATATTCTTCCAGGATTCTGTCTAAGTAGCAAGTAATTCAAAGGCTTTTGTTGGTGCCAGAGGGGGAAAATTGAAACAGAGAAGCAAAAACTTTCAAAAATAGAAGAAGTAATCTCTTATTTGTGCTGTGGCAGCAACATAAGGATCAGAGCCCAGAGCCATGCATAAGACTCTCTAATGTAATTACTAAGCCAGACCTATCTGTTTTCTTCTGCCATGGGGAGCCCTCAAACTATGTGGGTATGCAGGTGAAAAAAAAACAAAACACCTGAAACTGACACAGTACCTTTCCTCAAATGCACCAGGGACTGAGACTTTAGACCCAAACCCAAGGAGTATTGATGTAGCTCCTGATTTTTCTAGAAAAGTCTTCTGGATATTATTTTGTTTCTCATTGTCCCCATTGACAGATTCCTGCTTCCAGCAAGGCTGCTTTAGGCTCTAGGGGGAATATTTTCCATAAATTCGCCCACAGAATAATTGCCCTTTAAAGGGAGCTAAGAAAGGCTAGAGGATCCTTAGGGGGCCTCGGGGCTCAACTTCAGCCTTTGCCAAAGAGAAAACAACCCTCCAAGTCTTGGCTCTTTGCTTTGCATCACAGGGCTAGGACTCTGTGTTCAAGACAGATTAGCATCGACCCTTTGGGAAGCTCCCACAAATGACACCCTGTAAGCAGACATAAAAGACCCTCCAAGATGACTACAATCATGCACAAATATCAGGAATCACCCTTACCACCAGCTGGAAGAGCCTGGCAAGTTCCCCGTGCCGTATTCAATACAGATACAGTAGCAATAACAGGTCTCATTCCCCTGACCCTGAAAAGAACCTCCAATTGTTGGGAAAAACAAGTGAGGAGAGGCTGCTGAAATCTCAGGGCTGAGACGAATGGAGACGTTACTGGCGCCCGCTTGAGTAAATCGATATACAACTGGGTGACAATGACACAGTGATACCGTTACCACAGTCGTGTCCATCATGTCACAGAAGTAAGTTACACTTGCCTCTCCGCATTTCTCTTTAGATCTCAGAATCCACATCTGTCGTGTAAGCATTGAAATAGATGATACCTTCTTCTTTGTTGAAATATGCAATGTTTTCTTCTTAAATCAATCTGTTATCTCCTAGGGCTTTCTCCATCAATTGACTAAATCAAGCACAGGTATGCAGCTGGTATAAGTATAATGCCTCCTGAATGCTGATTCTTAACCAAAAGAAAAAGAAAGGAAAATATTATATATAATTTTGAAGACTTATCTTTCATGTTTGTACCCAAAATTCCTCTGGGCTGCGTAAAACAAGGCTTCCCTGAGCATGAATTCTGATCTACTTATCCTGACTTAGTTTTCTCTATTGCTTAATTACTCTCTATTTCTCCTAGCTAATTTTTCTCTCACCCATCTCCATCTCTCTCTCCCAACTTTAACCTCATTAATTTCTTCATTCTCGGCCAGTAGGACTAAAAATCCCTAAAAGAGCTAACCCCCCTCACGTCTCTACATTATAAGCCTACACAAGGTCATGTTTCCCGGAATTTTCTATCTCCATTTCTTTTCTTTTTATTTTATTTATTCAATTATTTATTTTTAGTTTGTATCCTTGCCTGTCAGGATTTGAGGGCTCCTCCCAGGTTTGTCCTTAAGGAGTCATTCCCAGCAGTGCTCATAGGACCATGTGCTATCTGGGATCCAAAGAGTTTGCTCACATTCAAAGACAACCAAATGTCTTACCATTGGACTTTCTCTATCCTATCTCTGTTTCTTGATCCTGCCATATTATTCAGATTATACATCCACTGACCTAGACAGTCCTAGCCTATTCCTCCAAAGTGAGCAAGATTCTCCATGTTCCTATATTGAACTGATTCAATTACTGGATTCTAGGGCTTGCCAGGTTCCCATTGTTGAAATGGGGATCTGCAACTTCAGTGATTATTCTACAGGTTTTTGCTACGTGAAGAAAGTCATCAGGTGTCTGTTGAAAATATGGAATGGAAAAGGAAAAGGAGGAGAAGAGGAAGAGGGAAGGAAGGAAGGAAGGAAGGAAGGAAGGAAGGAAGGAAGGAAGGAAGGAAGGAAGGAAGGAAGGAAGGAAGGAAGGAAGGAAGGAAGGAAGGAAGGAAGGAAGGAAGGAAGGAAAGGAGGGAGGGAGTAGCACATTTTCCTTTTGTTATGGTAAAAACAAGTGAGTGTTTTGTTGGGAGAAACAAAACACTTCTTTATTTCTGTGAGGAAGAAAACTGTATATACATATACATGCATGGATCTACACGTGCATATTTTATACACGCATAAGTATATATATGTCCATAAATATATGTATACATTGTTCCTGTGTACATGCATGCATGTGTGTGTTTAGAGAGAAAAGGAGCTATTCATGCATGCATGCATGAAAGCACACAGACACACACACACACTAACCACACTCTTCCTGCGTCATCTGTCAGCATATCCGTCCAGCCCACAGGACACACAAATAAAGTGAGCGTGATCACACCTTACAGGGACAGATAAGGACTTTTAACCAATATTCAGCAAATGGTTATGGATGTTTGCTTTGGGAGCCACACGCACGGCGTGTGCAGCTGGTGACGCTGCCCGGGCCACCTGCTCCCTCGTGCTCCTTCCATTGAGCCTGATTACCAAGACGAGGGCGGAAAACAGCAGATAGCCCCACCTGATGTGTACTTTATCCCTCGGTCTGTGTTTGGGCAAAGAAGCTCAAAGCGCGAGTGTCAGCAGCACGTACGGTGGCCTGGGGCCCCCGCCACCTGCCGCAGTGATCTCTTGCTTGGTTTCCATGTGCTCTGTTAGCGTGACAGAAAGCTCATCCAACTGGCCACAGTAGGTGACAGGAGCTGAAGCTAAGTCCTTCCGGAAACAGATCTGTGGCCTTGCTGATGCTGACAGCATCCTGAATAAATTTTCCAGTTCCTGGTCCTGTGCAAATACATTTAGAAAGAAAGAAACGCGCATCAGCGGTGATATCAACACCCTATACGAAAACTTACACAATTACACTCTTTAGCACCTGGAAGGTACCGCGTACTTCTTGCAGTGCTTCAAGGTCCTTTTACTTCCTGTAACAATAGACAAAGAAGACCAGATACAGGATGTATTTTAAACAAATGAGAAATGACAATAAAGAGGTAAAGCTCATTTCCCAGAATGACTCATGTTAAGCCTTGAGAATCCATGTTTATTTTGGAGTAGATATTTATTCCCAAACAGAAAAAAAATGCAGAATAGTAGAAAAACAATGAACCTGGAGTTAGGAAATCTTTTAGTTAGTCCACGTACTACCCTAGAACTCGACAAGTCATTTGCTTTCTCTGGCATGATATTCCCCCTTCTCCAGGGAAGCATCTGCCTTTCTCAGGTGCTTAGAAAAGAATATTGTGAGTTATGTGCGCTCACTCCTTGAAGAGATGTCCACCAACATGCTGATTAGTTATCCACTGCTCTGATTGTCTCTCTTTAGAAGCCAATCTGACAGAATTTGGAGCCTGAGGCTGAATTTATGGTACCTCTAGAATACATCAACCCCTAATGTCTCTATTTAAGGAAGAGAAAGCAACACATTCATAAATCACAGACTGGTTTAATCCTTAACCACAACTTATCATTGGTTGGCTAACACGCTATTGAGACCGAATTATCTCAATAACAGAAAAAAGTAAATAAATGAAATAGCCCCCGTTTGTTTGATTAAGAAGAATAATGCTTATCATCTTCATGAGGGATGAAAATTTCCATTAAAAATAATTAAAATGAGACTGAAAATCCTTTTATTTACTAGGAAATCAGGACTGGCAATGAAGTCATATTGCAGTGTATAAAACAATGACATGGCTGGCTCTGATGAAGGAGTCTCACCTGAATCCTATATTTGACTATTTGCCAACGTACGTAAGGATTGCTGTTTCTAGTGCACACTTTTTTTTTTTTTTTTGCTTTTTGGGTCACACCCGGAGATTCACAGGAGTTATTCCTGGTTCATGCACTCAGGAATGACTCCTGGCGGTGCTCAGGGGACCATATGGAATGCTGGGAATCGAACCTGGGTCGGCCGCATGCAAGGCAAATGCCCTATCCGCTGTGCTATTGCTCCAGCCCCTCTAGGGTACACTTCCATGTACATTATTTAAAATGCACAACTCCAGTCTCAAAGACAAACATAGCTTTTGTGCCAGGGACCCCTACTCCTAGCAGAAGCCAAATGGAAATTTGCTGTTTGGGAATTAAAAGGAACTTAGTGGACTTCACTTAATTTTCTATTCCCTGACATGACAGGAAATGAATTCATGATGGTAACTCCAGCTACCCCAAGAACAGATTCCAATCTTTCAAGCAGTCAGGGATGATGCCCCCCTTGCCATGGGGAGACTTCAAGGATCCCGTGCAGCTGGGCGGGGCATCTGGCATGGGAAGACAAGGACTCTTCCACTCGGTACCACCCAGAGCCTCTCAAAGGAAAAGGGCAACATGCTTACCCACACTTTGGGACTCATCTCGGGCCATTCCTAAATATAGGGCACTCGTAATTTAGGTGTTTATAGGTCAGGGGGGGACTCTGAAGCATTTCCTAAGTTTTATTCCCATCGACAGATAGGTTGTCTTTAAGATCTAGAGAAATAAAGAAATGACCTGGGCCAGGAGGGTCAGCCTCGTTACTATGGCAGCTGGGTTGGCCTTTTCAAGCTTCACCTTTAAGTCTGCAAATGGAAGAAAACAACACAAGGAACTAACATTTTCAGAGACTGAGGCAGACGTGCTATTAAAAGATATTTATTCAGGATGAAAAAAGAAACAAAAATCTTTCTTGTTCACGCTTTCGTAAGTCTGTCCCAGCTCTTTAATTTAGCTTGATCTGACCTCACTTCTGCCTTTCCAGTGGTGTTTTTTGCTACTAGGATGGAGATGACCTTGGGCTAAACTTGAGCTCAAGAAGATAATGTCAGCTATGGTCTACCTGGTAAGTGTCAAAGGCAGACAATGAAAGGCAGATGGATGAGAGGTGAATAGTTTGGAATTGAAGGCTGTATCGCTCCCAGAGTGTAAGCAAAGAATTAATACTGGGAGATTTTTGCCAGTGGAAAAGTAGAGGGGATTGAACACTTCAGTGTAAACAAGGAGTCAGTTGTTGGCTCAAAAGTGGATTATAGGTGCTCAAGTAAGCTATGACTCTCCGTGGCCTAGAAATCAGGGGATACAGAAAAGCACCTTCACACCTTTAGCAAATATGAGAATTTCCCGAACGTTACAATAACATTACAATTACAATAACAGATCCTGAGTCTGGCAATTTATGACGCACACACAGGAAGCTGTGGCTCACACTTGAAAATCACTGCACTAAGGGCTAGGGTTGGTTTTTGCCCTGGTAGGTAAGCCGAAAAGGCCGTAAGGGAATAAGTTGTGCCAACAAGAAAGTGAAGTCAAAGTGTGTTCAGGGGCACCCGTACACCAGCACGAGCTTCACAGCGAGAAGTAGTTTTCACATTTAGATGGAAACAAGTCGAGGAAGCTACCGATGAGTAAGACCCCTGACTCTGCTGAGTGCCAGTCCCAAGACAATTGAAGCAAGAGGGACCCGGGCATTTTAATGTGATGACTCTACCCAAGACTACTTGCTCATTTCCACCCTAGATGGAAGAGTCCCATCATGTGTCTTAACAGGATAGGAACCATTTTTTGAGAGCAGGCTAGCTAGAGACAGGGGCTTGATGTGGAGGCTGGGTTGGACATGGATTGTGGGCAGGGGCGCAAACAGGAAGTAATCGGGAGGAAGAGTTGCGGCAGGAGGCACTGTCATAGCAGCACTACCATCCACAGGATAGACGTGTTGTTCTTTTAAAGGAAAGTCAGCAATCTCTCAGCTCTTTGGTCCTGCCAGGCAGTGGAACACACACTGTGTGTTCCAGGTCAAATGTGACAGCCCAAGGATGGTGGGGCACTGGGTCTAAGTTCCTCAGACGATGACTCAAGTGGTGTCTTCTTCTGAGATGAACGCTAACAGTGCAAGAAGGAGTTCCAGGGTTAAAGTGGGAATGTAAGGGCTAAGAGATGTGGTCTGCAGCTCAATCGACTCGCCTCTTGATCTTGGGACATCTTGACTTGAGAAACTGTAGGAAAATATTTGTGCATCTCAACCATTTTGTCAGTAAATTGTGGATGCTCAAAATTTCTACCTCTTGGTGTGGGGATGAAATGGAATTATCCAAAGAATGGGATGGGCCTTATCAAGGAGATGCTACTACATCCAGTGAAAGCTATTGAATGGAAAGTTCTTGGTCCTCTTCAATGTCTCTCTCAACCCACCTTCCTCTGCAAGAACCATCTGACTACAAACTCCGTCCTCTTGTGCGTGCTGATGCACACACATAGACACACACAAATTCTGGGCTGTTAGTCCGAGGGGAGGGAGGCTGACACAGAGTGATCTCTCATATTTGGGGTATAAGAAAACATAATGGGGGAATATTCCCAAAGAAAATGAAACAAAAAACATGAGAACTGGTTTACAGTAGGAAACGTACCACACAAGGGGGCTGGGAGACAGGCCAGGTATTATGTATGAAAATGTCTCAGCAACTGTACTGTAAACCACAATTCAAAAACACGTATTTAAAAAGTGCCCTTCACCAGATAAATCCGGAGCTGCTGAGAGCGAAACGGACCCTCTACGCCTAAAGACTCTGATTCCAGAGACCTTCTAACACATTTTGGCATCCAGAGCAGCTTCTTACAGCAATGCACTGGGACTGTAAGATGGGCTATGCAATTTCTGGCAGAACTTTCCCTGGACTTTATAAGAAATCCAAAACCGCGGCCGCATGACTTAACATCTCTTAATTGTCAGCAATGTGAAATGGTTCCTTTTTAGCAGGTCTGACTTTGGGGGGAAACTCCAAATAATAACAGAGTTTTTTGTTGAAATATTGAAGGTAATCAAAGCAGCAGCCATTTCTCTAGACTGTGAACTAAGCAACAGCCCCACGCCAGCCGAGAAGAGGAAATATCCCTCCTTCCCAGTTGTTTCTCATTTTCGGGGAGAAGCTCGGCGTGGAGTCTACCATACTATGAGGCACGGGAAGGAGGATGAGGGAAAAAAAAAGGAAAAGGAAAAAGGTAAAAAGAAGAGTTATGTACTTGGAGCAGTGGGGCTACATATCTCTTCATTCTCAGCAATGGAAAACTAATTATCAAACGCTTCCTTGGTAGTAGGGCTGTCTTTCTTGGGGGGAAACTCCAACAACAATAGTGAGTTTTGTGTTGAAATATGGAATGTAATCAAGGTAAAGAGAAAATGAAGTGAAATTCATCAGTTATGGAGTTGGGGGTGGGGGGTGGGGGTATGCTGGGGGTTTTGGTGGTGGAGCATGGGCACTGATGAAGGGACGGGTGTTTGAATATTGTTTAACTGAGACATAAGCCTGAGAACTTTGCAACTTTCCACATGGTGATTCAATAAAAAAAAAAGAAAAAAAAGTGCCCTTCACAGAGGCAGACTGGTGGGTGGGAGACAAATGGGGGATGGGGGTGGGGTGGCATTGGTGGAGGGGTTGGAGGGGTGTGGGCGCTGGTGAAAGAATTGATGTTGAAAAAAATCCTATACCTGAAACCTGATCATGAATAATTTAGCAATCTCGCAGTCTCTAAAAAATTTTTTTAAATGAAAATAAATAAAATAAAGATGGAATTCTGCGGTCATATTCTCACTGGCCATTCCCTTTTCCCTCTCCCCGCCATCACTGGTATTGCCAGGTCTCTGCTGGTCTCCTTGCCGAATCTGTAGGTGTCTCTCAGGAGGCAGCGTCATGGGCTTTTCTTGGCTACCCCTGGCATTGATCCACTTCTTCCTCTTGGGTGTCTCCTCCCCGCCACCCCGCCCCGCTGGCTGTCCTATTGATCATTTTTTCTTCAACTGGTGCCTTCTCCATGTCTTGGAGCTCTTGACTACCTTCCCTTCCCTCCACTGCTTCCACCAAGCACCTCCTGTCTCACCAGCATCTTTCCAGCCACTCGCCCAGGGTCTGCGGCCTTCTTAACTTCAGACTGTGTCTAGAAGCCAATAGCCACTTCCCCCCCCCCAACCCACAACGCTTCACCACTCCACCAAGTCACAAGAAAGTTTCTCTAAGTGTGAATGTATTGTTTCCTGCCCCTCCCTTGCTCACAACCATCCCCGTCTCTGCAAAACGGCTTCCCTGCTGGCAAGCTTCAGGTCACAAAGCTTGGAATCATCTGTGATTCAAAGCAGTCCCACCCATGAAGTGGAAATGTTCTCAGAAGATACAACAGGTCTCCCTCCAAAATACACCCTCCCTCCAAAGTGTACTTCTTTCCCTCTCTCCTGCCTTCACCCATAGTTCCAGATACCATAGTTTTCTTCCAAACAATAGTCATATGCATTGATCTTCCTGATTCCCTTCCGGCCTACCTATAATGCCTTCCTATCTAAAGGGCCAGCGTTGTGACATGTCACCTCACTGCTCCATACCTGTAAATGCCTTCCCAGAGCATCTTCAGGTCATCCTCATGACCTTTCACAGCCTCCCCGGGTCTGATTCCTGACCCCCACCCCCCGCCACAGCATCTAGGGTTACTTCTCTCTCTTGCTATGCTCCAATCTGGCTGATCTTTTAGTTTGGGGATTAGGTTTACCTCCTTGCCTCCTCCAGGGTAAAATTAAATCCAGGACATTCTTTCAGGACATTCTTCTGCCTTGGATATTCCTCCCTCACTCCACATATGACTGAACACCCATTCCTCTTACCTGCCATCCTCCATGTCAATATTGCACTTCCTCTGGAGCGTGAAGAACAATCGGGGACATAGTTGGTGGCCTGTCTCCTGAGCTGGCGCTGGAATAGAGAAGAAATCACTAAGTCAATGATGGTTGGAGGGATCGTTCAGGATGGGAGGAGATGTGTGCTGAAAGTAGATAAAGGACCAAACATGATATCCTCTCGGTATCTGTATTGCAAACCATAATGTCCAAAAGTAGAGAGCAGATAGAGGGGAAATTGTCTGCCATAGAGGCACGGGGAAGGTTGGAAAGAGGAGGTATTCTGGGGAAATTGGTGGTGAAGAATGTGCACTGGTGGAGGGATGGGTGTTCGATCATTGTATGATTGAAACTCAAACATGAAAGCTTTGCAACTGTATCTCACGGTGGTTCAATAAAAATAATAATAATTTAAAAAAGAACAATTGGGGCTTATTTTTTGACCTTAAAATTTTTCTTTCAATGTCCACTCTCCCCCACCCACTTTGGAATAAAAGTTCAGTGAGGAAAGAGACACTTTTCCAGAGCAAACCAACACCCCACAAAGGAGCGGGCAACTGAAATTCCTCTGAAAGTATCAGATAAATTAAACTGACTAAAAAATTCAGTGGTCTCCAGAGATGACAGAGTGTAGGTCAAAGCCCTTGGCACACATGTTTCCTGCTCACCCACCCAGACCCTGTGCTGCCATCTTTCTCCCTAACATCTTTCTGTACAGCAGTGGGGCAGACAGGGCAATCAGTCAGCATGCTCTAAATGGAGCATCTTTTCTCAGGGTAGTACTTACACCTGGAATATTTTTCCTATGACCTTATCCTCCTTGAAAACTCTGGCATTATCCATTATCTTCTCCATCTTTCCAACCATCCCGAGGGGACCAGCTCAGGGTTGTCCCACCATGATGCAGTTCCCTGTTTGGAGCTATTTGTGTCTCTTCAGTCCGTCTCTCTCCTTTGGATTGTGTGCGCCTCAGGATATATTATTTGTCACGGTATCACTGAAATCTAGCACCTTAACAGAGCCCATAATTGGTGTTCAGAAGACCTTGTCAAATAAATAAGTGAATAAATGCACATACCTCTCTGGAAGGTTCTTAGAATAACTGTATTAGATTACTCATTCTGAGTTCTCACTAAGTCAATATGTTGATAATTTTAGACTAGAAATTCAATACAGCATGGAAGGTGAATTAGCATGAGGTAAGCCATGGTACTAAAATTGTATGTAATAGCATAATTATACCTAGTATCAGATAATTAGATGTGATAAGTGACTTTAAAAGGTTTTAGGTACATTTTCACTAATGGTTGATTCTTGGTAATCTTGGGCTTTTTTAATATTGCCAATTGACTTTAACTTGGGGGCCATGCATTCCAGTTGGAACAGCCTCCTAGTCCACAACGTGTCGCTTTTCTAATGGTGCAACAAATAAATGTCCCTCTCTGCGTCTGTCACCGTGGACAGTCCCAGCCAAGGGCAACTGAAGAATAATCTCTCGGGACTTTCATTTTCCCACTAGGCAAATGGGTTCCAGTGGCTGCATTTGTTTCAACCTAGACACATTAGTTTTCAAATACTTCTGACCTTAATCTCTCTGTTGCCGTGTCTGATCAATTTCATCCAACAATAAGCGATCGAAGCCATCTTTTGGGAATCTTGAGAAGTTGAATCTCTGTTTCTCAGGCACCTTCTGTGAGCATGATAGAACAGCTCTGACAGAAGTGACTGTCTTAGGGTGAGGCAGCTTTGGTTGGTATTGGGAGGGAACAGCTTTGCACGGAGCCCATGGTGCACCAGTAATTTTCAAACAGCAGACACCATTGCATTTGAAGTACCCTCAAAGGCACTGAGCACTGTCAGATTATCCAGTCCCTATCCTTCACAGTGTTTTTCTTGTTGCCACTCAAATATCCTCTCCACTGGGGACACAGAATCTGATGCAAATGATTCCAATTCCTTTAAAGTAGGGGCTAGTTTCAAACAAGGGCTGGGTAAAGGCAGCCTGTAAGAGATGCTGAGGCACCCAGGTGATCCTGCAGAGTCTTTCTTACCTTTCGAAGTGAAAGAGACAGGTGAAGATGCCTGGAACTATGAAGAATCAGAGGCATCTTGGGGCTGGAGCGATAGCATAGCGGTTAGGGCATTTGCCTTGCACGTGGCCAACCCAGGTTCAAATCCCAGCATCCCATATGGTCCCCTGAGCACAGCCAGGAGTGATTCCTGAGTGCAGAGCCAGGAGTAACCCCTGTGCATCGCCGGGTGTGACCCAAAAAGCAAAAAAAAAAAAAAAAAAAAAGAATCAGAGACATCTTCCGGAAATCGCACTCTAAACAAGGAAGGACAATACTCCTCCAGGGTGCCAGAGTACTCGGCCCACAAAGGATCAGCTCAGACAGAGGTGAAGATGAGGCAGAGAGAAGAGAATCACCAGTTAACTTCCAAATTCGGATGGCCTCCTTCCATCCCCCAGGCTTTGTTTTAAACCTTCCCTATTTCCAAGGTACCTTTTGCCACCATATGGTCCTGAAGGTCTGTCTTTGAAAACTAGCAGCCTAGAAACATACCCTTTAAATTGAATATCTCTCTCATGTCTCTTTTGTGATCTTTGTGATTCAGATTGCTTACATAGGACAAGGGTCACCAATTACTCTGTCCCTAGAGCTAGATTGCAGAATGCCAGGAAATTGCTTTCAGTGATACTGCAAATTAAAAACCAGAGTCACCGAACCTCAAAAGACATTGATTATCCAGCCTGCTACCGGAGGAGAGGTCAGATACTCCCCACATCAACTCTCCTATCTAGAAACTGGGGAAAGATTTGTCTCTCCTTTGGGTAGCAAATACATCTTATTTCACACATAAATAAATGGCCTCATTACCTTGCTTTGATTTGTGTTGAACAATGTCTTTGCAGGCATAATCATTCTGCCATTTATCCCTCACTTCTGCTAAAATAAGAAAAAAAATGGAGAAAGAATTTATATCTAGATACATTTGCGGGGATCACATCCAGTCACGCTCAGTGCTGACTCGTAGCTCTACACTCTGGGAATCATTCCTAACATTGCTCAGGGATCAAATGTAGTGCCAAGGATCAAACCTTGGTTTGCTGTGTGCAAGGCAAGTGCCGTACCCTCTATATTATGGCTCCTGTCTCTAAATGTATATTTTTATAAGCAAAATTGTCCATTGCAGACCTTCATTAAAAAGAAGTTGACATCAAGTATACCTAGTTTCTCTGTGTATTCCATTAGTGGGTCACACCCAGCTTTCCGCTTATTCATTTTCCTGGAATAATATTGAGAATATCTCAAAAACATCCTGCTACAATCAGTCTTTGTTTCATTTGCACTATCCGGAGATGATTTTTCATTTGTTCAAACGTTTGGATGGACCATTTTTATCTAGCTAGTTGTGCTCACTCTCTATGCTTTCTCCTAATGAATTGTCTTGATAAAGGTCACCTAAACAATATATGTGTGTTCAGTCTTCAACAAATGCACTAATTCTTTTCTCTGAAGTCTTTATGATGCTCCTAATTTAAATCTCAGCAATGAAATGGGTCCCCAGAGAATTGAAAATAATGGGCATTGGGACTCTGCTTTGGACTATACTGAATTAAATAGTTACCATTTTGGGGGTCAGAGCAATAGTACAGTGTGTAGGGCACTTGCCTGGCACACAGCCAAAAAGGGTTTGATTCCTGACCCCCCCCTCCAACATGTAGTCCCTGAGTCGACTAGGAATGATGTCTGAGCGCAGAGCCGGAAGTGAATCCTGAGCACCTCCAAGTGTGGCCCAGAGCCTCCCTGATGCACAAAAGAATAAGCATTGTCAACTCTTTAAGCATTTGCCTAATTTTCCAACCTTAAATTTTTTCCCATAATGGTTATTCCTTGAATCTTATTTCTACGCTGGACAGAAATGTTGTGTTCCAAATGGATGGAAAGATTATAGTACAAGAGTCCCTAAATCAAATGTCCCGCCAGTTCTCTATACCGAGCCTCACTCATACTTAGTCACTGTCCCTTAAATGGGTAATGCAGACCTTAGACTGGGCATATCTTTAATAAATCCCTGGCTTTCCTCCACTAATCTGCTTCTCCAATAATCCATTCCTGGTGTTTATGCCCAAATCCTCCAAGTCATTCGGGGGTTCTCCAGAAATCCATTGATTCTCCATTAAAAATATGTGTGTGCAGGCCCTTCCGCCATAATCTGGGTCACCTTGGTTTCTTGCCTACTGCAGTGATCAATAGCTCCCTAATGCCCTACATTGCTCCTCCCATGTCCTCTCTACCTTGCCTATCCCCAATACAACATTGTGAGCCAGACAATGTTCCCCTCTCTCTGCTCGAACCCTTCACTAGCTTCCTGTATGACTCAGTTAAAGAAAAATGTCTTTCCAATTGTTAGCCAAAAAATGTAACATGACATAGCCTAGTTATCTCCCCTGTCTCCTTGCTTACACCCTCTACCTTGCACATATATGCTGACCATGGTCACACTAGATTCCTTGATGCTGCTAGAACCTTCCAAGTCACCTTCCACTTGCTGTTTTTTCTTCGTCCAACTCTTGAACTCCAGAAGCGCCCAAATAGCTTAAGGATCCGATCCGCTTGTGGAAAAAAAAAATCCTCTCTTTTCCATTTGATTATCCTCTCCACTTTATATTCTCCATGGCAACTCTCGCTTTCACTTATCTTACTTGTAACTCTTTAATTTAACATCTATAAATTCTGGCAAGGAAAATCTCCTAGTGTGCTCCCCTAATGTACTTCCAACACGAAGTGTCCGTGCTTGGCACTAACTAGGTGGGGGTGGGGGAGGGTGGGAAAGAAGTCAAAACAAGTTTGATTTGTGTCAAGCCTTCCCTTTTCTGAGAACTCCTTTCCCTTCTGGCAACGGGAGTAGCAATGCCTCATCTCTGGACTTCAGGGGTGGCCTGAAGGGGTTAATGTTTATCTTGAGTTGGGACCAGGCAGGAGGTCCTCCAAGCTCCAGTGCTTGGTCACACCTGTTAGATAAGCGAAGGCTGGAGGAGAGCAGGGAAGTGAGTCATGAGAGGCAGGAAAGCAGACTGAAAAGCCAAGTGAGCTGTGCTCTCAGCGTGTGTGTGTGTGTGTGTGTGTGTGTGTGTGTGTGTGTGTGTGTGTGTCACGGGGGGGGGGGGGAGGGGGTGGCAGCGGGAATGGGAAGGAAAAAAAGATGGTTGCCACCAGACTTTGGAGGACCTCGGTTGACAGCCCTAAGGGAGAACTTAATCCAGAGATTGTAGCACTGTAGCACAGTCATCACATTGTTCATCGATTTGCTCAAGTGGGCACCAGTAACGTCTCCATTGTGAGACTTGTTGTTACTGTTTTTGGCATATCAAATACACCTCGGGTAGTTTGCCAGGCTCTGCCGTGCAGGCGGGATACTCTCGGTAGCTTGCTGGGCTCTCCGAGAGGGACAGAAGAGTCCAACCCGGGCAAACGCCCTACCCGCTCCAGACATCAGGAAAAAAATATTTCAGTCCTGGCTGAAAATGACATGATTAGGATTAACAACATCTAGTCTAGGGGCCAGAGTGATTGCACAGCAGGGAGGGCATTTGCCTTGCACCCAGCCAACCTGGGTTCAATCCCCGGCATCCCATATGGTCCCCCAAGCACTACCAGGAGTAATACCTGAGTGCAGAGCCAGGAGTAATCTCTGAGCAATGCTGGGTGTGATCCAAAAAGCAAAAAAACAAACAAACAACGTCTAGTCTACTGGGTGTGAAGGACGGGTTGAGATATGCACTAGGATTGCACAAAATTCAGAATGAGACTCATCTGTCCACCACGTCCAGATCTGCAACATTCTAGCAAATTATTTCGTCTAAGACCTCAGTCTCTCTGCTTCCTAGAGGGAGATGGGGGTCCAGGCTGGCTAAAGAGTTAGTGTAAGGTTTAAATGAGATTATATATATATACATATATATATTTAATGCTCAGCCAGTTCTCATTTATGGAAATCATTTCTCTGTCATTTTTTCCTGAACTACTTAAAGCCATTTTCCAGATAGATGGGAAAGAACTTGCATCTGCTTGGAATCAAAGAGGCTCCTGATGCTTCTGTTGCTTTGTTCCTCCATCAGGCAGCTTCTTAACTGTCAGGGGATCTGCTGGCGTTGGATGAAGTATTTCATCCTATCTACCGAGCCCATACGCTCTTCGTAAATGTCCAGAGAAGCGGGCCTGGGGATTCTTTAGCGAGGACGTTCTACACACCGCACCTGCACAGGCCCTTCCGCTGCCCCCAGGAGAAGGTCCCAACAGGTACAGCTGGAAGCAGGTAGCAGGAGCTGGAGTCTGTGTTCTCGGGAGGGCAAAAGCATCCCATCCCCCAGGCAAATTCCATGTGGCCCCCTTAGACTGGAAAGCGTGCGTGATGACAGGAAGGGGGTTAGCCCAGGTCCAAGCCTTTCCAAGAGGAATATCTAAGAAAGGTCAAAGTATCTGGAGATGGGGAAAGTCCTTCAGACGAGGAGTTTATTTATTTATTTATTGCTTTTTGGGTCACACCCGGCAATGCACAGGAGTTACTCCTGGCTCATGCACTCAGAAATTACTCCTGGTGGTGCTGGGGGACCATATGGGATGCTGTGAATCGAACCCGGGCCAGCCGCGTGCAAGGCAAACGCCCTCCCCGCTGTGCTATCACTCCAGCCCCGAGGAGTTTTTTTAAAGAGACTTGAAGATCACATATCCTGACACGTGTCTGTTTTTTGTGCTAACAGAAATTTGAATGTCAGGAGAAAGAACTCCAAGGTGTGGAAACATTGAAAAGTTGAGTCTGCAGTTGAGACTTTTGTGGAATGCTTCAAAATCGCGCCTCTAAGCAACACTGAAATGTGGGTTTGGAGTTTGGAGTTCAGGACAGCCTAGGGAGAGTCACACAGAAGATGAGACTAAGCACACAGCATTGTTTGTTCTCGGATGGCTTTGGAGCTATTTCATATCCCCTTAATTTTGTTTGTTAAAAGTTTTTGAAGATTTACTTACCATTGTCAAAGGAAAAAGTACATAATGAAGCTGAACAAATCTATTATGTTGAATTTCATCTAGTGACAAATTTATTTTCCAGTTAGCTCTGAAATGGCCAAGTAATGATTTCACTTAAAAATACAATAATAGTTCTTATATGAGTTAGTTCATTTTGAATTGGAATTATTTAATGTTTGATTAAAGCCATTAAAACTCGGATCATTGTTTAATTTCATGATTTATTATTCATTTTATTTCATTATTATAATGATCATCATTATTTAAAATTATTTGATTATTGAGAACTTTTTTTGGTCTTAATGAACAAAACATTGATTAAAAATTATGTTGATTGGAGCTGGTGAGACAGCTCAGAGAGCTGAGACATTTGTTGAGACTTTACATGAGGAAGACCTGGGGTCAATCCCCTGAACAACAGGCAAGAGTTGCTCTTCACCCTGCTTTATGTGGCCTAAAAGAAAAATAATTATTTTTTAATTTGTATTTATTTATTTAATTTAATTAAAAAAAATTTTTTTGGCTTTTGGATCACACCTAGAGATGCACAAGGGTTACTCCTGGCTCATGCACTCAGGAATTAACTCCTGGCGGTGCTCAGGGGACCATATGGGATGCTGGGAACCGAACTCGGGTCAGCCGCGTGCCAGGCAAACACCCTCCCCGCTGTGCTATGGCTCCAGCCCCAATTAATTTTTTAAAAAGAATAAATTAAAAAGGTAAAACTATCTTGATATATCAAGAAAGACCAGATGTGATTTTTGTTATGCCCAATATTCAAATCAGATGCCAATTTGAGGATCCTGATATCAAATGAATTTTGGAGGATCGTTTTTCCTTCATCATTGACAGGAATCTGGGGGGTGAGCTGCAGCCCCTGCTCCATTCCCACCTCCAGCTCCAATTGGCCATGGCAGGTGTCCCTCAGCAGAGAGGCACACACAACGCCCCCCCCCCCCATGCACAAGCTCCAGGTGCAGTGGATGGGGGACTGCACCCACTTCCTCGTCAAGTCTATCTTCATGAAAGCTCATTACTCATCATCCATCTCTGCCCTTCTCCATGGCAAGCTCCCAGGGCAGTGGACAAGGCACAGCACTCACACCTGCTGGGCAAGTCAGCAGAGCAGCCCGGACCTGCAGGGCCTGCCTCAGTGCTAGAGTCGGTCCATAGACCTTCAAGGTGTAGGGAACACACCTCACTCCCACATCTTGGATCCAGCGCTGTCGGAGTCAACACTAGCCCAGACGAATGCCGTACGAAGAATCCAGTGAAACAGAGCTCTTGGCTTAAACAAGCTGACGATGTCTACCCAGAGCATTTGCATTTCGTGAATCATCTCTAGGTATAGAATACGAATAGGCATCCTGTTGTGAAACAAAAATTCCTCTTGGGGGAGATTTTTCATGATTTTTACCATGAGCATGTTTTTGGAGGTTTTTGTTGGGGGAACTTTTGGTTTGGTGGCCATTATACCAATCAGTGCTCAGGGGATACCCTTGGGTTAGTGCTCAGAAGACTATGTGATGCTGGAGATTGAACCCAAGGCTCCTGCATGAAAAGCACAAACTCAGCTGATTAGCCTCTCTCTCTCTCTCTCTTTCTCTCTCTCTCTCTCTCTCTCTCTCTCTCTCTCTCTCTCTCTCTCTCAGACCCCCAAGTAACAGTTTTCAAATAATTTTAGTCACATTTTTTCGAAGATTTGTGCCTCACTTAATCCATCAAACTTTACTAATATCTGACTTTTCCCTTTAGTAGTCTAGTACCTATTAGTATTAAAAGATGAATGAAGCAACTGAGGAATTAAGTTAAGAAGTCTTGTTGGATTGCTGTATGCTAAGAAAACACGTTGTTCTTCCCAGTGTTCCTGTAGGCAAGGTCCACATGTTTTAGGGAGGTTAGTTCCTATGGTCACTACTATCCACATCCTTTTCAAGTCTACCTTTATGAAAGCTCATTATTCTTCATCCATCTCTGTCCTTTCCCATAGTTTTGACCTCAGACCCTCTCTAAGTTGATTTCTCCTCTCCCACTCATTAAACTAATAGACTAGCAAGAGAGAAAAACAACAACTTTCTTTGAAAGCCACTTGTTCCTTGAAGTCCTTGAGTGATGAGCTTTTAAAGATCTATCACTTCATTCTTTGTAAAATGAGGCTGAGGGGTCAGAGTCATTTGTCCATAAGGAGAAAATTAAAACTTCAAAGACCATTTTATCTCTAGAAACACATGAGTTGTTCACATTCTCATCTGTGTTGGAAATTATTTCTTTCTCCCCTATATTATAAAGCAAAGCAATCATATCAAACTATAACTTCTGTGTGAGACTATTTTTGGTTCTGTGAAAATTAACAGTTTCTTTTTACATGTTATTTTAGACATATATATTGCTATTGATAGATCTATGAGTTGGTGGATGGATGGATGAGTAGGTGAATGGATAGTTAAATTAAATGTCAGAGATAAAGAAACTACTTGAAGTTATTTAACCTTAATTCCTCTTGAACAGCAATGAATCCATTTTTTCAAGTGTAGAAAAGATCTCCAAACCAAAAAAAAAAATCTCATTTGTGAAACAAAATCTTCTGGGGTTTTATATGTATATCAATATATTGAATTCTAGTACTGAGGGAGTGCAGGAATTTGAGGATACCAAATTATAACTTGCTGACAGTTTGAATTCCTCATCTTCTGGATAGGAACCAAAATATTAAGAATGAAAGTTATAAAGGAGCCAAAATTTGAACCTAGATTTTCTGAATTGTATTGCCTTCTACTATTCCATGAGAAAAATATGGCCTGAGCAACTTAAATGTAAAACAGTACTACTGACCAAACATCTTGTAAGTATTAATTTTGGAATATAAATGATACGATTAGTGCATTGGTAGGTATATTTCTTCATCTGTACTAAATCATGTTATGACTATAATATTATAACCTTATTAGACCATACCTTGAAAAAGGCTTCTTAAAGTTTATATTTATTTTATTTAGCTTTTTTCTTCCCCTTTGTAATTGTTGTGATCATTGGAGTCCATACACGCTTGGTTGTACTAGTTGCACACTTTTGGTTTTGTCACCAAAGATCCCATGTAGCACTTGGTATATCACTGTGGGTGTGTATGTGTATGTGTATGTGTGGTGTGTGTGTGAGAGAGAGAGAGAGAGAGCACACAGGGACACACACGCTTCCTTACACGCTCATACAGACGCACAGAGGAGCAAACTCATGGCCTCATGCTTGCAAGACAAGCACTTGTACCACTAAACCATCCTTAAGACATCTCTGTGTTATTTTCAATAAATTATGTTAATATTTTCATATGTGGTATGAGCAATAGCACAGCAGGTAGGGCTTTTGCCTTGCACGCAGCCAACCCGAGTTCTATTCCTCCGTCCCCCTCGGAGAGTCTGGCAATCTACCGAGAGTATCCCGCCCGCATGGCAGAGCCTGGCAAGCTCCCCATGGTGTATTTGATATGCCAAAAATAGCAACAACAAGTCTCACAATGAGACGTTACTGGTGCCCACTCGAGCAAATCGATGAATAACGGGATGACAGTGCTACAGTGCAGTGTATTTTCATATGTACTGATGGTATTGTAGCTATAGCTTATAAAAGCTATAGCTCTTAAAAATACATGCATGCTGAGATATTTATAGGTAAAATGATCCAATATTTCAAGTTCACTCCAAAGTACAATCATGTTGGGCAAAATAGGGGAAATAGACTTTTTCTTATCTGTAAATATTAAAACACAGTTACGGATATTACCTAGGAGCTCATTATAAATTTCTCTCTACTTCTGCCATTGCTTGAATTTTCCATTAACAAATAAAATTAACTTTAAATAAAACTTAACCACAGATAAATCGATAAGCATAGACTCACAGTTTAAACAAAGGACATATCATCAAAGACTTGCCAGTTAATACTTTCAATTCTTAGAATGGGTATAAAGTAGCTTCTTTATGGGATTATGACTATTAAAGTAGGTAATATGCGCAAGTTCATTAAAATAATACATGACAAGAATACATGCCTAGCATATGTAAACCCCAAGTTTAATCCCCAGCACTCTGTGTTCCCTCAAACACTCCCGGGAATAACAGAACACTACTTGAGAGGACCTGAAATTAACAAATAAACAATTTCTAAAAAAGCTAGTACATTATGGTCACTCAAATTTTGCCTTTGCCAAGTGTGTTCTTGCCATGTTGTCATTATTTGAAATGAAGCCTTATCTCCACGGCTATTGTTTCCATCCACACCGACTGCAGCAGCGACACTCAAGCTTTTACTTTTTGATAAAAAGATGTGAAAATCATTATCGTAGGGTTGGACACAGAGAAAACACTAAAATGTTTAGATGATACCCAGCAAGAAAGAAAAAGTCAGAACGTTGGATTGCACAGTGCAGAAAGGAAAAGAAGCATTGTTGGTTATAAAGAGAAACTTTACCATATTATAAGGTAATCTGGATCCTCTGGTCCTGAGAACTGGTTATGAAGGGTGGAGTGGGGGTCGGGACTAGGATGGCTCTCTCTCTCTCTCTCTCTCTCTCTCTCTCTCTCTTCTCTCTCTCTCCTCTCCTTTCTTTCCCTCCCTCTCTCTCCCCCTCCTCTCTCTCCTCTCTCTTCTCTCCTCTCTCTCCCTCTCCCTTTCTCTCTCCTCCCTCCTTCCCCTCCTCCCCCCATCTTGTTCTCTCCCCCGCCCCTCAATTCTTCCCTTGTTAATCTCATCCTTTCTCTTCTTTGTTTTTACAGTAGTGGTGACAGGGGCAGGAGATCCTAAGTAGTAGCTCAGGGGGTCC
Organism: Sorex araneus; assembly: GCF_027595985.1. Classification (NCBI taxonomy): domain Eukaryota; kingdom Metazoa; phylum Chordata; class Mammalia; order Eulipotyphla; family Soricidae; genus Sorex; species Sorex araneus. Next base: position 289,781,238 of record NC_073302.1, read on the forward strand.
AAGGAGTCCCTTTCAGCCCACGAGCCAGCAAGTCAATGCAGACGCCAGAGACTGTGATGCCGCTAGGGCCCTGTGGAGCAGGAACCACCAAAGAGACCCCAAAGATGCTCTTCAGCCTCCAGGACCAAACCCAGGGATGCTAAGGGGTCCATATGGTGTCAGGGATCAAACAAGAGTTGGGTGCATATGCACCAACCCCTGCACTATCTCCGGTGACCTCATCCTTCCTTTAGAGAGAAGTGGTATCATTATAGTTAGGTTGAAGGTTAGACCAGGAGGATTTGTCTGCCAGGATTCCGTTTAAGATGAGAAAGTTAAGGAAGAGATGCCTTTATCCAGAATAAGGAATCAGGGCTTTATTTATAGCTTAGATGACATTCAAGTGAATAGGTCAAGACCCACTGCTTCGCAGAACATATTTGAAGGGGACAAAGGCACCAGTATTTTCCCAGTTCCTATTTTAGTAAATACTGATTTATGTGCGGATGCGGTAACAGAAATCTAATATCGTTGACATGTGCAGAGACACAAATGAACAGATTCATAACCTGGTGGAGTGAGGCCAAGGTCTTTAAAATTAGGATGTGTCCATGTGTGTCCCCACCTTGCTATTAATGTAACCTCTTCTCCCCACTGCCATTGTCATCAGATGCGCTCAGACAAACAGGTTCTATTTTAAGGTCTTCGTGTTTGCTTAGACTCAACCATAAACACCAACCTTTCAGGAATCGAAGGCCCACTTTCCCAGAATTTGATCAAATACAAACTTCTTGGTGTGGGAGCCCCTGAAAGCTCATGAATATTGTTGACCACTGCCTAGCTTTTGCATTCCTCCTCCCTTCTAGTTGCTCTGCACTCTATTTTGCATAGTTTGTGTCCTCCTTTTAACACTCGGTATTTTTTTTTTATGTTGCTGTTACTTTGAATTTATTTAATTTCAAAACAGCATTCAGTCTCCTTTTTTATTGAATAACCATGACATACACAGTTAAACAACTTTTTTTTTTTTTAATTAAATCACCGTGTGGAAGATTACAATGCTTTCGGGCTTAGGTCTCAGTTATACAATGCTGAAACAACCATCCCTTCACCAGTGCCCATATACCACCACCAAAAAAAAAAAAAACACCCACACAGTACACCTCCCATCCCGCCCCCCCACCCCCTACCTTGTAACTGATAAGTTTCATTTTACATTCTGTTTACTTTGGTTACATTCAATATTTCAACACAAACCTCACTATTGTTGTTAGGAGTACCCCACTAGATTCAGACCTACTGTGAAGACAAATAAGGTCTTCACAGTAGGCCGTGCGGTTTTGAATTTCTGTACTTTAACAAGAAGTCCAGGGAGATTTCTTCCAGATATTAGATAATTGCAGGCTTGAAAACCCAATCTGTGTCATCTTAATATGGCGGCCACCGCGCCCTTCATCCCCGGAGAGAAAGAGGCGAGAGAGAGAAATACCTTTCCCCTCCTGGGCGGGCACGGGGCCGAGGTTTAGTTCTCAGGCTGGAGACATTCTGCGAGGAGTTGCCCATGCCAAAAGAGGTTTTGCTGGGTCTGGATTCACGCTTGTGCAGCTGCGGAGAGGCCGCACATGCGTGCGGCCCCCGGGATCACATCTCGGCGGTGGGAGGGGCCGGTGCCTCCCACCTTCCCAAGAGCACCCTCGTAACACTCGGTATTTAACCGAGTTTACTTTGTTACTTATGCATCCCTCCCCAAGAAGACATGTTTTTGAATTTTCTTCTTTAACAGCTACCGAGAGTCTCCTGCCTGCACAGCAGAGCCTGGCAAGCTACCCGTGGCTACTCATATGCCAAAAACAGTAACAAGAAGTCTCACAATGGAGACGTTACTGGTGCCCACTCGAGCAAATCGATGAACAATGGGAGAAGAGTGCTACAGTGCTACAGATCCCCAATGCCTAAAGCACTGCCTGGCACTTAGTAAATACTAAATAAATGTCTGTTTAGTTGAATGAAGGAGAACAAATGAATGCGCAAAGTCAGTATGAGAAGAATTGTAAAACTTGTCATGACAAGGTGTTGCTCACTCATCTTTAGCGGGTAAATATCAGTCCCTTATCCTGCCCACCAGCTTTCTCTTCTGAGCTCTGGCCGTGTGTCCAAATGTTTGATTTCACCCAGAAATTTACCACTACAATGACCAATGTCCCTGTTTTGGGTGAGCTGTCATGTGACTTGTTCTTAAAGTTCCCATGAGTGATCCTTGTGATCCTTTCTGATCCCCAGAAAGGCCTGCGTGCATGTGAAAGATATTCACTGTGGGCAGAGGCTGGATTTGGTGATAGGGTTCTGGAGCTTATCCAGAGAGTTGTAGGGGCTGGAGTTGGATATACTGTCTCGCCAATCAGTTATTGCAGATCACATGCATTAGGAAAAGGCTTTTTTCTTGGAAAGTTACATTTTAAAATATCTTAAATAGGGGCTGGAGTGATAGCACAGCGGGTAGGGCATTTGCCTTGCACTCGCCCAACCCGGGTTCAAATCCCAGCATCCCATATGGTCCCCTGAGTACCGCCAGGGGTGATTCCTGAGTGCATAAGCCAGGAGTGACCCCTGTGAATTGCTGGGTGTGACCCAAAAAGCAAAAAAAAATTTTTAAATAAAAAAACAAAAATAAATTAAACATATATATTTAAAGTAAGTTCTAAAGAACACCATTTTCTAAGCCAAGAGAAGAACACAAACTGTTATGAGGCGCTGCTAATTTTTAAGTGTCCTTGAACACATAAACTTCATTTATTCTGGGGTTTTTTTTTTTTTTTGCCTTTTTGGGTTACACCTGGCATTGCACAGGGGTTACTCCTGGCTCATGCACTCAGGAATTTCTCCTGTTGGTGCTCAGGGGATCATATGGGATGCTGGAAAACAAACCTGGGTTGGCCGTGTGCAAGGCAAACGCCCTACCCGCTGTGCTATTGCTCCAGCCCCCAAACCTCATTTATTGTGGAAGAGTTTGTTTGCATCAGATGTTTTAATCGGGACTTGCTCTTCAAGCCGTGGTCGCTCTTGAACACGTATCTTACTTGCCTGTTTCCGTTTCTTTGCTTGCTTATTTCTACTCTAGAGAAACCTGTGTTGTCTCTAAAACACGCACTTTTTAAATTGTTTTTTATTTTTTTAATGAATCAAGGAAGAGCCTCGCAAGCTCCCCAGGGCATATTCGATAAGCCAGATACAGTAACTCGATAAGCCAGATACAGTAACAATAACAGGTCTCATCCCCTGACCCTGAAAAGAGCCTCCAATCGTTGGGGAAAATGAGTAAGGAGAGGCTGCTAAAAATCTCAGGCCTGGGACAAATGGAGACGTTACTGGCCCCCGCTCAAATAAATTGATGAACAATGGGATGACAGTGATACAGTGAATGAATGCCTGTGAGGTACAGTTATAGACTTACAAACTTTTGTGCTTGTGTTTCAGTCATACAATGATCGAGGACCCATCCCTCCACCAGTGCCCATTCTCTACCACCAATGATCCCAGTATCCTTCCCACCACCCCCACCCCATTCCACCCCACCCCACCTCTGTGGGCAGGGCATTCCCTCTTGTTCTCTCTCTCCTTTTGGGTCAAACACGTACTTCTATCTCTCCTTTGCTTTTAATTTTGGGTTTATACTCAGGGCTTACTGCTGACTCTGAGCTCAGGGTTCACTCTTGGCAGGTTTGGGCACCATACAGGACGCTGGGGATCGAATCTGGGTCGACTGAATGCAAGGCAAATGCCCTACACAATGAACTGTCCCTCTGGCCCTGGTATTTCTCTATTTATCTCCCCTCACATCTTTCTAAATAAATTTCAATAAAAACTGTCTTGCTCCAAAAAAAAAAAAAAAAGCGTTAACTTACTGTTAAAGAAAAGAGAACACTGGGGCAAGTAATGTAAGGATTAAGATGCTTGCCTTGCACTTGACTGGCCTCTATTTGATTCTTAGCACCACATACCTAGCCCAAAAGGAGTGATCCCTGAGCACAGAGCCAGGAGTAAGCCCTGAGCACTGCCAGCCCACACCACCACTACAATTCTAGACCCCCAGTCAAAAAGAGAGAGAGAGAGAGAGAGAGAGAGAGAGAGAGAGAGAACTATCTTTTCTCAAAAATGTTGGAAAAATTACAAATATGTAGAGTATTTAAAAATTTTTCCAACATTCTTGAGAAAATATAGTTTTAATATAGTATAGTCTTCAGAAAGGGGTAGAGGAAGGTTTTTTTTTTTTTTTTTGGAAATGGAAGAGAATGAGAAGTGGGTTGCAGCTCCCCCCATTTCAGCTGAACCCACTTCTCACCCCACAATCAACTTTCTGTACATGAAGTCCCCGAGTCCTTTCTTATCTACAAAGCAATTTGGTGGTTTCTGCAGAATATTGTTCTGTCTATAAAGAAAATGAGAGAAACACAATGTTCCCTTCAAAATGGTTGCCCTTGACACTAACTCGGGATCTTTAAGTCCGGCATTTTATCACAGAGTATCCTTTTTTGAGGATTCTAAATGTGATGACATTTCTGTGGGAATACAGCTTACATCAATTTTCCTTTTGCAAAAAAAAAAAAAAACATGGATAAGATACTTTAGAAGGTGACAGCTGTTTTTGGTTGGATATAGAGTTAAGTAAACAGTTAAGACAGTGGAGCTTCTCCTAAGATGATTTAATAAAGCTCATTAATGTTGTTGATTTACATAGCTGACCCGAATAGAGCAGAAAATCCATCTCTGCACTGCAGTAATGTGTCAAGGAAAAGATACTGATGTATCAAATCTACTGCCAACATTACATTTTAATTTGAAATGTAATGAAACTTGTTAAGACCAAGACCTCAAAGAGAAAAATATTAGAAGATGTGGAAATATTTTACATTTATTTTCATTTGTTTCTAACCCAGATAAAGTGCTTGCTTATGATCATCAGGAAAGGATTAATAATAGTATTTTTGCTGTAATGGGGAAGAAAACCAGGGTTGGTTTGTTGGGTTTTTTTTTGGAAATTATAGATCAGAACTATTAAATCAATCCAAATAAAAGCCAATGAGTACTTAGAACAGGGCTCTGGCTCTGAGTAAACATTCCGTTGTCTCCATCAGCCACAGACACAGTAATGAATCAGCAAGAAAGCATCTGACCCAGTAAAATTCACTCCTGTATCTAAATGGTGATTCATGCCATTCGGAGCCTCCGAGCACAAACCACTCGGATATTTTCTAGCCGATGCTTCCATGCTCAATTCTTTCCACCTTCATTTACTATGTAATGGTCTAAGAGGTCAAACAGTTCTTCTTGATGGGTGTGATTTTTACGCAAGATCTCTTTGGACGCAGGGGCATAGCCCGGGGGTAGAATGCCTGTTTTGCAAGCATGACACCCCAAGTTTTATCATTGGTACAGCCTTACATGGCCACCAAATGTAATCCCTAGCTCTGCTGGAGTAATCTTTGGCACCACATTTGGATGTTTAATCTCTAGCATTATACAACAGCATGAATTACAAAGGGTAGAGAAGCACAAACACACACACACACACACACACACACACACACCCATACACACACACACACATCTCTTGTCTTTCCTTCAGTTTTATGAGATAAGAAAGTGATTAGGTGGGGTTCACACCTGGTAGTGTTCAGGGCTTACTCCTGGCTCTTCACTTAGGAATATTAGAAATCACTCCTGGTGGGACTTTGGAATACATATATGTGTGTGTATGTGTGTGTGTTATGTAGTATGTGTGTACTGTATCAGTGTAATCCCGTTGCTCATTGATTTGCTCGAGCGGGCACCAGTAACTTCTCCATTGTGAGACTTATTGTTACTGTTTTTGGCATATCGAATACACCAAGGGTAGCTTGCCAGGCTCTGCCATGCAGGCAAGATACTCTCGGTAGCTTGCCAGGCTCTCTGAGAGGGGCGGAGGAATCAAATCTGGGTTGGGCCGAGTGCAAGGCAAACGCCCTACCTGATGTGCTATCGCTCAAGCCCATGAATTTATATATATAAAATATGCATATACAAATATATATTCATATGTAAAAGTATGCATATAAAATAGACATATACTATATATATATTTATTGTAGTAGTTCCTGTTAATTTGCAGCTTGGCTGTGACATTAATAGAAGCTATAAATGATAATAAAATAATTGGCAATTTCTATTAAGCATTTATTTCTATATCATCAGGAGATAAAATGTTTTCTTTGTACCATTTCTTTTAAAAAGTATGGGGTCCACCCTAGCTGAATTCAGGGGGCCTGGGACCATTCCCAGCATGCTCTGTGAGGCCCTAAGGATCAGGACTGGACACGCAGTGCTGGGGACAGAACTCCTGGCCTCGTGCGTATTGAGCTCCCTCCCTAGCCCCCACGCAAGCCCTTCGTAACTCTCCCGACGTTCCTCACAGACAGGGCCGCCACTCCCATGGTATCAGGGAGAAAGCCCAGCCACCAGACCACTAGGCGAAGTCACGTGCGAGTTAGTGAAGGAGAGAGGACTTAAACTTCAGAACCAGTGGGAGCCTCGGCTCTGCCAGCATCCCATGGAGCTTTATCATAAATAACCTCATAGCAGGTCACGTGTGGCAACTGAAAATTGCACAAGAGCGTTTTGGAAAATGTGGGTTCAGGTGAAAGATGGCCGGCAAGATGGGATCTTGAGCAAGATATTCCCTGTGTCCCAGCCTCCCTTGGCCCCTGTGTAACCCGCACTAAATCTCTCCAGGCCAGGAAACAGGCATCCCTCCCACCTGTGCCCTCTGTCACCTGACTATGACATCTTTTCCCTCTGTCTTGCTGGAGCCTGGACCCCTGCCACCTGTGCAGGCCATGACGAAGCTCAGCTCATTCTATGCAATGTGCTCGGGAACCCTGCGCAGTGGAGGTTACCCTGAGCGCATGATTGTGGCCACTCAACACCTCCATGAGGATGAGTCCTGGGCAGGATCTTAAAATTGTAGCAGGAAGCATCATTTGTAGGACCTCTATTTCTTTACCTGTGCATTTTCCCAAGCACATCATCCATATTCATATGAGCTACCCCTAAACTGAAGGATAAAATTCCACCCATTTATATCTCACTGGACCTCACAGTGTCTTTAGTATGTAAATGCCTGCACGTGTAATGTAGGATATAATGGTTTCCAAACCTAAAAGAGGCTCCTCTTTCATTTTCTCAGATTCTCTTGCAGGACAAGTACTTGGCTGGGGGAAGAATTGGAAAAATGTTGCACTGTAGTGGCACCAATTAAGAAGTGGGGTAGTCAAAATTGCAGATTGATTCCTCGGGGAATAAGGTAATGGGACTAACCTCAGGCCTCTGTTCCTTTGGAGAGCTGGAACCTGAGCTTTTGAAGGAAGCAGCAGCCTGGCCCAGATTGTACAACAGAACTGGATTGTTCCTAGAACTCTAGAAGTGAAAGCTGATTCATGGATTTATCTTATCCATCTCCTGGGATATGGCAACATTAGTCACCAGTTCTGAGGCTATTAGGACAGTGCAAAGAAATCTCAGCTGCAAATGCATATGGGTCAGAAGCTTGAAAGAAGAGTGAAAGAAAGTTATGACAAGATTTACAGAAGAGAAGAAGAGTTAGAGAAGAAATGAAGAGATTAAGTAGAAGGATTAAGTCTCTGACAAATCCCTATTAATATCCGCCCATCCCAATCTGAAGATATTAACTAGAAAGACATGTCTGGTTGAGCAGGTTGTATACTGCACAACCCTCAACATGCAAAATGGTGACCACAGAAGGCTGACTTTGACCTCAATAATGTCCTGGACATATGCCAAACAAGTAAACCCTTTGTTTATTGCAGTGGTCAGGGACATTAACTTCACTGTGAAGTAAACAAGCCAAAAATGTATGCTCACAAAGGATTATGTTGGCCCGCAGTGCTGTTACTAGCTTTGTATATTAAACTGAGTTTGTAAAGTTAGTGACAAAGATTTCAAGACCTAACAGCAAAAACAAACAACCCCCACCCCACACACAAAATGAATCCGAAATGCCAGAAAGTAGGATCTAAGAAACTTAATGACCAACTTTTAAATAGAAAAGACCTTCAGAATAGTTTAAGACACTGTCCATATCTCCCTTTTCCCAAGACCATTTCTTCCCTTATGACTCGGCTCTAAGTGAACAAGAGAATACACTAAAATGGCACCTGCCAACTGTATTTCTGTCATCCCATTGTTCATCAATTTACTCGAATGGGCACCAGTAACATCTCCATTGTGAGACTTGTTGTTACTGTTTTTGGCATATCAAATACCCCACAGGGAGCTTGCCAGGCTCTGTCGTGCTCGTGGGGTACTCTCGGTAGCTTGCCAGGCTCTGGGAGAGGGATGGAGGAATCAAACCCAGGTCGGCCGTGTGCGAGGCAAATGCTCTACCCGCTAGGCTATCTCTCTGGCCCTACCTGCCAACTACCTACCAAAATATGTCAGTTGAATAAGCCCCTTTGATCAAATTTCAGGTTGAGTAGTGAGTGCCAGAGCTGCAGAAAGGCTGTATCTTAAATCTGGGTTTCTTGCCCACTCCAGCAGTTGGTTTCTTTGTTAATAAGGGATCAAGGTTTTCACCTTCTGATGCCTCAGTTTCTCAGTGTGTAGAATACAAACCAAAAAAAAAATGACCCCCCAGATGGAGCATGAATGTGAAGTGATAAATTAATTATCGCAAAGTGCTTTTCAAAGGAGAGTGTGCAATGAATGTTTAATAATAATCTTTTCAATATTGAAGACATAAAGATAAATTAGGCAGTCCCTTTGTCTCTTCTGAGAACAAAGATAGAATCTGCATTTAGGTGTCAGTTAGTCTAATTAGAGCAATAAGTAGTCATTAGTTGATTCAGTATGAAAAATGTGTTTAATTGCCCTTTTGGTAAAACTACCCTTTTCTAGATGTTGGGGGAATCCTTTGGCTTTGCTGTTTTCAATAACAGAAATTTCTTTCAAAGGAAGCTACGGATTCCTCACCAAAAGGCAATTTCTTCATTCGATTTCAGTGGGAAAACTTGAGAATAGAGAATTGTATAAGAACGGCCCCAAGGATTTGCTCAGTGGTGTAATATAACTCCAAGTATATATAAAGCAAAGTTATAAATGCTTAATTATGTTAAAAATAACTTTAAGATGAAAATAGATTAAAAATATCATCTGTGCTTCTTAGTCAGGGACCCAGCAAATTGAGAGCTTGAAAAATTACTTTTGGAATATACAGCTCCTTGGGGATGGAACCCATGAAGGAAGGCTTTGTCTGCAGTGAAGCTGGTGGTTTTGAAAGGGAGAGGCTAATTTTGCCAAAGTGTCTCATGTATGTGGACGGTTTTCTGTTCATTGATAGCGAGTTTTTCCTGTCCATAGATACAAATGTTTATGATTCTAAATAAACATCCCTCACATGATTCTACACAACTGTGAATTTTTTAATGTCACTTCTGTTGAGACCAAAGCCAATTTTTTCACTTCTGAGTGAACTAGTCACCGACTCATTTCTGGCTGCTGTAATTCAGGGACTGGGTTGATGGAATGTTTTGTATGGGGAGGAGACAGTGGGTGGAGGGCAGGGGGAGGGGAGAGAGAGAGAGAGAGAGAGAGAGAGAGAGAGAGAGAGAGAGAGAGAGGGAGAAGGTGGGAGGTAAACATAGCTCTGACACAAACTCTGATACCCCAAGAGAACCCACACTGAGATGGTGATGAACCCCCAAACGTTCAGAGGGCTAAAATATTTTCTGTCTTTAATAAAAGCCCAGCATTGTCTTTCTATTTCTTGGCCCTCCAACAAGGGCCTAAAATCTAGATGAACAGTAAGATTTCTTCTGGCCCGAGGATCCGTGATTGTAATCTCACCCTAATTGTCTCAGGACTGGACTGCTTTGCAAAATAAAATAATTACATTTGTAAGTGATCAGGCCTGTTGGAGAAGCTGGCGCTGATGCTCCCGGGGCTGAGAACAGAGTGTGTGGGCATCAGCTCGGGGGATACGGGGTGGAGGCAAAGCCGAACCAAAAAGCAAAAAACAGAGTCGAGAAAGAACAATTCTCATTTTGTTTCTCTGAAACGGAGAGACCTGCCCCCGGAGTTCAAGATTATAATGACTCAGTGGATATTTAAATATGGTTATTTCTTCCTTTTTTCCCTAAAGCCTTTCAAACGCGTCTATAAAATGTTGAGATTTGAAAGATCTGAGATGTTAAAGAAAGAACACGGTGACATGAGACCAAAATGATGTAAGGTGATGACATCAGCCTCGGAAGGCTGTTGCTAAGGTGAACTTCTTTCTCCCTCAGATCCAGATGGAAAGCAAAATAATTGCCCATTTCTGGTAAAGAGTATGCCCATGACATGATCCCTCTTCTGTGGCAGATAAAACAAAGCCAGATGCTTTCTCTTGGCACAAATTATTTTTAAAACAAAGATACAATGTTTCATTATAAAACATCAACACATGTTCTTGGAAGAAAACTCAGGACATTTCATATATGTTTGAAAATGTTATTGATCAAAAACAGACCCCCCCACCCCAAGATGGAAATGGATATCAGAATGAGATGATTCTAAAAATTAACCAGAAATGAGGCAGCAACGTGTGGACAGGGGCCTTGAGCAGGGCTGTGACTAGGTTCCGGAGGTCTTCAGCCGCCGGAAGCTCTGCTCAGGGCAGGGAGGGAAGCTGGAGCCCATCCCCTCCAAGGGGCCCCGGGAAAGACAGCCAGGTGCACAGGCAAGAGACTCCATGCTCAAGGCTCCTCTCCACGTGTTCAGACGAGCCTCACGCATGAAGGTACCGGCAGAGGAACCCAGGTGTGTGGGACCCGAAGCTGAGACCTCCAAGGCTGTTCAGATCAGATCTGGGCCTCCTCCGCCCAGATTTCCCATTTCCCAGTAGCTAGGCGGTCACACCCAGGGACTGCCCCCAGTGCCGTGTAATCCCATCCACAGACAGCATCCAGGGACTTAAAAGCAAGCTCCTGGGAGAGCGTGGCCGTGCGATGTCTTATAGCCTACTTCTCCTCTGGGAGAACTTGGCAAACTATTGGGAGTTTCCTGCCCACCTGGGAGAGCCTGGCAAACTCCCCATGGTGTATTCATATGCCAAAACCAGTAACATTGCTGGGTCTCATTCTCCTGACCCTGAAAGAGCCTCCAATGCGGCATCGTTGGAAGGACGAGTAGAGAGAGGCTGCTAAAATCTCAGGGATAGGACGAATGGAGACATTACTGAGATCGCTCGAGAAATTCAAGGATCAACGGGATGATGTTGATGATGATGATGATGGTGATGATAATGGTGATGATGATGATGATGGTGATGATGATGGTGGTGATGATGATGATGATGATGATGATGATATGATGATGATGATGGTGATGGTGAGATGGCAACGTTTAAATTTTTGTGATGTGGGCCATAGAGAAATTTCTAAAAGTGCAAAGAAAGCTCAGTGGCCTTGTGACTGTTGAGGGAGGAAAAGGGGCCAACTGAGCAAGTCCTGAGCTTAAAGACAGAAACCACTGCCCTAAGGGAGAGAGCGAGTCAGTGCAAGGAGTGAAGCGCTAAGGACGACTATGGAGAAAAAGTCCCCTATGTGTCACTGAGAAAGAGACAAACCAAATGAACAAGCAAACAACAAAACAAACTCCTGGGCTCAAGGACAAAACGGCGGCTACCCCAAAGAAGGGACCCAGTGCAGTTAGTCTTTGGTCCAAAGGGATCCATTGCATGTGGAAGATTGGAAAGAAGATTTTGTGTGGTGAAAAAATTCAGCATAGACAGATGTCGACTTCTAATGCTAAGTACTGAAACCCACAAGATGTTATAAACCAGCATTGCTTCCATCTTAAAAAATTCATATAAGTCGGAGGGATAGTGCAGTGGGTAGGGCACTTACCTTGAACGTGGCCAAACTGGGTTCAATCCCTAGCATCCCATATGGTCCCCTGAGCCCTCTAGAACTGACTTCTGAGCAGAGAGCCAGGAAAAAAACCCTGAGCACATTTAGTTGTGGCCCTCAAACAAATTATCTTAAAGAGAAACAAGAGTTGACTGGAGCCACTAATCAACTAGAGGCCAAAGCAATTGAATGAATATGTAAGTCTTTTCCACACAAAGGTCTTCCAGAGAGTTCTCCCTGGAGTTTGCTTCTTGTGCTTGAAGCACACTGCCTCAGAGATCACATGCCACTCATTCTTCCACTCCTTTGCAAATCTCTGCCCAAAAGACTTTTACTTTTCTTTCTTTTTTTTAAGTTTATTTTTTCATTAAAGAACTGTGATTTACAAAGCTGTTGATAGTTGATTTTTAGGCATATAACATTTCAACCCCAATCCCACCACCAGTGTCAACTTCCCTCCACCAATGTTCTCAATTTCCCTCTCCACCCCAACCTCCCCCCCACCCCTGCCTGCCAACTTGACGGGCACATACGTAACAAAGTTCCATGGTTGCAACTGAGATTTCATGTTTTCACTTTTGCTCAGTGAGCATTTTGGATGTATGGCCCTACCACTCACTCATATCACTAGAATAGCTGAAGCCCTAATGACTGGCCCATTACTTTCCATTCTTTCCTTCCCCTTGATTTCTTTTCTTCTCTGTCCTCCTCTCGAAACACTGAGGTCCAGGATGATCTCGGTATCCCCCCTTTACTACAATATACTTCCTCACCCATAATTTTTATACCACAAATAAGTGATATCATCCTGTGTTTGTCTTTCTCCTGGCTCACTTTACTGAATGTATCTTCCATTTCCAGCCAGGTGGCAGTAAATTGCATGATCTTCTCATTCCTTGGAGTTGCATAATATTCTATTGTATATTAATATATATCACTTGTATCACTTGCATCACTTGTCATCCAATGGGTCTTCGATTTGCTCGAGTGGGTGCCAGTAACGTCTCCATTTGTCTCTGTCGTGTGCTAGTGTAGCCCAATGGTGTCTGCTTGCTCTAGGAACTTGAAGAGCATCAAACTGTTTGTTCAGAGTCTTGATGAAGAAGTTTGACCATCTCGTAGGTGGGCAGCCACGCATTCTTTTGACGTCCTAGGGAATCCAGTCAGTAATGGCTCTAGTCCAGCAGTCATCTCCAAATCGAATTATATGTCTGGCCCATCTGATTTTTGACACCTTGGCAAATGAGGCATCATCCCTAATCCTCAATCGTTGACATAGGTCTGAACTCCGGATTCCTTCTCTCATTTGAGTGAAATGTGATACTCCAAGCATAGCTCTTTTGATTCCTCCTTGGGATACCTGAATAGCATTCTCATCCTGTTTTTGTAGGACAAAACATATACTCTGAGGTATATGTTAGTGCAGGAAGAACGGTGGAGTCAAAAAGATGTTCTCAGAGCCAGAGTTTCTTTGTCCTCATAACCACTTCTTTGACGCTCTTGAAGGCATTCCACGCTGCTCTTTTCCTCCTGTGCACTTCAGGTGCCAGGTCATTTGTCATGTTGAGTTCTCGACCTAGGTACACATAACTGCTGCATTTGGAGATGTTCGTTCCATTGAGGGCAAATGGAACATCAGGAACTAGTCCTTTTCTCATGAACATTGTCTTGGTGAGATTCAGCTGTAGTCTGACATTTTCACACTCACAGTCGAAGTCAGCCAGCATTCGTGCCACTTGACTGATATTTGGTGTTACAAGAACGATGTCATCAGGGAAGCGGAGGTGGTGTAGTTGTCGACCATCTATCTTCACTCCTATTCCTTCCCATCCCAGTCTTTGCATGACATTCTCAAGGGTGGCACTGAAGAGTTTCGGTGAAATGGTGTCGCCCTGCTGAACCCCTCTCTTTACGTCAATGATCACTTCTTTTTAGAATGGTGAGATCCTGGAGGTGAATTCATAATACAGCTCACAGAGGATCCTGATCTATTGAGTTTGAACACCCTGTTTGGCTAGGCCTTCGATGACCACTTCAGTCTCAACAGAATCAAAGGCCTTCTTTAAATCGATGAACATTAGACAGAGCGGCACCTTGAACTCTCTCTCAATGAGTTTGGTCACCGTGTGGATATGGTCTATTATGCTGAATCCTTTTCAGAACCCCACTTACTTGCATGGTTGTCCTTCATCTAGTGTTCTGCCAATCCTATTCAGGATGACTAGAGTGAACAACTTGTAGATGATGGACAAATGGCAGATCGGGTGATAGTTGCCAATATTGTGAATGTCTCTCTTCTTGTACAACAGGGCAGTCCTGCTGGTTTTCTACTGGGACAGAACCTTGCATTCAGACAGGTAGCGTGTGAAGAGCCGAGCCAGTGTATTGACGAGTACTGGCGGCAGATTCTTCAGGTGTTCCAATCTGACCTTGTCTTGACCAGGTGCTGTGCGCTTCTTTATCGTCGAAATGGCATGTCAGATTTCAGAAGGGACAACGCTGGGAACGACATATCTATCCTGCGAAATTTGGTATGTGGGCAGGTGGATGTGGCTATTGAAGAGACCCGAGTAGAAGTCATGGATAACCTTTTCCATTGCCCTTCTGGAAGATAAGATAGATCCATCAGGACGTCAGAGGGCAGTCACCTTGGTTTTATAGTTGGGGAAGGAGGCAGGTGTTGGAATACTTTTCCTGGCTTCAGTTGTATCAGCCAACACTGTTGCTCTTCTCTCTTTGAGGTCTTCCTTTATCGCTTCTCTGCACAGTTTTGCAAGCTCGGATGTTAGCTTCTGATTGTCTGAGGCTCACACCAGACCACGTTGGCGAATAAGCTCCAGAGTTTCCAAAGACAGGAAACTTATTGTGGCTTTCTCTCTCTCTCTCTCTCTCTCTGCATTCCTTGCATAATCATGGAGGTGCTGAACCAGTCAATCGTATTTCTCATCGATGTTGTCTACGACGGCATCTTCCCATGTTGCCGCAACAGTGCCAAAGAGCTCCCAGTTGGTGGTCGTTCTGGGAGTTCTCTTCTTAAACTTTGCAGCCCTTTCTCCCCACTCCATGAAATAGAATTTTGCAAGAAGGAGATGGTGGTCTGATCCCATTTGGAATTTTGGGACAACAGTGACATCAGTCAGAAAAAACTATCGATTGAATATGATGTGGTCAATTTCATTGTGGAACTGTCCACTGGGGGACTCCCATGTCCAGCATTTACATTCAGCCTTCTGGAACTGCAAGTTACTATGGATAGTCTTGTCAACATGAGTAACTCAGATAGTCTCTCACTCTGATCGTTCCATTCTAGGCCATGGGTCCCAATGTGGAGTTCTTCGGGTAACCTTCTAGATCCTATCTTGGCATTAAAGTCACCAACAATGACCTTGTAGAAGGTGTGGTCTTCTTTATAGAACTTCTCCAGCTCCATGAAGAATGTCTCGATTTCTTCTTTGTCATAGTTTGATGTTGGTGCGTAGACGACAAAGATAGAAACTGCCGGCAACAAGCCACATCTATTCAACCGTAAGTGTCCAATTCAGGTTGTTAGGCATTTGAACGAATCAATGCTCATGGCTAAGTTTGTGTTGACAAGGACACCAACACCACTGACACCTCTATCGTCGCATGTTCTGAGGAACAGTTCTTCTCCAGTGTCAAAAACTGCCATGATGTGTTTGCCAGTGTCAAAAACGGCAGATGTGTTTGATGCCTTCTCATCTTAGTCAATCCAATGATGTCATACTTGATCTTCCATGCTTGAACCATCAGGTCCTCAATGGATGCTTCTGATGCCAGCGTATGTGCGTAAAATTGCAAACAGTCATTTTAGTCCTTCTTCATTTTGGCAGGCTAGCTCGGCCCTGAGATTTTATCAGCCTCTCCTTGTTTGTCCTTAACACTACCATATTGGGGGCTCTTCCAGAGTCAGGGGAATGAGGCCCATTGTTGTTGCTGGTTTTTGGCACACCTAATATACCACGGGTAGCTTGCTAGGCTCTGCCGTGTATGCGGGATACTCTCGGTACTTGCCGGGCTCTCTGAAAGGGACGGAGGCTTTTAGGGTGGCCTCCAATCTCCATTATAAGTGTTCTGAGGGTTCACACCACACTTGAAACCCATCAAATATGTGCAGTAATGATAGGAAAAGGGTAGGTAGTGTTTATGGTGTGTCATGGGCCAGAAAAGCAGCCCAGAGCATGGCGGCAGTTATGTAGTGGAGGTTGGACCCTGAGGAATTTAATTGGTGCCAGCAGGGTGGGTCTTATGTCTGTGACCCCTGGGTCACCGGAGATTGGAGGAAGCAGGCATAGGATCTCTGTTTCCGGGTCCCATTGAGCCTAGAGTCCAAGGTCACGAAGTTCCATATTACCTGGTTCTGTGGAACTTCACTTATGTGTGAGGCTCGGCCCTAGCATCTGGAAAAGCGGCCTGGAGCGTGGCGGTAGTTGATATGTGTGTGTGTGTGTGTGTGTGTGTGTGTGTGTGTGTGTGTGTGTAATCTTCATAATCCATCCATTTGTTGTTGGACACCTACCTAAGTTGATATTGTATCTTAGCTACTGTACTGGGTGCAGCAATAAAGAATGGTGTGCGTATATCCTTTTGAGAGAGTGTTTCTATCCTCTGGGGGTAGATGCCCAAAAGTGGGATTTCTGATTCATATAGTTCAATTGTAAGTTTTCCACAGGGATTGTACCAGAGACATTGCCACTAGCAGTAGTTAAGAATTTCTGTTTCACCACATCCTTGCCAACACAGGCTTTTTTTTCCTACTATTTTTGATATGTTCCATTCTCACCGGTATGAAGTGGCATCTTATTGTCATCTTGATTTGGATTTCTCTGATAAGTGATTCTCAGCATTTTTTTAATATGCCTACTACTGGCCATCCACTTCTCTTCCTCTGACTAGTGTCTATTCATTTCCTCTCCCCACCTTGTACAGGGTTTTTGATTGGTTATTTGTGAGTGCTTTACATATCCTGGATGTCAAACACCAGAGGACTCTTTCCAGAATGCATGTTTTGTCTACAGTCTATCCATTTCAAGCATCCCCACACCTGTGTTTGACTCCTTCTACCATGTTCTACCATCCTTTTAATTATTTGTAATCCTTCTGGTTTACCAAGTATATTTTCTGTTACATTTAGAGCCAGGTGGCATAGTGGTAAGAAAAACAAACTCTAAGGCCCTCGTAGGAGGGACAGGTGGCAAATAAATTACACCACTGACTAGTTGTGTGGCCTTGGAAATGTTCCTTCATCACCCAGTAACATTGCTCGGTTGGAAACTTGGGATAATGATAGCAGATGCTTTATATGTTGCACCCAACACAAATAAGTTACAATGTAAATGCTTAATAATTAAATTAGCTCACCTTCCCCAATTCCCAATACTGTGGGCACTCCAGAGAACAGCATTTGGTAGAGAAAAGAGATGTTCTAGATGTTGATATTTTCACTGGAATGTAGAATTTAGGGTTTAGGTTTGGAAGAGTAGTGTTGACCACACGTCACCATTCTGCCACCAAGAACCCTCCTGGGCCAGAGAAACCTGGGCAAAGAATCTTTAAGGTTTGATTCAAGAGTTCTCAGCAGCGCCAGCCCTTCTCCAAGGCCTAGCCAAGATATCCTGGACTTGTGGAGACTTCTAGGTGATTGGTGGCTCTGAGGACACAGAGAGCACCGTTGAGACCATGCTGCCAGCAAGGCTGAAGACTCTGAAAAGGCACGAAGATAGAGTGTCAAAGGAAAGATACGGAGTCCACTGCCATACATAAGGCCCCAGGAGCAGAAAAGGAGAGATTGCTCGGGGTCAGTGTTCCCCAAATGGATCCCTCCAAACAACGACCAGTTAGAGGATTTTGCAGTAAGAGGGCTCATGTCTGTACAGTCAATTTTCCAATGTGGTGAATTCTCTACGACCCCTTCCTGGAAACTCACAGAGCATTCCCTCAGATCACAAGCATGGAGAAATCCTGGGTGTAAGTACAAGTCTCACTTTTCTAAACTTATCTGGCTGTGGAACCATCTCTTCAGGGACATTTGAAGATGAGTGTCCTGAGAGTTCACGTGGAGGTTCCTTAGAGCCGGGCCTGTGTCTCCGTTATCTTTATATCTTGCATATCTGGGGTCCAATAGATAGCAGGTATCTGCTAAATGCCACTCAGGCTGAGTGGATCTCAATCAGGTGGCAATTCTGGGAGAAAGCGAGTCTGGTGTGAAATGACTAAAATGACTAAAAGTCATTTCTTCAAGAGCATTATACTGTAAAAAGTCAAGACCAGTTGATTTGGGGCTGAGAAATAGCACAACGGATAAGGTGTGTTTGACCCGGGTTGGGTCTGGTATCCTATATAGTCCTCAGAATCACCAGGATGGATCCCTGAACACAGAGCCAGGAGTAATCTCTGAGCATAGCCAGGTATGGTGCAAAAACTAAACAAAGACCAGTTGCATTTGTTAGGATACAAGCTTGGTCAGAGCCGCTTACAACACACCGAATTTTTTCTTTTCCTACATGTAATCTTTGTTATCATGTATAGTTAATAGGGTCTTGTCTTGTCCACAAGCTCACACGGTCCGGTCATCCCAGGATCTCATCCAAGGTCACCTGTTTGCTCATCCCTCCTTCCTCTAGCCTTTCTAAGCCTTTTGAAAAGGAAGCTCTTCCCACTCCAGTTAAGACCTTTTCTTGGGATCTGAGCTGTCCACAGAACACCAAAAAAAGAAAAATCAAATCCCTGCCCCACATTGTTGGGTGTCAATAAATTTCTCATTCCAAACTGTGGTTTTCATATGTGACTCTCGTGGCTTGAGGCTCTTTAAGAAGTGTATATCCTCTTCAACGCCTGGCTTATGTCTCAAACCAGATTTCCTACTCATTCATATTGCATATGGCACCCTATTACCATCCTCTCAAACTGTATTCATGTATTATTGACAGCTCAGGAGTTAGTACTGTAAAAAAAAAGTGCATTATATCAACAAAGAAAGTGGGAAAAAAATCCATGGGGTGTTTACATTTTAATAGAGGAAATGAAAAATAAACAAGGAACATCCAGGAGCTTATACATAATGACTAAAGGGGTCAGCTGGTGTGGGAAGCAAAGAGAGACTGAGCATGGGAAGGAGATCGCCTTCCACTCCATCCTCACGGGGAACCCTCTAGCTTTACCCCTATGGTGAGGGGATGGGCAGAACGTGACAGAAGGGGAAGCCTTTCAAGTAATCCAACAGACTGCCAGTCACCTGGAGCATTTCATGTCTGGAGACTTCTCTTCTTTGTCAAAAACAACACCTTAGTATAAGGAGATGGAGAAGAAGTCTAGGAATACTCATTTTCATTATTGTCTAAAGGTCAAATGATAGCGGACACAGTGATACCCCCAACAAATCTAGGGCAGTGAGGGGGACCTATAAAATACAGATGCAGTCGCAGTGAACAGAAGTGAGAGAAAAGACATTCTTTAGTCCTTTTTTCTTTTTCTTTTCCTTTCTTTTCCTTTCTTTTCTTTTCTTTTTCTTTCTCCCTTTCTTTCTCCCTTTCTCTCTCTCTTTCTCTTTCTTTCTTTCTTTCTTTCTTTCTTTCTTTCTTTCTTTCTTTCTTTCTTTCTTTCTTTCTTTCTTTCTTTCTTTCTTTCTTTCTTTCTTTCTTTCTTGCCACACCTGGTCTTTCTTAGTACTTAGTCATGACTCTGAGCTCAGGAATCACTCCTGATAGGGCTCAGAGGACCATATGAGGTGCCTGGGATTGAACCCAGATTGGACGCATGCTACCTGCTATACTATCACTCCATCACTGGTCCTTCCTTTTTATTCTTTTCAGAATTCACTATGTTCTTCTTTAAAAAAAATTTTTTTTATTGTGGCACTCTTTAAAAATCCTGTGGCACTGTGATTTATAAAGTTATGCCGAGTTGAGTTTCAGGCATGCAATGTTCCAACAACAGTGTCAGCTTCCCTCCACCAGCATCGCTTTCCTCCCCCCCCCCACCATCAACCACCACCACCATGTCCGTCTCCCTCACGCTCTGCAGCCTGTCTCCTTTACAGCCATAGGTTATTGTCGAATTCATCATTTTCTAAAACCAACAGTCATGGACAGGTTCTCCTCCCCACGAAGAGTGTCAGCTTTCTCCTTGTCTCGGCGTGCTCTCTCTCTGACCTGGGAGCCCCTGAACTGGGGAAGCATCCTGGGCTTCATCCATGTCACATGAGCTGTTCCAGGGCTGGGTGTGCCAGGCAACTCTGCCCGGAGCGACTTTCTCCCATTTCAGACGCAGGGCAGGAAACCCATCAGAACGTCCATCCCAGTCAGAACAACTGACAGCTGAAGTTGACCCACTGTTGGGCGTCTTTCCTTAGAGTTATGGTTCCCAAGCTGCGCTCTGAAGTTCTCTTGGGAAATAGCAGGGAAAAAAAGTCATACTGAGTCAGAGCACTGAAAGGGACGTAAGTGTGGTCCCACTTTACATTTCCAGGAGCAATGCAGAAATACTCAACATTTGTTAGACACAACGCAAACAACAAATTCAAAGTATTGTGGTTTCAATAGTTGATTGCTCTTACCTTCCTTTCCATGTATAATAGATCTTGGCAAACTTAGATTTTCAGTGAGTGCTTAGACAAAAGCAAGTCTCCCACCTACAAAAAAATCAATATGGAGCAGGCATGGAGTGGTGAATTGTGGTTCCAAGCTGACTCCGATTCTTGAGAAATATATTCCCTGCCCAGTGGATGATGACAGTCCATTAATAACTAATTAGGATTACTTAAGAATGAAGCAAAATAATAGGTTTTTCTCTTTCAAACTTCCTTCTTATTTTTTTTTTAATTTTTGGACCACAACTGATGGGTTCAGGACTTACTTCTGACTCTGCACTCAAGGATCACTCCCGACAGTGCTTGAGGGACCAGATGGGGTATTGAGAATTGAACCCTAACTAGTAGCATGCAAGGGTAACACCCCACTCACTGTACTATCACCTTGTCACCTTCTTTCAAACTTTTTGTATTTTTTTCACTTTTAAAATTTTATTATATCTTAGTTGGAAATCATCTCTCTGGAGAAGAACTGTGTGCTGAAAGTAGGTAAAGGAACAAACCTGATAACCTCTCAGCATTATGGTGATAACCTCTCAGTATTGTATTACAGACAATAGTGGCCAGAAAGAGCGGGAGGAGAGAGAGAAGAGAGAGAGAGAGAGAGAGAGAGAGAGAGAGAGAGAGAGAGAGAGAGAGAGAGACTGAGAGACTGAGAGAGAAGGTCCTGCTGTATATGCTGTATAGACAGGCTTGGGTGGGCAGCAGGAAGGAAAGAGGGACATGGGTGATTGGTGGTAGGAAGTGTACACTGGTGGAGGGGTGGCTGTTGGAACATTGAATGACTGAAGCCCAGTCATGAACAGACTTGTAACTGTGTATTTCGTGGTAATTCAAATGAAAAACAAACAAATAAACAATGTATTATCTGTGGAGCGATAGCACAGCGGGTAGGGTGTTTGCCTTGCATGTGGCCGTCCCAGGGTCGATTCCTCCACCCCTCTCAGAGAGCCCGGCAAGCTACCGAGAGTATCCCGCCCGCATGGCAGAGCCTGGCAAGCTACTCGTGGCATATTTGATATGCCAAAAATAGTAACAACAAGTCTCACAATGGAGACATTACTGATGCCCGCTCGAGCAAATCGATGAGCAACAAGATGACAGTGATACACTGATTATCTCTTATTTAGGGGCCTCCCAAGCAGTTTTACAAAGGCCTGGGGCAATTGTCCAGCAGCCAGACCAACAGTACAATGTTGACTGACTTGAGGTGCAGAGGATCTTGGACCAGGTGGTACTAGGGACTAGCAAGATCCTCCCAGCTCGGGGTGTTAGTGATGCCGTGCTAAGCTGAAACATGGCCACATGCTCTGCATGTGCCCCTCACCACTGAGATACGTCCCCTGTATGAGCTCTCCAAACAGCTATGAAGCTTTTATATAACATGCTAAACTTTGAAGCGTGTCTTGCCTAATAAATAGAGCACTGGCATGTTCCCTTGGGTCTAGCCGCACAGTGAAGGAAAGCATGAAACAGCAAGAATACCCCAAACCAAGAAAAGAAGAAGTCTCTCTCATTGTCCCTTTACCACTATTTCTTGGGACAAAAATAATACTGTTTAAATTTTTGTTTTTTCAGTGGGTTTGCGAGAATTCTAGGATAATACTGCTGCTGATGGTGATAGCAGGAGTAGTAACACATAGAGAACACACTGGGTGTGGGCTATGCGTGCTCTGAAGGGTTTCTCAGACATTATTTTGTTTTTATGCTTTCATTCGCTTCATACTCTTTTCCTTCACCTCCAACGTGTCAGTCGTCCCCGAAAAATTCCCGATTCTTTCCCCACTGAACCTCTAAAGAAAATTTAGGAACCTGGTGACCTTTCTGGTAATGGATAGACTCCATAAAAAAAAAAAAAAAACCTCTAAGATTTTTTCCCCCGCAGAGGATCTCACAATTTTTTATTTCCTGCTACCTTTAGAACTACCCATACATTCAAAAGAAGAGAAAGAAGAAGAAAAGAAAAAGATGAGTGTTCATAGATTTTTCTCCAGAATTGAGCTGAAAGCCACTCGGTGACTTGGACTCAGCACTGTTCCATGCTAGGCAGCTTGAGGTCACAGAGACTTTCTCCTGGTTTCTGCTCCCGAGGGACAGACAGCCAGGCTGATCCAGAAAGCAGCTAGAGAAGAGGAAAAAAAAAAAACGTAGAGAGGAGGATAGCACAGACCAGAAATATGCTCTTTTTTCTTTTTCTTTATCTTTTCCTTTTGGGTCACACCCGCCGATGCTCAGGGGTCACTCCTGGCTCTGCACTCAGGAATCACTCCTGGCAGTGCTGAGTGGACCATATGGGATGCTGGGAATCGAACCCGGGTCGGCCGCGTGCAAGGCAAACGCCCTCCCCGCCGTGCTATCGCTCCAGCCCCAGACCAGAAATATGCTCTTGAGAGAGAAATCCGCCCTAAGATGGAATCATCACAGCCCAGGCCCATCTGCAACTTGTCTTTCTGTCTCATTCCTCCCTTAGTGTAAACAACCCTGTCCTCCTTTCCCGCCATCATGCCTGGAGAGTCAACACTTCCATCTGTTCTAGGACACCTATCCTTTCCCACTCGCGGGGAGACTTTGTTTCTATGGAAATCATCTCCGTTTTAAACACCATCGGAGATTACTTTTCCTCCCCCCTCTCAGGCTCGCAAGCTTTAGCAGCGCCAACAAAGGAAATGATCTCGTTACTCCCGGTACTGAATTTTGCCTGTTTCTACGTCTCTCCTTCCTCATCTCTCATGTCTCTTTAATACACAGACGACATCCATGGTCTCTCTGGCTTCACTATCATTTTAATTGTTTTCTTATTCTGGAGCTATGGTTTTGCCACTTCATTGCTAAAATTATTTTCCAGTTTATTCAGCCAGACATTCAACAACTATGAGTAAGCATCTGCTCTTGTATCACTGCACATTGTACGGGATGCCTGAGAGAGCAAAAATGACAAGGCCACCTCAGTAACAGAGATATTCGAAGCCCACAAACAAGTAAGCCAGATTTGCAGTAGACTGTAATGATTGATAAGAAAGCAAACGGCTAAGAACAAGAGAAGAAAAGTCTCATTGTAGGGGGGCAGGGGAGATTCTTAGAAGAGACGTATCTACTGAGTGTTGCTGGGTAGAAAAGTGGTTGAGAGATGTGAATAGAATCTCAGATATATCTGGCAGAGCAAAGCAAGCTCTCCTGCAGGAAGGCTGAAACACAGTCTAGGGATTAAAATTGAGTAATACTGAATGTGAAGTAAGAGGGATTGAGTTCAAGAGGAGTGACAAGGAACTGCACTCGGCATTACTCAGTATATGTCTTGTGAAGATCATGGGGTGGGGGGGAGAGGTAGGGCGACTTCACGCAAGTAACGAATTGATGAGCTTTGTGCATTTCAAAGGCCACTTGGGCTAGGGTGGGGTGACTAGAGTGAAAAGTGAGAGGCAAGATGGAAAAGCCGAAAGGGGGAGCACCCGTGATGGTGGCGGGGACTTGAGTGAAGGATGAAAGAACGAAGACGGAGGAGCCAGTGTAGCTGGTATGATGCTTGCCTTGCATGTGGCTGACCTGGGTTCCACCTCCGACACCACATATATCCCCTGAGCCCCGCCATGATTGATACCTGAGCATGGGAGCCAGGTATCAATCCCTGAGCACATCAGGGTATGGCCTCCCCAAACCCAAAATCATAATAATAGAGAGAGCCAGTGAATGGAAAAGATAAGATTTTATAGGATCTGAGAATATTTGGACATGGGTGGGGAGAAATATCAGGCATCAACAGTACTGTTTCCATGGCTAAAGAAAGAAAACAACAACAATGAAAAACTGACGTTTTCATTTTCTGAAATGGCAAATATAGAGAAATGTATTTCAACATAATGATTTGGAAACTATCAAAATGAGCAGTTGGATGATGAGGCAAGAGAAAGAAAGTTAGGTCTTGAGTTAATCAATGTGTAGAAGGTATTTGGCAATTTCTGCTATGAAAATCTACAGGGCTTGTCTTTTAGTTTAGTTGTGAATTATTTGGTGGGGAGGGATAGTTTGAGTCATTTGTTGTGGTGCTTGGGGTTATTTCTTGCTCTGTGCCTCAGGAATAACCCCTCGTGGTGCTTGGGTAAACTGCATACAATGCTGGAGATGGAACCAGGGTCAGCCACAAGCTAGACAAGCAACTTAGTCTCTTGCACTATCTCTCCAATCCTTGTCTTTTAGTTTAGTTTCTCTGATCACCTCCTTTGGGCTTGAGCGATAGCGCAGCCGGTAGGGCATTTGCCTTGCACGCAGCTGACCCGGGTTCGATTCCTCCGCCCCTCTCAGAGAGCCGGCAAGCTACCGAGAGTATCTGGCCTGCACAGCAGAGCCTGGCAAGCTACTCGTGGCATAACCTATATGCCCAAAACAGTAACAACAAGTCTCATGATGGAGACGTTACTGGTGCCTGCTGAAGCAAATTGATCAGCAACGGGATGACAGTGACAGTGATCACTTCCTTTACTTGGATATAGTTGATAAACGCCTGGTTCTGTGTTTTCTCAAAACACTCTCCTTCCTATTGAGGAGTAAATATTAAGATTTCCGCCCCCCTCCAGAATTTCAAGTCAAAGTTTTAAATTACAGAAAGATAGATGAAGGAGAAGGGGTGGTGGGAAGGAAAGAGGTGAGAAAGAGCAGGGAAAAATAGTGGGATGTGTGTTGGGGGGGGGATCCTCCTTCCTGATCTGCCGTGCATTGCATGGTGAAATTCATTCATTCAAAACACCATTGAGAACCTACCTCCCACCACCCCCTGTGCCAGGCACATTCTAGATCAGCTGCCGGAGAGGCAAAGGTGGTTTCTGATGCTGACCAGCAGATTAAAAGGCAGATCTTTAGAATCGAACCAAATGGCTGCCTTGCCAAACCCTGTGCGGAAGATGCTTTCACATAAAATCTACCAAATGTTGCTTCTCCAAGAGTTGCTCCCGAACCAACCGCATCAGCACCACCTGGGAGCTCATTAGCAAAACGGGGTCTCAGACGCCACCCAGGAACAACCGAGCTGGGCTGTGCATGCTAACAAGCCCCGGGGGACTTGCATGCACAGTAACTTTGAGACACCCTGCTCTAGAGTGCACAGCCTCGAGAGAACCAGGGGCGGGTCTGAGCTCACTGCAGGAGACAGAGTGGGGTGGTGGGAGACGCATTCCCTGCAGAAATGGCTTCTGATGATGCGGTGGATGCACAGGTCATGCCGAGTGTCTTCATCGTCGTAGGAGCAAACTCAAGGACGTCTACATGTCAGAGTAGTCAGCTCAAGCTGCCATGGCCACATAGCCCTCTAGACTCTGTGACATCAGCGACAGAACATTATTTTTTCACAGTTCTAGAAAGTCTGAGATCAGCTGCCTGTGTGTTGGGGGAAAGCACGAGTCTTGTTTTGCAGTTCACCCCCTTCTTGACTCATTTGGCCGGGAGAGAACAGAATTCCCTCCCTGGTGTCTTTTCTTCCGAAGGCTCTTGTTCCAGGAAAAGGACCTCACCCTCGTGACCTAATTACCTCCAACAAGGCCTCCTTGCCAAATTCCCTCTCTCGCTGGGCCTAAGAGTCTCAATCTAGGAATTTGGGTCAGGGGCCCACAATTCAGTTCACGGCAAATATTCTAAGCAGCCAAGGAGGGGATAATCAGAATTCTTTACTGAACCGTCCCATTGGCTAATGTGCAGAAAAGGTAGATAGCAGGATCTACAGAAGAAGCCAGCTAGGAGTTCTGTTTCAACGGCCTGAGTGCCAGATGCTGACCTCTTGGACAAAGCTGCAAGGGTAGAGAAAGGGCAAAGTGAAATATTCCTAAATATTGGGCTGTTATACTTGAACCTGCACGGCAGAGCCTGGCAAGCTACCCGTGGCATATTCAATATGCCAAAAACAGTAACACCAAGTCTCACAATGGAGGCATTACTGATGCCCGCTCGAGAAAATCGATGAGCAACGGGATGACAGTGACAGTGATAGTGATACTTGACAGACTCTGATAATGGATCCCATAGGCTGGTTGTTTTTTTTTTGGGGGGGGTGGAGAGCCAAGAATAATTGCCAGTGTTTTAAACCTAGGCACATAGATGAGTGTGACATCAATGATAAAGAGAGGAATTCTGGAATGAGCGAGTTTCTGCACACTGTTCTGATCACCAAGGAAGGACATAAAAATGACAAGAAGAACAGCTCTGGTTTAGGGAGCAGCCACTGTGGGATATTCCGTGGATGGTGTTCATGAATATAGAGCACAGCTACCAGCTTCTGATTGTGAAGGGTCGCACGGTCTGGTAAAGGAAGGATGCAGAAGAAAATCCAAGGAGATATTCCTTGGAGAAGACAAGGGCGGGGAAGCCCAGCTCTGCAGGGTGGGGAAGATTCTGTGACGTGAAGGCAGTCAGATTTGGGGAGGGGAGGGGAGATCCAGCAGGTCCTGAAGATGCTCGCATGATTCCATCAGAAAGACTGTATGGAAGCAGAGAGGGAAAAGCTGATTTAGAAGAAAGAAAGGTCACATTATGAAATCTTTGGAAGTCTGTGCTTTGGATTTTTTTTATAAAGGGAATTTGAATGTGAGAAAGAATTTGAATAAGAGTTGAGGAAACCTGTCTGACCACATGGGCGCTGGGAAGGCTGGTGTCCTAGAATAAGCCATTTTAATAGCATCTATATTAGCCGCATACGAGGTCAGGTTTCGGAACTAGCCCTGAGGCAAACTCAACAAGACTTCCTTTCATTGGGTTAAAAGTGGGAGAATGAATCCAACTCCCCGACTGTACTCACAGGAGGGAGGGCTGGGGAAAATGGTTGCTTCGTATAATCCCACGAAGGTCAGAAAGAAGAGATTCATGTCTATTTAGCATGAACAAAAGTCTACTCTAAAATAATTTCTAATTTAGTTGTCTGCAAAGTTCCCTCCAATTTCCAGGGGGGAAAAAAAAACTATGGTGGATGAAAACGCACAGGTTAAGCTATAGGATGGATGTACCTGAAGATGACACAAAGTCTGAACATTGAGGAAAACAAAACATAGCATTTTATGGAGGAAATGACCTGGCAAGCATGGTTTTTTCAAAAAAGAAACGCAAATGGGAAAATAAGAAATAAAACTCTTTGCTCGACTCTGACCCTGCCCCCCCACCCAAATTACTGCTTTCATAGGAGGGAGGGTCAGTTGCCTCCAAAGAACCACGCATTGGGTTCAACTTTTCAGACAAATTGGGCAATGTTTCAGCTTTGCTATAGTTGTATCATCCCAATGCTTCATATTTTTAATTCAAAATGTTATGTTTAGTGAAAGGGTCGTGTAGGCTTTGTTGTGTGTGTGTGTGTGTGTGTGTTTTCAAAGCACCCCAAAGTATGGAAGCATATTATGAGTGTGTGTGTGTGTGTGTGTGTGTGTGTATAACCTTACTAACCTTCCCATTTCTCTTTTCCTGCTTCATCTCATGCAATTGCAGCTTATACCAGGACATACTTTGTGGCAGGGTCCTTGGTGGGACTCCTGGGATCAGACCTGAGGTCTTTTTGGAATCATTGCTTCGTTAAGGAGGATATGGACCCCAGTGCACTCCACAGCCAAACACTCTCAACAGGGCAGTAAACACCTAATGAACCTCGGGTAAGTGATGGCACACCTAGTCCCTCTCATATCCTAGGGGACAAAAGGGTGTCCTGATCACAGACCGTTCAAAGTTCTCTGACTGACCTCCCCAAGGGTCTAAAGAGGAAATATCCATGGGCTAAGTCACTAACTCCTGCAAGAATGGGTGTTATACGGGGAAAAATTGTGTGTGTGTGTGTGTGTGTGTGTGTGTCAGAGGGCTAAGTCACTAACTCCTGCAAGAATGGGTGTTATACGGGGGAAAAATGTGTGTGTGTGTGTGTGTGTGTGCGTGTGTGTGTCAGAGGGCTAAGTCACTAACTCCTGCAAGAATGGGTGTTATACGGGGGAAAAATGTGTGTGTGTGTGTGTGTGTGCATGTGCGTGTGTGTGTCAGAGGGAGGGGGGAGAGGGGGAGAAAGAGAAAGACAGAGAGGAGAGGGAGAGAAAGAGAGAGAGATTTTGAATATGCATTTAGCCAGTCCTCTTCCTGAGTGGAAATAACGTCATTTTTCCACTTCCAGAGTAGACCCTGCATAGTTTGGCCTCCGCTCTGAAAGCCGCCTAGCCGCCTAGCTCCCCTTCATCCCATGGAAGGATGACTTCAGCTTCCTGCACAACCTGGAAGTCTCCTGTTCCCGTGCTGGAGTTTTTGTTATTTTCCAAAGTATTTCTAGGGCAGGCAGCCACCCAGGCTGGGATCCAGGGGAGGGGCGTAGAGGGGGGTGGTGGTGGGGGTAGGTGGGTGGGTGGAGGGGGGGGTTGCTGGCTGGCCCGCAGGGTGTGTGCTCGAGCTGCCCCTCTCTCTCCGCTCTGCCACCTCGGTGCCACTCCGTCCCGGGGGCCGTGACTGCCTGCTCGGGAGAGGGAGATTCCCCTTTCATCAGTATGGACGCACTGTTTTCACACCCCGCCAGCGCCGCGTCCCTGCGTCAGTCACCCTCCGAGGGGCCCGTCGCGGCGAGCCGGGCTGACGAGCCGCGCGCCCATTGGCTGGCGGGCGCGGGGCGGGGCCTGCCGGGAGGAAGGACTGCAGCCTTACAGCAACAGAGTTTAGACTGTCTTTGCTTCATCATCTGAAGGCGAACCCTTTCCAGCGACGGGCAGAGGGCTCCCCGAGTACAATAAGCAGGGAAGGAGAAGTATGTGCACGGACGTTTCTTGCCCAGGATGCAGCCGAGCAGCCCCGGCCGCCTGATTCTTCTGCCAGATGTTCTCGGGGTTACTGGAAATGGGAAAGCAAGGCTGAGCTAAACAAGGTAAGAGAAGCAACCCCCCCCTTCTTCTCCTCCTTCTCCTTCTTCTTCGTCTTCTTCTTCTTCTCTTCACCACCACCACCACCACCACCCCCCCACCTCCAGGTTTTTTTTTTTTTGAATGTTTAAAGAGTTTGCTGCAGTATTGCTGCATTCCATGCGTGTTGCTTCGGAAAGCCGGGGAAACCGGATTCCACTAATTCAAACGGGAGACTTGCACGAAGGACCCTGGACTTTTTACGTAACGTTTGCATTTGAGAAAAAGAAATGGCAAAGGCTGGAATGTAAGCCGGCGGTGTGAGGTGAGGCACGAGACGAGTTCTTTTTTTTTTTTCCCCATTTTTTTTTTTACCCTTGCAAAGAATAGATCCATTGATTATTTATTCCACGGGCAACCATTTGAATTCTTAGGCGCATTTTGATCTTCTGCTTATGGAATATTTTCATCCTCAACCCCCCCCCACCCCGCAGTTCCCCCGAATAAATTAAGTTTACATGGATCCTATTATTTGAAAACAGACTTGTAATTAAGGTGGGAGGGGGTGGAATTTTGGTAAATAACCATCGATGGAATGTGTAGCTGCTAAGAAGTTGGTTTGTTGGAAATTTAGAGCTGGCCCTGGCATTCCCAAGGCCAGGACTTTCACTGACTTTCAAAAGCACATTTTTAACAAGCTAGCCAGCGCCAGCTTCCTGACAAGTTTTCGATACTGTAGCTCCTGTTTACATTTCTTTTTCTCGGTATGTCTGAGTCTTTTGTTTCCTGCTTAAAAGTGGAACCATTATATTCAAAAGTAAAGCTGGGTTAATAATGCTTACTGCAATTATCTGATCTTTATGCATTTTTAATGAGAACACACAGCCAGGAGAATAATTTAATGAGGGCAGGCCAGCTTGGAAAGCTGTGTTTTCACTATGCCGAACCCTATCAACTTTCTTGCTGAGAAGCAGCCGTTAGAAAATGATGGGGAAGATTTATTTTTAACGCACTCGGCCCAGGAGAAGGAAAGGATAGATTTGTGGAAGAATTCTTTCAGCCCTTTTATCCGTTTTAAATTTCTGCCAGGCATGAGGAAATGGTGTTTTTTTTTGTTCTTAGGCCTCCTGGGAAGCATGTGTTTACAATAAATGTGTAACATTTTTAGAATAGTTAGCAAGCACTGAAGCGGAGAGGGGGAGGAAAAAAAATAGGGGAATGTTCTTGCAGAAACGTTACTGTCCTTTGGAAAAGATAAAGGTTAAGTAGCGAGAGAGCCGCCGATCGTATCCTGTGTGCATTTGGAGGAAAAATAAAGTCTCTCTCCGTATGAAAATAAATCAGTTGAGTGACTGGAGCTCGCCTGCCTGCTTGGCGAGCAGGGGCCGTAGAAATTCTCACTTAAAAGCAGGGCAATGCCACGTCGATCCTTCTAGACCCACTGCTTTTACTCTCAAGGAGAAGTGCAGGACACTAGCCCAGAACTTCTGACGTCATCTCGCAACTATTTCTGCTGGGTGTTCTTTTATTCGGGCTCACGGAGAGGAATATTTCTTTCTGTCCTGGCCGGGGACATTTCTAACTCCCACTTGGCCGCCCTCCCCTCCCTCCCTCTGGAAATGCTGCGCGCAGCTCACGCATAAATAGGGCATCTCTGCTGCTACCTGCCTGCCTGCAGCCTGGGGGCCGGCCGGGTGGGAGGGGGGGGGGTTTCGGCAGCGGGGGGGGGGGGGGGGGGGGTCTCGTCTGGCTCTGCGGGGTGGGAGGCCTGCACAGCGCGGCCAGCTCTGGTCTGGTTCCACCTCCCACCCCCCAGCTCCTGGGAAGCAGCCAGAGGATCCCCCCCCCCAACCCGGGTGAGCCCTGGAGGACCCCCTTCTTCTCCCCGACCTCTCTCTCTAGCCACTATTTGGGGCCCAGGTCGTGCCTAAGTTCAGGGGCTGGTCGTGCTGGGGGGCGGGGGGGGGGGAGGGGGGAAACAGCTGCTGTTGTATCAAGAGCACCGTATCCTGCAGATGGCCCCGAGGAGGAAGTCCAGTACTGCAGGAAGTGCGCCCCATCTCCCAAGTGGCCCCCCGGGTCTCGGCCCACAGACCAGGGGGAGGTTGGTGGGTTTTTTTAATTTTAATTTTTTTTTTAACCCCCGTTGTTTTTTAATCTAGAGCCCTAGGGGGGGAAAAAGGCTGCCCCAGAGAACAGACTAGAGTTGCAGGGAGTTCCCGTTTCTACTCCTGTCTGCCTGCGGATGACCCTTGCCTGCCGCTCAGCAAAGCGCCAAGCTCTATTTTTCTCTCTCCTGATGAGTCCAGGGACCATTGAGATAGGACTGGACCGTCATTGGTCATCGTTGTAGTAGTCGAGGAGGTTTAGGCCGGGGTGACTTCCGCCCCCCCCCCCACACACCCTCACCAAGTTGTTTGTCTTTTTGCACAAAGAAGTCTTTAAAGTACAAAGGGAGAAACCCTGAGTGTTAATGAAACTGTCCCTAGGTGTCTTAGGGACGGGGATGGGAAAGTCCTAGATGCAAAACCCTTCCTTTGGCTTTGGACTAAGGTCGGTTATCCTCGGGCTATTGATCTTTAGGTCAACAAATAAAATTTCCAAGGAAATCAGGGCACTGCCGCCTGCCTGCCTCTTCTCCGCGGATCTTGTGCCAAGCTGTGCAAACTAGACTGTTTCAGATAGAGGCCTGGTAGAGCTCAAAGCTTTAGGCGCTATTTTTTAGCTTTTGACTTTTGTGTTGAATTTGTGAAAGTGGAGTAAGAGGGCTCATGGAAGGGGAAAGCAGGAAAATGGGCTTGCGAAATAGACTGGTTAGACAGCTTTACTGGTTAACAGCCTTCTGCTCGCTGCTAGTTGTTTTAATTTGCTGTTGCCATGGTAAAAACAAATCAATATCACATGGCCACCAGCCAGTCCCTTGCTCACTCTGGGATTGCGGCGTGCCATAGAAATTCAAGATCAGGTACTCAAGATTCCAAGCAAGAATTGGGGAGCAGAGGGGTTGAGCGCCCGCCTCGGAGAAGTCTGTGTGCTCCTTGGGGGGGGGGGGGGGGCTCAGCCTCGTACGCGTTTTCTCTGCCTTTCTGTTTCTGGACTCACCTGCTGGTCACAAGAATAGACGGGCAAGCAGGCCTATTGATTTGTTTACAGTTTCTGAAATGACCACAGCTCTGATCCACAGCGAAGTCAGGCTGGCAGCCTTGCCAGGGGTGAAGGATGCTCATGAATGAAAAAGGTGGTCGTGGGCTTGAGGGTGGGGGAAAGCGTTGGTTGTTGAAAACGGACGTGAAGGTCCCAGCCGTCCAGGTCCGATACCGGTGCTTGGCATCATGTCAGGAAGAGTCAATATAGGGACTCTGGGGAGCAAATGGGCAAAGGAGAGGATGGGTGTTTCCGACAGGGAGGGGGGAAGGGAGGGGAAAAAACAGCCGAGTCAGCAAGTCGCAAAGTCAAGGGTGAGTCCAAAGTCAGGCCTTTGGAAGCAGGAGATATTCTGGAGCCGAACAGGGCAAAGGACACTGAAATCTTTGCAGGTAGACGGCCTGTGGCGCAACCCCAGGTCTGGCCAGGCATGGAAGAAGTGACTGGAGAGAGCTACGAAGGTGCCCTGGGTTTCTGGAATGGTGGGGGGAGGGGGGACAGGGAGGGATCAAACAGGAGTAGTTGCTGCTGGCCCAGGGACCTTGAAGTGAAAGGTCGCCTTGGTTTCTCGGGGAAGAATGAGACAGAAATAACTTAACGGGCTTTGTAAATTTGTTACAATACTGGTTGTTTTCTCCTTCTTGGAGTGTTTGGCTCTGCACAGTGGTTGTTTGTGTTTATTTGGAATTTTTTTTTTCCACGGGCGCACAGTTTGCCGCAGCTGGGATCTTTGGGGAGGAAGGCGCCCAGGGGTTCAGGCCTGGTGTCGCAGGGCTGGTCTGGGGCTTGGCTGAGATTGGAAGCAGGTGTGAAGGTAAGGCAGGAGGAGGAGGAGGGAGGGGGGTATGAATGGGAGCCCTGGAGGTGTGCTCCCCTCACTTGGCAGACTTGCTGGGGGAGCAACAGTGGGCACCCCGGTGTACTTTAGTGCGGACAAAGGGCTGCATTGTCTGGGAGATCCTGGTCAGTCTATTCCATCAATCCATCAACAAGTGTTTATTAAACACCTCTTGGGTTCCCTGGCTTTTGCCGTTTGGCCAGAACAAGGCAATTACCTAATATCTCCTTGTGTGTGCGTGCAAAAGACAGGGCAGGAAAGAAAAGTGATGCAAAATTATAAGTTTCAGACTTGGATAATAATCACGTTATCGGCCGGCAGGAATTTAACATTGTTAAGGCTCCGATTAATTGCAGGCGTCAGGCAGTCTTGGTGTGTGTGTGGGGGAGGCAGGAGGATTAAGGGAAGGCCTGGCGACTGTTTTTTTTTTTTAATATCTATTTGAATTTCCTCGACTCCTAGTTCTCAGTATATAAACGCGATCTCAACCACATCTGTAGATCTAAGGTGAGTGCGAGGCCTCTGGAAAACGTCCTAATTCCGAGCTGAGAGAAATCATCCAGGCACATCAGATTTGACCCTAAAGTCTCAGGAAGGGGGGGTGGGGTAGGTGGGAGTCATCCCCCCTAAAAAAATACTTGAATCCCCCCGCATTTGAGCCTGGGTGCTGGTGCCGGCTAAGACCCCTTGCAGTCATCTCCCTGTCCCCCCCCCCCAGTTCTGCAGGAAAACTTGGTTCTAGGAGCTGGAGGAGAAACCTCCCCCTCCCTCCCCCCAGCCCACCTTTTAGACATCTGGTGTCACCTTTTAGACACCCCCCTCCCCCCCCAAGCAGAATTCCTTCGGGAAAGTGAGCTCCCTTCTTAAACACCCGAGTTTGTGTTTTGTTTTCCTAAGCGCCCATAAAACGCGGGAGTTCGGGGGCTGGCAGACGCGTCGCCGGCCGGGTAAGGGGCCCGTTTTGGGGGGCCGGCGGGGAGAGCGAGCATTAGCCGAGCTCCAAGAATTCCTCCCAGGGATGGGTCTCGGCAGGCAGACGGGGAGGTTCGGAGGTTTGCGAGGAGCTGGGGACCGAGGCGAGCCGGTTGCTGCGGGGGAGGAGGGAGGGAGGGGTGGGGTGTGGAGAGGGGTGCGGGGGAGGGGGTGAGCCGGCTCGCTGGCAGCCGAGATGCAGAAAACGCTGGGGTCTGGGTGCGAAGCACTCGGTGATCCACAAACACCCTGAACAAGGGATTTGCAAACAAGATAAGAATAGGTCCCCGCACGGGGGGGGGGGGGGGGATCGGCGGCAGAATTAACATTTGTATCGGTCGTTCGTCCGCTTAAAAACACCGGCTTTGGCCGACTTTTGTCTCAATTAGCAGCTCCCGCCGGGTCAACCCGGGGGGCCCCAGCCTGGCCCCGCACGCTCTGCCAGGAGATGCGCTCGGCCCTTGGGTGGGATTTGGAAACCTGGATATCCCCACCCCCACCCCCTCAGTGGGTCTGTTTTCTTGCCTTTTGAAGAACAGGGGAAACTTCCCAGTTGCTCCTGGGCACCCTTAGGTGCGTGCAGGCCCATCCCCCCCCCCCCCCCGCTGTGGCCTTGGGCGAGTGCGTTTCTAAGCCCGGACTCAAAGCCTGGGGGACTTTAGGGACCGAGGCGCGGCTGGCTGGCTGGCTGGCTGGCTGGCTGGCCCCGTGCTGAAGCGTGGTGGGTTTGGCAGGGACGCTGCTTCCAGAACAGGGTGTTCTTCTAGGGTGTAAATGCCCTAAAGGAGGGGGGGGGGAGTGGGGAGTGGGGGGAGGGGCGGGAAGGGTGGGGAAGGGCGGGCAGATCCAAAGTTGATAATGGAACCAAAATGCTCTTGCTTAAGCGTCTCACAACATCTCACAGTGCTCTGGGGGAAGGGACAAGAGTGTTGTAGAACTCAGCATGTGACCTTAGGAGAGACCCTCCCGCAGTTCATACTGTCCCCCGCCAGGTTCCTGGAGGCGGGGAGGGAGTGCAGGGGGTCTCGGTGACGCACGTGTGACCCCCTCTGCTCTCTAGTCACCGGAGCCAGGGCTGGAACTTGGCCCCCGTGCACCCCCTCACCCACCTGGGCCTCACGGAGAGGCGAAACTGTTTCAACGGAGCAAAGACAATGAGGAAAATAAAGACAATTTGTTTGTGGGCGGAAAGAAAAAAGCTGGAGTGAGAAGGTCAATTATTTACATGGCATAAATATGGGGGGGGGCACATGATAGTGAGAGTGTCTTCTGTGTCTGTCTGTTTTGAAGCTTAATCGTTTCTTCTGACGGTGAAAGCATCATCCTTAGACCCTGTTTTATAAATCGCTGAGTTTGAGGGAGGTTCAGAAATGTGCTAAAAAGCGCGTCTGTCTAAAATAGGGTAAATTGGGGCTGGAGCAATAGTACAGCAGGGAGGGCGTTTGCCTTGCACAGGGCTGACGTGGGTTCGATCCCCGGCATCCCATATGGTCCCCCAGTGCCACCAGGAGTAATCCCTGAGCATCACCAGGTGTGACCTCTCCCCCCAAGTAAAATAAGGTAAACTGAGGTCTCTATATGGTAGAAACCTGTTCACAACCGTTCAATGAGCTCCATCTTTGTGTGTGTGTGTGTGTGTGTGTGTGAGAGAGAGAGAGAGAGAGAGAGAGAGAGAGAGAGAGAGAGAGAGAGAGAGAGTATTGGAAGGTGTGCTTAGGGCTTACCCCTGGCTTTGCATTCAGGGATCATTGCTAGTGAGGCTCAGGGACTATACAGGGGGTTGAGGATTGAGCTTTGGTTACTGTGTGCAAGGCAGGGGTCCTCCCCGCTGAATTATCTCTCCAGCCCCAAATAGTCTTGAAATACTCGGCAACCTGTCCTGGAGCTTTCTGGGAATGGATGTTGCCTAGGGGAGAGCCCAGCCCAGGCAATTTTTGGGAAGACAGTCATGTTTTTAATCATGATATCGAGCTATTTTTAAAAATCTATGTGTTCCTGGCATCTTAGACGCGAACTTCAATTCATCAACTAAAACATATTGGGAAGCAAATTCTCTAATATCAATGATTTACTACTTGTAAATTTAAAAGCTCAGTCCTCTTGGACTGGTGTCTTAGACACACTTGGAGTTGTCAACTGATGAATTTTGTCTAGAGGAGTGTTTCTAAAATGGGATGGCTACACCCCAAACCTGCAGCAGAATGTTCCTGTAAGTAAGGCCAAGACTTGGTTGGACTGGGGTTAGTCCTGGCTCTTCAGCTCTGGCTCAGTCATCACTCCTGGCGGTGCGAGGGGCACACTGTGTGGTGTCAAGAATTGAAATGAAGCAAAACATGCACCTTAACCCTTCTTTTAGCTCTCTGTCCTAGTTGAACGTGTGTCTCATGTGTTATTTAACTCATCCTTTTACAATGTTCATTTTCTTGTATGTTTGATCATTTCCACCCCCGGCATTGGTATGCAAGTGTAGCTAGCACTGCACTAGTCTTCTCATGGTAGTTCCTGCTTACAAGTATTTACTCCGATGGGGTACGTGACCGGAACATCTGGAGAGGACCATAGTCAAAATCAGAAAGGTCATCTAGGAAAGGAGGAACAGCCGAACGCCATTTCTTAGCACGGGCAGAAACAGCGTTGGGGATCAGAGGGTTGTGGGTAGGGCCGTTCCAGGGGGGACAATCCCCGTGGGGACGGGCTGAGCCGTCGGGCGGAGTTTGCTTTCACGAACTGGAACTGCACGTCCAATGCGTTAATGGGAAACGGTCAGACAGGCTTAGAGGTTAGAAATTTTGTGGCGAGTCATGCCACAAGCCAGAAAGCATTTGCAGAATTCCAGACATGATGTGGAAAGGAGCTAGATTGCAAAACACAGGGTGGGTGAGGATCGAGGAGAAAGGGAGGATCCAAAAGGCAGTGTGAAGGGGAAAAATTAGAACAGATGCTAGGGAGAACTTAGAGACTGCAAAATGATGTCGGGAGAGCTTTTCAGGGAACTGGGGGCGAAGATTAGAAGATGGGGGCTGGTGGGAAGGGGTTTGTTTCCAGGGCTGCAGGGGTGAGTTTAGAGCTCTGGCCTTGGCCTTCTTCGCTGAGGATGAAGCCACACATGGGTTGTCTCAGAGACGCTTGGAAATGTGGAACTGGGGAGCTTAGACCCCCCGGGCCGGGCCGCAAGTGCCAACCGCTACACACGTCAGTGAAGCCGCGGTTGGAAGCATGTGGCGGGGTGCTTGTGACCTCTAGAAAGAAGGGGGCATTCGTGGAGAGGGCAGGTGGCCAGGGGCGAGCTTTGGGGAAGACTGCCAGGGACCTCGGAGAGAATACAAGCGAGCAAAGTATCAGTATAAATAGCCCCAGAGGAGCAAAATCGTCAAGCAGAGATGAGTAAGCAGGCCTGGGATGTGCCATCTCGGTGACTCCCGCGGATGACAGTGCATTCTTGTCCCCAACAGAGGTTACCAGCTTTGACCGGAGCCCCACGCGATGGTCCTCTCAGAAGCTAATACTGGTTCATGGTCACAGCTCAAGCCACAGAATGTTGGATTGACAAGGAGACCATTTACCTGTAGCTTGTTTATATCCAGTTGGCTGTGAGAGTATAGACCTTCACAGTGACTGGAAACAAATATTTAAAAACCAACTATTGCCAAATACTAAATATTTTGTACTTGGTACCTCAGAATATACTGTGTGTGTGTGTGTGTGTGTGTGTGTGTGTGTGTGTGTGTAGATTAGGACATGAATTCCAGAGTGACTAGAATTATCATTGGGTATCAGTCATGCAATTCCCAATAACTCAGGGATTTAGGAACTCTTGGATGTAGTCGGAGTTGACTGAATCTAGGCTAAGATGAAGTCTAACCCAGTGTTTTTCCTTTTCAATATTTTTAAAAATGTTTTATTGTTTTATTGTGTGTTTGTGGGTCATACCTGGTGGCGTTCAGAGGTTACTCCTGGCTCTGAGCTCAAAGATCAACCCTGGCAGTGCTCAGTGAACCAAGTAATTTGAAGGATCAAAGCAGGGTCAGCCACATGCAAGGCAAATGCCATCACCCCTAACTGTCTGGCCCAGGCCTGATTATTTTAAGAATTGATTATGACTCTGAACCCGAGAAATGCCTTTTGAGGTTGTCTTTTAGACCACTCTCACTTTGTGAGAACTTTTTTTTTTTTTCTCACACTGGCTCACAGGGAATCATTTCTGGATCCACGAGAACTGTTGATTTGGATTCTGCAGAACAGGGACTGAATTTTCTTTCATTCAATTTTCTTTTTTTCAGGGGGGGTGTAGGGTCCACCTGGTGAGGCTTGGGGCTCACTCCTGGCTCTACTCAGGGCTCACTCTAGGTGGGTCTGTAGGACCATATGGGCTACCAGGAACTGAACCCAGGTCAGCCACCGGCAAGGCAAGCGCACTGGACCTGCTGTTCTCTGGCTCCGTTCCAAGCTGAGCTGCCTTTCCCCGTGAGCCTGCCTGGCTGTCTTCTCCTTGGACACAGACTCTTCCCCATCCCTAAGAAAAGTGCTCTCGGCCTCTGGGGAGGGCCGGCCTGTTGGTTTATGTGTCTGCTCTGTTCCCCCAAGGCTTTTTCCTCGGAATATGTCTTTTCACTTGCCTTTTCTCGGGCCTTTTGGCTGCTGGTGAGCTGGAGCCTGAGAGTCTGGCTTTGTCCTCGGCCCTCAGGCCTCCAGGGGACCATGCAGGGAGCAGGACACACTCAGCGTTTCCCTGTAAGAGGGACACATTGCCCGTCTTGCGTCCGCCTCCACTGATGCAGAGTAGGGAGGACCTGTCACGGGCAGTTGAGAGGACCCTTTTTACATGCAGTTAGGATGTTCTTGCAGCCTGTGTCAGGGCAGGCTAAGAGGGACGCGCTCTCTAAGGTAGTCGGTGCAGTGAAATGTCCTGAGCTGGACTGAACCCCGTTCTCTCTGTGGCTGGTCCTACCTCTTGCTCCATGCCCGACCATCTCCCCTCTTCATCTCCACCGGGGACCCCTCTTTCCTAGTCAGAGGAACCCAGCTTCCATGATGGTACGGAAGCCAGGGGTCATCTAGTGGTGGGGAGGAGGGATTAGCCTTGCATGCAGCCAACCTGGGTTCTGATTCTAGGCATCCCATAGGGGCCCCCAAGCCCTGCCAGGAATAATCCCCGAGATAGATCCAGAGTAAGCCCTGAGTACCTCCGGGCGTGACCCCCAAAACAAAACAAAAAGGTAATGTACTCATTGGGTCCACATAACAACAGATCTCGGGGGGGGTTCTGCACCTTTTCATCCCACCTCTGAGGAAGGAGGGAAGGGAATGTGCTAGACTGAGCTCATGCAGTGCCTTCTTGGGGCTACGCCTCAGCTTTGATGCAGTTCAGCTTTCTGACACTATGAAACTGAAGCAGGGAGGCAGAGGTCCTTGCCAAGGTCACAGGCTGGCAAGCGACAGAGCAAGGCGGGTGGCCTCCCAGCTCTCAGCCTGTCCCAGCTGGGGCTGGCGTAGAAAACCTCTTCTCGACTGTGGACTGTTTGCAGGAACCCTTGACCAGTTGAGTGGGCTATACCGGCTAAGGAAAGAGTGGCAGCCTGCGTGCGGCTCTGCCCCTGTTCTCCTGATGACAGTGGTGATGGAGGCACCTGGGAAAGTGTAGTAGGGTGGGTGCTAGAACAGCTCCATTGTCTGTTGTAATGAGCTGGCCTTGACCTTGGAGGGAGGGAGGGAGGGAGGGAGGGAGGGAGAGAAAGAGTGTGTGTGTGTGTGTGTGAGAGAGAGAGAGGAGAGGGAGAGGTGAGAGAGAGGAGAGAGAGAGAGAGAAAGAGGCAGAGCGCGCCTAAAGATGTATCACTTGTATCACCTGTCATCCCGTTGTTCGTGGATTTGTTCGAGCGGGCGCCAGTAACGTCTCCATTCGCCCCTGTCGCATGCTAGTGTAGCCCAATGGCGTCTGCTCGCTCCAGGAACACGAAGCACCTCAAGCAATTCATTCAGGGTCTTGAGGAAGATGTAGGTGCACCTTACACAGACAGCGTCACATAGCAGGACACATTAGCTGCTAGCAGATGTCAGGGCTCCTTACTA
Source organism: Sorex araneus (assembly GCF_027595985.1). Lineage (NCBI taxonomy): Eukaryota > Metazoa > Chordata > Mammalia > Eulipotyphla > Soricidae > Sorex > Sorex araneus. Next base: position 289,821,615 of record NC_073302.1, read on the forward strand.
GCTACGAGCCCAGCAGTGAGATGTTGTGGTGTTGTGGCTTTGCCAGCCTGGTGTTGTGGCTTTGCCAGCCTCGACGGGAATTCCTCGAAATCCCTTCGCTTCCCTCTACTCCCCTGCACGCGGAGCTGGGGTGCTCTCCACTGACTGAGCCCTGGGTTTCTCTATGCCCCCCTTCTGCCAAGGCTGCGCTGGGTCCCATGGTGGGTGCTTGGTGGTGGTGATGGGGGGGTGCTTCTCACACCTGATTCAGAGCTTGGGAGAAAGGACCATTCATTGGCCCCGTCCAGAAGCCCCTCATTTGAACCCTGAGGTATCAGCTTCCTGGCTGCCACCCCAAAGACAGTCCCCTCAGGAAGCCAAACAAACCCTATCTCTAGAGTTTCCCTGTTTCTTTTCTTTAAAGTCCCCTGTTGCAACCAGGCTGCAATTAAGAGGCAGGATCAAAGGGACTGGCTGCCACAGGCCGCTGGGACCCACAGGGAGAGCTTTGGTCTCTTTAACTCTTCACTGCCCAGGACCTGTTCTCCTAGTCAAGGCTTTGTTCCTGGGGTGCTCGGCGGCAAAAAGGAGTGAGCTGGAGGAGCACTGGAGGGATTCAGATGCCCACCCATAAAACCATAAGCCCAAGGTGAAAGTCAGAGACCCCAAGTTGGAGAAAAAAAAAAAATCAGAGAATTTTTCTAGCAGCTTCTTTTTTTTTTCTTCATGTTTCTGTATTAGGGGCTACTCGGGTCTCAACACTTGGGTGTCACACCATGTGATCACGGGGACCGAAGACTGTATGGTCTCCTGCATGCAAAAGCTGCACCCCAACCGTTTGCACCCCGACCCCCTGCTTCTCACACTTTAACTCCCTGATATCAGCAGTTCCTAGGAGCTGCTAGCTCACCTGTTGCTAGGCCACCACGGCCAGCCTTCCTCGATGCCTTCCTGGGCTGACATGGCCCATGCGCCCCTCTGTCCTTCGGTCCTTGGCCCTTGCTTAGGGAGGAGGGACCCCACCCCAGCCCAGTGCTCTCCTGCAAGCAGATGAGCCCCTTTCATTTTTTTTTTTTTTGTTAGAGCAACCAGATTTGCCACACATGGACTGTGGGTAGCTTTGACCCCTGTTTTTCTGGTTGGTTTTCAGTTTGTTGGGTTTTTGCTTGGTTTGGGGGCTATACACAGCAGTGCTAGGGGTGCTCGAAGCGGGGCCTGTGATGTACAAAGCTGTAGGCAGCTCACTGAGCTCTCTCCAGCCCTGCACTCAGCTCTGCTGGAGAGAGAAAGAGGGCCCTTCCGTTTTCTCGAGCTCTGTTTACAAATCGGAGTACAGGGGAGAAAAGCTAATGGGGAAAGGTGAGATGGGAACAGACTGCATCTTCCCAAGCTGCAGGGAGCACTTAGAATCTGGTTTCAGTCGCAACAATAAGGTCTAGGAGTCTCCAGAAATACCTGGCAAGATGTTGGGCTTGACTCATAAACCTCCCGTAGTCTGAGAAATTAATAATAGAGACATATCTGTAGGTATGAACCTATGTAGGTCGATCTATATGTACGCCTGTAGGTAACTACGGATGTCGGTTCGGATCTACTTGTACATACATCAGTGTTGGTGGATTCCTGTGAAGAGCTAGTGTGGGGTGCTTGTTTATAAACAGATGAACATACATATTACGCAGCTCGAGAGAGATTCAGGATGGGATACGTGCAGGTAGAGATGGAGGAGTGGACGGGTGGGCTCCCTACCATCCGAGGACCACCGGAGGCAATTTGTAGAGGTCACGCAGTGGTTTTGTGGGCTTCGTTTTGTCTTCACTTTGTGTGGGGGCTCCACAAAAGGGGGGATGTTTTTAGCAGCAGTGGCGTGTGGCTTTTGTGTACCGGGGGCGCCCCGCAGAGTCCTGTAGCAGTTTGGAGAGATGCTCCTCGGCCGTCCGCACATGCCAAGGTCACCGAAGGAACTCATTAATCCGGGGCCCTGGGCAGCAGGGACCTGCCTTTCCTTCCTCGGAGGGAGAAGCCAGGAAGGATTTTCTCGCTCAGTTCCGCCCAGGTCTACTCCGGGGCGGCCTGAGCAAACAAAGAGGGGGTGAGGGCTAGTAAACCATTTCCCGGCTCCTGGCGGTCCCACCCCCAGACAAAGCCTGTTGTAAAGCTCTCCAACGCGCACAGGGCCGAGCTCGCTCATTTCTCTTCGGAAAATTCCCAGGTTGATATTTAACTGAAAGATCTCCAGGTCCCTAGTTCTGCTGCTTTCCCACAAACTCTGCCTCTGGTGGGGAAAAGAAAAGAAAGAGGAAGAAGGAAAGAAGGAAAGAAGGAAAGGGCTTTTACTCCCAGCTTCATCAAGCCCTGGGAGGCCAGCTCACGCTGTCGTGCTCAACGTTGGCGTGGCTCAGAAAAACTGGAAATTTTCAAGCTGACGGCAAAGAAGCAAGAATTTTCTCTTGGTGTGCCGCCCACCCGGCAGGGTAAAATTGATGTCCTCCCTCTCCGACCACACTAAATAATTGATCAGGGACAGTGCGAGGAAACCGTGAGGGCCCAGAGCCCAGCCTGGGAAGCTGGGAGGTGGGGTTGGTCCTGTTGCTGGGCCTGTTGTTGGTCTGTTGTTGGCCTGTTATTGATCCTGTTGTTCGCCTGTTGCTGGTCTGTTGTTGACCTGTTGCTGGGGCTGTTGCTCGGCTTGTTGTTGGCTTGTTGTTGGTCCTGTTGCTGGGCCTGTTGTTGATCTGTTGCTGGGCCTGTGGCTGGGCCTGTGGCTGGGCCTGTTGTTAGCCTGTTGTTAACCCCTTGTTGGTCTAGTTGCTTATCTTGTTACTGGTTCTGTTGTTGGCCTGTTGCTGGGCCTGGTGTTAGTCTGTTGTTGGCCTGTTATTGGTCCTGTTGTTCGCCTGTTGTTGGTCTGTTGTTGGCCTCTTATTGGTCCTGTTGTTTGCCTGTTGTTGGTCTGTTGTTGGCCTGTTATTGGTCCTATTGTTCGCCTGTTGCTGGTCTGTTGTTGATCTGTTGCTGGGGCTGTTGCTTGGCTTGTTGTTGGCTTGTTGTTGGTCCTGTTGCTGGGCCTGTTGTTGATCTGTTGCTGGGCCTGTTGTTGGTCCTGTTGTTAGCCTGTTGTTAACCCCTTGCTGGTCTAGTTGCTGATCTGGTTACTGGTTCTGTTGTTGGTCCTGTTGCTGGGCCTGTTATTGGCCTGTTGTTGGCCTGTTGCTGGGCCTGGTGTTAGTCTGTTGTTTACCTGTTGCTGGGCTTCTTGTTGGCCTGTTGTTGGGCCTGTTGTTGGTCCTATTAGCTCCTTGCTAGTCTAGTTGCTGACCTTGTTACTGGTTCTGTTGTTGGTCCTGTTGCTGGTCCCTTTGTTAGCCTGTTGTTGGCCTGTTGCTGGGCCTGTTGTTGGTGACTGCCAAGTCCCCTCTTCAACAGACAGGCGTTGGGTCCTGAGTTAATTGGTCCTGCTGCCGTGTGATTTCTCCGCTGACGTTGTGCTCCCTTCCTCCCAGCTTGATGGTCAGCTCAGAAAGCCCCAGTGGCACACTGGCGTGGCCTGTGTCTGCGCTGAGGAGGGGCCCCAGGACTGAGTGCCCCCACCCTTTACTCGGAGGCTCCGCCCTAGCTTAGCGATTCCCCGGACTGTGGAAGTAAGCGAGTTTGTGGCCCGTTTCCTCGTGGCAGTAGCCAGCAGGTCCTCGAGTCGGGTTTAAGAGATTGTGTGTCTTGTTCACCGCTTGAAAAGCAGGGGAAAAAAAAATCAAAACCATATGTTCTGTTCAGCTCCAGGCTGCTGGGCCGCAGCCCGTGGTGTAATGACACCCGTGGACCATCCACGTGTGTGAGGGCTGCGGCCCAGGCGACGGCCTGCCCGGCCGAGGCCCGGCGCAAGGGCCGACTCTGTTTGCTTCCTTCGCAATATGGCAGCTGGCTGGACGCCTTCCAGCGCCTAATGGGGGGAGCAGAACGAAACTGCATGGACTGACTTACTTCCCTCCTTCACATATTCCTTCTTTCTCTCACATGACCGGGATTGAAAATTAGAAACACTTTTCTCCTACACACAAAATTGCTCCCTCTCACACACTTAAGAAAAATGTTTCCCCCTTTATCTCTCTGCTTTGAAATGGCAGTTGCTCTCTGCAAAGGCGTCTCGAAGAAGCCAGCCTGCACCGGGCAGCGCATCTCAGGGTCCGTGTGAAAGGGAAGCAGCAAGTGAGAGGGAGGGGCCGGTTAAGGACTGGGATTGGCCTTGGGGCCAAAGGGTACCTCAGAGACTTTGCCAGGACGCTAACATCCTCTTTCTCGGTCTGGGTGTGGGTTGTGCAGATGTACCCACTTTCTGAAAATCTGCAGTGTAGGACTCTTCAGATAGTGCTCTTTCCTGTCTCGAATCAAATTTCAAAAACCGGAGCTGGCTTGGGCCTGCGGAGAGAATATGCACTTCGCATGTAAGAGCCCCGTATTTGCTTCCCATCACCACATGGTTGGTCCCACTGGGGATGACTCTTAAAAGACTTGAGAGCCAGGAATATCTCCCTTAAAGGTGACCCCCCCAAAACCAAAGAAGCTTAAAACTCAATTTCAAAAATAAAGCGGGTAACCTGATGGTATTGAATTAGAGATGTGTGTAGGGGCTAGAGCAGTAGTACAGAGGATGAGGCTTTTACCTTGCACACGGTGACCGGGTTCAATCCCCAGCGTCCCATATGGTCCCCCAAGCACTGCCAGGAGTAATTCCTGAGTGCAGAGCCAAGAGCAACCCCTGAGCATCACTGGGTGTGATCCAAAAAGCAAAAATAAAATAAAATAAAAATTCGGGGATGTCTGTGGGAAGGTGCCGTTATTTGATGCTTGATGCTTTCTCCCCAGCCAGGCCTGCTCGTATGGCTTCTGGTGTAGGACCCCAGCCTCACTCCTTCCAAGAGCCAGGAAGGGCCAGATGCCCTGGGGTGGCCCAAGGGGCAGTTGGCACATCCAGCCTTAACTTGTAAAGAAAGAAAACCCCTGTTTTTAGCATGAATACTGTCAGCAGTAACAATAACAAAAGCAACAATAATATGTGATGTCCTACTATACACAACCTCTGTGTCCCTGTTTTTATTCTTCACAAGCTTAGACAAGTCTTCCTTGGAGGGTTTTTTTTTTTTTTTTTTTTTTTTTTGTCACTGTGGCCGTAGGAGTTGTTTTCTATTTAGCTGTCAGGACTCGAGGGAGGGAAGACGCAGGGGTGCCCGGAGGCTTGTTCTCTTGGCCCTTTCTGGTGGTACAGATCTAGATTTGGGGGCGCCTGGTTAAGTCAAGGGAGAGCAGAAGAGAAAATCAAATATGTAGGTAGAGAAATGCAAATAGAAACATGCAAACCTCCAATATCCGGTGAGGGAGAGGAGGGTGGCTGGAATCAACCTTGAGCTGCAGGTTAGCGGCACAGATTTGAACCCAGGCTCTGCCACTTGGGCTGAACACATACCCATCAACTTCTTGGAGCTCTGGTCTCCTGCTTGGCAGGAGTCAGGTGATCATGCCTTAGCTCAGGAGTCTCGTGAAGATTTCCTGAAACAGTGTGCCAGAAAGTGCCCTGCAAAAAATAACGTTAATTTTTTTTTGGGGGGGTCACACCCAGCAGTGCTCAGGGTTCCCTCCTGGTTCTAGGAATCAAACTGTGGTTCTCGGAATCAAACTGGCTTGGCTGCATGCAAGACAAACACCTTAACCTCAAGCCTCTCTCTCTCTCTCTCTCTCTCTCTCTCTCTCTCTCTCTCTCTCTCTCTCCTCTCTCCTCTCTCCTCTCTCCTCTCTCCTCTGTCTCTCTCCTCTCTCCTCTCTCCTCTCTCTCTCTCCTCTCTCCTCTCCTCTCTCTCTCTCTCTCTCTCTCTCTCCTCTCTCCTCTCTCCTCTCTCCTCTCTCCTCTCTCCTCTCTCCTCTCTCCTCTGTCTCTCTCCTCTCTCCTCTCTCCTCTGTCTCTCTCTCCTCTCTCCTCTCCTCTCTCTCTCTCTCTCTCTCTCTCTCTCTCTCCTCTCTCCTCTCTCCTCTCTCCTCTCTCCTCTCTCCTCTCTCCTCTGTCTCTCTCCTCTCTCCTCTCTCCTCTGTCTCTCTCCTCTCTCCTCTCTCCTCTCTCTCTCTCCTCTCTCCTCTCCTCTCTCTCTCTCTCTCTCTCTCTCTCTCTCCTCTCTCCTCTCTCCTCTCTCCTCTCTCCTCTGTCTCTCTCCTCTCTCCTCTCTCCTCTGTCTCTCTCTCCTCTCTCCTCTCCTCTCTCTCTCTCTCTCTCTCTCTCTCTCTCTCTCTCTCTGGCCCTGATGGCTAACACAGTTTTTCCCTGTCAGGGCAAAAACACTTTCTACTTAGTGGAGTTTTCTTGGCTGCAGAAGAATTTGCAGGGAAGGGGGCAAAGAGAGGAGGCTATGTGTAAGGTCAAAGAAGTAGGTCTGAAATTTTCCTCCTGTCCTTTTCCTTCCTGGAATTGATGCTCGAGGAAGGCAGGGAAAATGTGGAAATAGATGACGGCGAAGAAGGTAACTCATGCCACCAAGGGAGCGGGGAGCAGAGTGAGTGTGGGGTGGTCCCCGGCAGCAAGGGTAGCTTTCCCGGAGGGCTGGGGAGACCTCTGGAAGAGAGCGCCTCCGACAGGGCCCGCGAGGGAGTCAGACTGCAGTGCAGGCAGCTGAGAAGCACCGTTGCAGAGTTTCCTGCAGCGTGGAATGGAAACTAGGGCAGAGACTAGGTGAAATGCTGGGTACGGACCAAACTGTGGAGGCTCCTGGGATCAGGCTGCTGTAGGGGAGAGAATTCTGTGAGCACTGGTGAGCGCTGAGAATTCTGACTCCGGGTTGTCATCATGAAGCCGAAACAGAGGCCCATGAGCATCAGGCAGGAGGTGATGGCGTTTCCCAAGGACAGAGATAAGGCTCCCTGGGAAGGAGAACGAGAGCAGCCCAGCTGCCCTGCGGACCGTGAGCTTGGGGAACAGCAGCTCCCCTTGGCTGGTGACCTGCACAGGCAGAGAGCGGTGGGGAGAGGAGTTTGGGTCACGAGACGTCTGGAGAGACTGTAAGATGTCCTGGTGGAAGTGTCGGTCTGGACTTGAGTAGAGTTTAGGGCTAGATGTCTGTCATTCATCCATGGGGGGAGGGGCGGGTATCCGAAACATCAAGGGAGTTGGGATTATCTAGGAGGTAGGTGTCATCTGGAAAGTGGCTGCTGGCACCATCTTGGAAAATGTTCCATTGGGCCCTGTAGTGAAGAATTACAGAGAGGACAGGTATAGTGCGGGCCTCTCTGTGCCCCTAAATCTGACCCTGTAAATAATGCCTGCTGCTGATAGAATGTGAATATGCCTTTCCCATCACCCCACTAAAATCAAGGGATCATGGGGAATCATTCCAGATCCTTAAGAAAGCTCTATCAAGATAAATATTGAGCCTGGTACCAAGTTGTTAGCATGCTACCCAGGACCTTTGAGAGACATATTGATTAGGGGTGACTGAAAGTAGAATGTCAAGGTGAAAACACATAGGGTGGAAGTATGGGATATTGAGATCAGAGGAGAGATGGAGAGAGGCAGAGCTAAGAGGAAGCCAGGTAGGTTGAAGAGAAAGTGGGCTGAACTGTTTGGTGGCATCTATGCAGCTCTGAACCCCAGAAGAAAAATGGGAGATGGACAGAAATCCTCCCCCAGCTGGGGAAATGGTTTTAGACAATTTGTAGGAATAGGACTGAGTCTGCTCCTACAAGAAAGACGAAAAATGGCAACTCAGTTTGGAGGAAGGTGGTGGAGAAGGTCTAAGAAGCTCATGGAGGTCTAAGAGCTTCTCTGTGAAAACTTTTGTGAGTCTTTGCCTTGAAATGACTCAGCTCCATTCAGCAGAATTGTCATGATTGAGGCTCTTGTTATTAATTAAAGATTAGCTTTGCATTATCACAGACTTAAACAACATAGCATGACTGCTGTTTCTTTCCGAAAGGGTGAAGTCAATGTCATTTGTCGTTTTTGTTGTTTTTGTTGTTATGTTGTCATTTGCCCTGTTTTTCTCTTCACCTCATTGGGTTCAGCAGAAAGATAACACATGAGCTTAGCACTCGTCTCTTAAATATCAAAATCTGCCAGTATAGATGCCACGCACAGAATCTCACATGTGTCTTCTTATTGTCGCAATCTGCACACGTCTAAAACTTTATCCGATGTCTGGTAAGTAGTTGGTGCTCCATCAGTGTAGAATACAATCAAAGGATGGAAATGTTTTAAAATTTTCTGTAGTTGATTATTAGCTGTGAGTCACACTTCAAGAAGTCCGTAGCCTGTCATCCACCTCGACACACCCAGAGGTTTTTATGACACATGATGAGTGGGTGCACTTTCCCACTAGAAATCGTGTACACGTGCAGCTGAACTTCAGTAGTAGAAGTGGTCAGCCACCCCCCCCCCCCCAACACACACACCCTTATCAGTCAGGACTGGACTCTTTTTCACATTGTGACTTCAGAGGAGCCTAACCGACAGAACAATGGGCAGAGAAACGATGGACAAAGTGCAGAAACTGGGGTGTTATTGGGAATATCCTAATCCTGAAAAAAAGAGGGGAGGAGGAAAGGGGATTGTATTGCTTAATTTCCATGGCAGAGACTTCTTGTAATGTTTGGTCGCACAAATGTACACATGTCACAGATTGTTCATTTATCTGTCCTTGAAGGCCACCTGGACACCAAGTAAAAGTCAGGGATACCTGCAGTGTCCTTGAAGGAGTCACCGAGACAAGGTCACATTTCTGGGCTCCATTCTCCTTCCCACCCTTCTTCGTCCCCGGGTTAAAAAAGAACGTGTGTTTCCTTTAAGAACCCATTTCAAAACTCCTTACCATGACTCCCAATGCTGGTTTTGTTGGTTGGACTAACACTTGAGAAGCATGTTAAAAAGACTGATGACAGATTCCCAGGGCTCAGCCCCTGAGACTGATTGTGTGGTCCAGGGAGGAGCCCAGAAAGCTCCATTTGTTGGGAGCACCCACACAGAGATTCCAGGACTGATGATAAATAGATCTCCTGGAACCGGGTTGAGGTAATTCCAATTCTGGCTCTGCCCTACACTCTAGATGCACAATCTTAAGACAAATTTTAACATACTTTGAATCTTGGTTTTCTCATCTTTGAAATGAGAGGAATATTATTACTCTGGGGATGATTGGGATTAACTGAGATGACTATATTAAGAATTTCTATATTGCATGGAATAAACATTCAATATGAACTCTTTGGGAAATACTATTTTCCTGGGTGAACAGGAAGCTCTTGAGGAATCATTCTCCATTCCTGCCACTGATTTTTAAGTAATTTCCGAAGGAGTAGGGACTCCATCTGATTATGCCAACAATCTCTTAGTGTCATGTTATTGCTCACACAGGGATTACTAGTGAAAGTGCATGTAGTTTATTGCCTACAAAATAATTTTATGCCAGACTTTGGGAATAGTTTTTATTCTATTTTATTTTTTTTTAGGGATCGTAAGACACTGCATGATGGGCAGGTAGTTGAACACAGGAGAGCGGGCCCCATTTGAGAAATTCCATGTAGGGCATGTGAGAAAATGGAGTATTTGACCCTGGTCCCTGATCACCCAGACCTTGAACTGTTTTGGAGCAGATCAGATTGATTCTGGCCCTGCTCAGGCTGTTTTTAGGTCATTTGAGCAGATGGTATCTGGCTTGCGTTGGGCGTGTACTCTTAAACTTACCTTTTGGAAATGGATAGGTGGACGGACAGATGGATGGATGGGTGAGTGGATGGAGAGATTTCCTCTGAGGTCAAGAAACACTCTTGACATCTGCCAGTTACTTCTGGTCCTTGGGTCCCTAAGGAACGGCTGACCCCTTTGTTGCTTAGAAAATAAATAAGCCAGGATCGCTCCAAGGTGCTTCCTGAAACCATGTGTTTCTTCCTTCCTGGAGACACTGACCCAGTTGTCTGTGCTAGAAGATTCAGTGTCTCATGTTCTTTCTTTCCCACTGAGATCCTGTCAGTAGCCGAGATATTTTCACAACTGACATGCTTGCTGGAGCTCTGGATCACATGATTTATGTCAGTGTACACAGTCGCACGCACACGCACACGTACACACACACACAGGAAGAACTAGGTGTGGCCAGAGACACTTGGTCAACACACAGGGAGAAATCAGAACAGATAAATAGAAATGAAATACAGAAACAGGAAGAGTCTTGGATCCAGCCTTCAAGGGAGCAAGCGTTGCCAATGTTTTCCAAGTCCAAGTTTGCTTGCTTGCAGATCAACAGGGCCCCTGTGAATCATTTGCAAATGGCTCATCACCCTTCCCTTTGGAGAGTACTGAGGAAGACCCATTAATCTTTTGGCCCGGTAGACTGAGGCCACACAAAACAAGCCCCAAAACAAGGATGATGGGAACCGAAGCGTGCATGGGCCACGCCTCAGAGCTGCCCACGCGGCAGTGCACAGATACACAGGTCACGGGTGCTGACTACAGATGCCACCTGAGACCGGGAGGCTCACCTGACACCTTGTGTTTAATCTGACAGGAGGGAGGGAGAAGCTGTGAGCGAGGCTGGTTAGTTGGGCCCGTTCCAATTGCAGCAGATTTCGAGTTGAGAAGGATGCCTGGATTTAGATAACTGCGGAAGGAGAGCGGAAGACTTCCCATATCAAAGGAAACCATTCAAACAAAAGCCAATAGGAGGAAATGAGCTCTTATTGTATGCGCACATGGGGCTCTCCAGAGAGGAAATTGCCTGATTCGGGGGCATTTCCCAGGCCTGCTGGAGGCGCTGGGGAAGGCTGGGCTTGTGTTCCCACAACCTGGGCAAGGTGTCTTTCCCCACCCCAGCGGCGGCTGCAGAGCCACCCTTGTTAGCAGAACCACCCACGTTCCTAGGCTCCCCAAGCGCTGATGACAACACGGATCCTTGGGCGCCCCAAAGGCAATGCCCTGTGATCTGTGGCTTCTCATGAATTGTCGGGAAAAGTGGGGAGCAGGCACTTGGTTCACTTATTTTATGAACCAAGTCGTTGATGGGGAAGGCGTCTGTTCCCTGTGTGTTACCAGTTGAGATGCAGCCCGAGCCTTGCTGGACCACCTCACCGACAGCCCGTGTGCTCCCTGGGGGGCATCAGGCCAAACGGATTGAGGCCCAGCCCTTGGACTGACCGGGAAGCCTTTTGTACCCAGCCCTCTCACACAACAGTTGCACCACACAGAAAGTGGCTGGTGGCCACAGCTATCCAAAACACAATCCTGACCATGAGCTCCGGATTTCGCAAGTGACAGTCTGGGGCCCAGCACTTTTCCTGGCTCCTGGGAGAGAGAGCCCCTCCAGTCCCAGCTCCTGGAAATGAAGGGTCAAGAGGAGGAGCGCTGATTCCAGGAATCATCTTAAGAGACAGGAATTTCCCTGGGCCCTGGAGGCTGGGGTGGGGGGGGAGGCAGGGGGGGCAGAGGGGTGGGAGCCTCGCCTCAGACTTGTTCAAAGCGCTTGGAGTGAGCAGGGCTTGTTTTTTTCCCCCTTTGTGCTGTGTGATTGACAGTTTGAGTACAGTTAAGCTCGGATCTGTGGGGGCGCTACTCTAAGTGGCATGTATTATGGAGTCATTTTCCACTGACGTCATCCCCGGTAAGTGGCGGTGGAGAGAAAGTGAAATGAGAGAAGGCCCAAGAGGAGCCCAGACTCCGGACCCCAGCCTGTCTCTGAGAGGGGCGCCATCTTACTTTCCAACCGCTGGCCTGGACCACCGGTCCAGCCCTGGCCACTGACCCTGGAACTCAGAGAGGCCAGAGGCAGGCACTGCAACGTGGCCATGGAGGGGACAGTGGCATCGGAAGACAGTCCCCTTGGAACTGCCCCATTGCCAGTGGTGTTTATAAGGAGGGATGCTGGAGGATGAAAAGATCTCCAGTTTCCTCCCGAACTGTTCTGACGTTCCTTCCTCGGCTCACCTGGTCAGTCCGCAAGGCCAAGGGGAGGGCCCAGTGCTGTTTGGAAGGGTCGAGATGAGAGAGATGACTTCACTTCACCCTGCATCTGGGACACGGCAGCCTGGGGGTTTCAAGTTCAGGGACATGAAGGCTAACCTAGAGGGCACAGTGACGAGGGTCGTGTGGGGAGATGGGCGGGGAGGGGGGGCCGGTTAGGGTAGTGGTCAGCGAGACAGGGTGGAGAATGACCTTCCCAAGGAAGGTCATTAGAGCTGGACCTGGGAGGGGGCACAAAAGGCAGCACAGAAAGGAGAGACATTGTCACAGTCTCCTCCTAATTAGCATGTTCCTTCTAATTAGTGATTTCTGAGGCTTATCAAGCCTCATCTATAAACTACAACTAATAGGCACTTAGATAGGTTTGGGGGTTGTTGTTTCTTTTCCTTCTTTCCTCCCTATCCATCGAGGGAAAAGCACATGAATTAAGAGTTAATTTGCCAGTAAATCGCATAAAGGGGGGTGCTGCAGAGGATATGGGAAGGGAGGTATTTGATTCAGTTTGGCAAAGACTGGATAACAGATTCAATCCTCTGGTTTATGGATCATCTTGCTATCATTCATCAGAAGGCTCTGGACAAAACAAACCAACAAACAAACAAACCTGGGTAGAACTCACCAGATTCCCGATTGTTTTCCCATACCGCTGTCTTTCATGCATCAGAAAAGGCCAGAAAAGGAACCCCACCCTTTCACTGGGCTGCAGTGTGGACAGGAAAACTGCCCTCACTGGCAGAAAATGACGGAATGAAAAAAACCATCTCATCTCACCTTAGATAATGGTGGTTTCAGAATTCCTCCCCATTTCAAGACCCGTTCACAAAGTTAGGTCAGAGAAATATTTGTCAGATGTCAGTCCAATTCCTTAGTGTTGTTTAGTTTATTTCAAACATCACAACCCACTCCAAATGGAGTACCCGGCCAGTGAAGGTATTCGCATGGAATTTGTTTGCTTGTGTTTTCAACTCGGAGACCTTTTGAGCTGCGCCTGGTTAGACACAGGCTGTCATTTTGAAAGCAACACATTGAGGGGAACAGAGAGAGTTCAGGCTGTAAGGCTGTAGCCTGGCACACAGCTGGCCCAGGTTTGATCCCCAGCACCGCATACGGTCCCTCTGAGCCCCGAATCACAGTGACCCTTGAGCCCAGAGCCTGGAGTAAGCTCTGAACACGGCTGGGTGTGGCCCCAAAACATTAAAAAAAAAAAAAAGAACCTATGGAAAGATTCAGAGAGAAAATGAGGTCAGTGGCCAAGGACACTACAGGATAGATTGTGACCAAGCTTACCTCCAGAAAACATGGAAACTAACAGAGACAAGTTGACGTTGGATCAAGACGACCCTGCACGTCACTTAAGTTTTCGGAGAACCATCGATGAGGCTTTGGCCCTCTCATTAACGGGGCATTTGTGTCTTTGTTTTACAATGTAGACCAGCTGATAATGTGCCTTGTTCCTCATTGACTTTGCTATCTCATTCTTTGCCACAATTATAATGGTCTGTTTGTTTTGCTGCTGATGCACACCAGCCAAAGAATCAGATATTTGTTTCCTGGTGCTTGTTTTGAAGAAATCAGTTCTGGGTACATCTTTACACTGCCCATCAAAACAGAGGCTTATCTGGGGTGGAAGATACACCAGGTTTCTACTGTGATCGGCTCGCCTGGACCCACGGTTATGGAAAATGAAATCCAAATAGGATAAAACTTCATTTCAGTCTTAATTACTGAAGAGCCTGAATTATGGACTATTCATCAGGATGTACACTTTTATTAATTATTATGACATACAGCAACTGGAACTGGCCAGGAGTATTTTATCTAATAATGGCTCTTAAGAAGTTTTTATTAATGACTAGATAAGAGTGATTTATAAGGAGTATTACAGGTATTTATATCCAAATGAGTGGTAATGAAATGCCTGGGAAGTTTGGTCTCAGAAGGAGGGTAAATATTCCCATTAGAGTTATATTAACAGGGTTAATTTATTCGGCAAGTACCCTCCCTCTCTGCCCCTTCTTTCCTATAAGTAGTTCAGAGTTAACCCTTTGTCCTGGCATGAGGGTGGTCATCACTCACAAGTGACTTGATCAGGTGGTATGACTGCCTGGAAACTTGTTTTGAAAGATTTCCCAGGACCGGGTCTAGATTCACAAGGAAGAAGTACAAGGGTCACCTAGGCTTGCCTGCAATGGGTGGCAGGGTGGAAGACAGGCTCCTTTGAAAGCCAGCATGTTCTAGCCTTGACCACTGCCCTTGCAACGTGCTCCAGAGTCGGAGTACTCCACACAGCCCTATCCAGAACGGGCTGCAGAATGATGACTCCAAGAGGCTGCTTCATATGTAGATGTCTCTGAAACCCAGAAGGTCAGGCTTCTGTCTGCAAGGGTGATAGCTGCTCAACTGTATTTTACCTCATTTAACTTCTCCGCAGGAGAGCAAAGTAAATTTGATAAACGGATGTGATAGGCAACTTTTATTCTTGCTAAGTTTGAGGAAAAAATTATTTCACAACTTTTCTTTTCCTGAGTGTGATAGGATGTGTGTGTGGGTGGGGGGGCGTGGAAGGAGAGAGGGTTGTTGAGAGGAATGAATCCGCTCATTTGTGGAATATAGAATAACTAGAATAACATGAGACGGACACCCAAGGACAGTAGACACAAGGGCCAGGAAGATTGCTCCATAGTTAGAAGCCTGCCTCATGAGATGGGGGAGAAGCAGCTGGAATAGAGAAGGGATCACTAAGTCAATGACGGGGATCGTTCGGGATGGAGATGTGTGCTGAAAGTAGATAAAGGACCAAACGTGATAGCCTCTCAGGATCTGTACTGCAAACCATAATGCCCAAAAGTAGAGAGAGAGTGTGGGGGAGATTGTCTGCCATAAAGGCGGGGGGGGGGTGGGTGATGATAAGGGAGGATACTGGGGACATTGGTGGTGGGGAATGTGCACTGGTGGAGGGATGGGTGTTTGATCATTTTAAGATTGAGACTTGAACATGAAAGCTTTGTAACTGTATCTCATGGTGATTCAATAAAAAATAAATAATAAAAATAAAGAGGCATGAGTCATTTGAAATGGTATTTTTGATATTTAGTATGTAGTTATAATTGGTACTGTGTTTGAAAGAAAATGATCAAGTGCTTATTTCACCCACTGAAACAAAGTAAAATTCAGAGGAGGCTCCACAGAGCAGCGTATACATTCTTTCACCTCTACACTAAATAATAGGTGATGCATGGGATTGACAAAGGGAATTCTTTTAAGATCATCATACTTAGCATGAGGACTTTCAAAAAGTTATTTCCTTTTCGAATTTAATGTTCCCAGCTGTCCTGAGGAATTGTACCATTTTACAGGTCAGAAAATGGAGGTTCAGAAAAGTGAGATGTAATTTGATGTACTAAAATTGGAAGTGTCCTCGAAACACGGAATGTTTGGAGTTCAGACTTCAGATTTAAGTCTTCGACGTTTAGAGTTCAGAAACGAAGCACAGATTGCTCGTTTCAACTTTTAAACAGGACTTTTGCAGTGAAATTTATATGTTGACGAATAAGAATTCTCAAGCTTTGAAATTCCGAGGATCCTTAAAAGACGTTGGCTACTATTGTATTTATCCCTCCTTCTCTCCGTGTGTGTGTGTGTGTGTGTGTGTGTGTGTGTGAGAGAGAGAGAGAGAGAGAGAGAGAGAGAGAGAGAGAGCTGCCTAGTGAACTTCAACTGTTTATTGCAACCCCCTCCATTTTTTTTTTTAAATTTCAAAGAGAAAATGTGAATCCCTTCTCCTTGTTAGAAAATTATTTAAAAACGCAGAGTGGAGGAAATTTTACATCAGGATAAAGACTGTAAAGTATCCAATAAAATCAGCAATGTGTAAAAAAAGACTATCGCCTTGACATTTTATACAGTATGTAAATTGCAGATCCAATCCAGAGGAAGTCTGCTTTCAGTTAAGCGCGGTGAATAAACTCCTGTTTCTGACGTCCCCCACCTCTTTCTTGCAGTGGGAGGGGGTGACGGGGTCGGCAGCAGAGAGGCTCGGTTTTTTTTTTCTTTCTCTCTCTGAGAAGCCTTTTTATTAATTTCTTTTGCTGAATTTTTGACCCTGTAACGAAAAAGAGGGCTATTGTACCCAGCCACACTACTGGACAGGCTAGCCCAGACGGGAATTTTCCTTCCTGCTGACGGACACAGACGTGAGCTTCATGAGCTGGTCGCGGCCAGCTTTATGGCCAAGCCAGTAGATTTTCTTAATATACTTAATGCCCTTCTGTAAATAGCACAGCGACAGACATGAATGGGCGTCACTTTGGGGGTCAAAGTGAGACTTTAGACTGGGGTGAGATTGTTGAGTTGCCTTAGTAATGAAACTTGTAATGAAACTTGTCATTGGAATTCTTTCTCATTGTAAAGCCTCCGATTGTGCACACCTATCCTTTGAGTGCATCTGGTCTACCTCTAAAATGAGATAGAGCGTGCTGGGAGCATATTGCTCACTCTATAAAAGTGTCAATGCTATTTCTAATATTAATTCTAATTGTATTTAAAAAAAAAATCTTTGGAGGTGATGCCGGCTCTGAGACAGTATCCCTTCTTTTCTTAGAAAGAGAATGCATTAAAAGAGCAATTTTCTCTATAGGTGTCCTTTTGTGTGTGCTGCTAGGGATAGAACCCATATCCTTGTGTTTGGGAAGTGAGTTCTACTACTGAGTTGACCACTATATATATATATGTATATATACATATATATATGTATATATATATGTATATATACATATATATATTTTAATGTTCCTCTAGGTGCTGGAGTGATAGCACAGTGGGTAGAGCATTTGCCTTGCACTATGGGTGGCTGGCCTGGGTTCAATTCCTCTGTCCCTCTCAGAGAGCCCGGCAAGCTACCGAGAGTATCCTGCTTGCACGGCAGAGCCTGGCAAGCTCCCCGTGGTGTATTCGATATGCCAAAAACAGTAACAAGTCTCACAATGGAGACGTTACTGGTGCCCGCTTGAGCAAATCGATGAGCAATGGGATGATAGTGACAGTGTCAGTGTTATTCTTCTAGAACATTTGGAGGAACAGGCCCTGGAATCCTGGCTATGTTAATAAAACTCCTCAGAGAACAGATGTTTTGTCCTAAAAGTGCCCCCCGCTCCCCCCCCATCTTCACTGTTCTCAATTGTATTGTGTTTCCCTTTGAAAGAGGAATGGGAGAAGAAAGAGACTGAATCCTCAAGGTTTTCATTTAAAAGGACTGTATGCCAGGTCTCTATGTTCTTGTGCAATGCACCATCTTCTTCGTATCTGTTTCTCATGCTGAAACTAATGATACAATCTGGGGTGCTAATATATGAATTCGTGTAACGTTGTCATGGTTATTGGGAGGGTAATGTTGCTGACAGAAAACCTGTTTAGAACTCTAGATCTTTTCTGTAGTTTATTAGTGGGGTTAAAAATGCTCAGAATGGTTGGCTGATTAACAATGCCACTTCATTTTTTAATGACGGTTGATTCAGTGGTATTATTTTTTGAAACAGTTTCCAAGTCCTTAATTGGTGAATCTGCATACCCATGGACTTGTGACTTTCATTTTTTAAAACTCAAAACATGGATTTCCAAATCTAGGGAGGATTTAGTCTGAATGGAAGCGCATATGGCAGCTTCTTCATCATGCTTTCAAAACTTAAAATAATTTATCATCAGACAGTCTATTCTACTTGAATGTTTCTAAGCTGCACTAGAAATGTTTCATGGCAAATGTTCCTCCCCATATTTATTACTCATATTTAGCATGTAATTATTTATTCTTTGCATAATAGTTTACTTTTCATAATGTTTCAGAGTCTGGGGCTCTTGTACATGATTGAAGAGTGTAATTGATTGAAGTTGGAGACTGGTGACTGGTCGCTGGTACTATAGGTTCATGCTTTATTCTTCTAAAAATATGTCATGGGAGTCCCTTAAGAGATGAAGCCATGGGGCTGGAGTGATAGTACAGCGGGTAGGGCATTTGCCTTGCACACGGCCGACCCGGGTTCGATTCCCAGCATCCCATATGGTCCCCCGAGTGCTGCCAGGAGTAATTCCTGAGTACATGAGCTAGAAGTAACCCTTGAGCATTGCTGGGTATGACCCAAAAAGAAAAAAAAAAAGAGATGAAGCCATAGCATATTATCTAACTGTACTTAAAGTACCGAAAGAAACCCTATGTTCCGTACTGTTTTTAAGAATAATAACACTTAGGTACGTTTTCTTCCTTAGAATTCTCCCTTTAAAATAAAAAAAATTCCATAAAATCAGGGAAGGCAAAGAGAAGGTAGAGGCATAACTTAAGTCTAATGTTAACATTGTTTCACTTGGTGCTTTAGAGGTTAACTTCGTATTAGTTATGTTTTATTATTAGAAGTAGTAATAAGCAGTTATAATTGAACATTTTTATGCCAAATTCTATGAAAAGTGCTATGCAAATTTTACTATTATTAGAAAGCTACAATTTGCAAGCCATTGTCACTCTATTCATTCTTTTATTTAATCTCTTTCTTAAAAGTTGGCCGGCCCCCCTCACCACAACCCACTCTCTTGTGAGTTTGAGTTATCCAAATTAACATCAAATTGTTTGAATATTAAACTGCATTTTACCTTGTGACTTATTTTCAGCAACACATTATTATAATTTCTGCCAAACAGCTTGGACAGCAGATTATGATATATAATATGTTTGTTGCAGCACTCAATGGGGCAAAGTTCACAATAGTGAAAAATGTGTCCAGACTTAGCAAAATAATATAATTTCTCTAATTTGCTGTTTTCATGCATTTCTGGATGCTCAGTCTGGAAGGAGTGGCCATGTTTTTGCAATAATTGTCCCTAGATTTTCGTAATATTTGACCTGTTGCTCAATTTTAAGCAAAATGACGTGTTTGAACGTACAAAACTCCAAGTGAGCGTTTTTCAAAATTTTATCTTAGAATGTTATTTACTTGTTTTAGTTTATCTTTTAATAAAAAAAATTTGCTTCCTGGAGGAAAAAAATGTTTGGGTCCCACGTTAAAAATCTGGACTTGACACTCTACATTATTTGAAAGCAAGATATTTAAGAACTGCTAAATATCTAATAAAGGCAGTATGATGTATAGTATACATGAAGGTGAAGTTTTTTACATTAGAATTCCTGTTCATTAATTATTAGAGTGATTCCCAGTGTTTATTTTTACAGTACAATTTATTCTGTACTGAACATCTTGATATATAAATAATTTAATCCCACACCTGATTCTCTTTTTTTCTGTATGGCACATTTCTCGAAATTGAACTTCTAGGAACGGCTATATTTTTTTCTTTGAGAATATTTTTTATCGGCATGAGGGAACTACAGCATGAGTAATGAGTTTTCTGTCAGAATTCTTTGGTGTTCTTTTATTGACTTCTAGTGAGAAGTTGGAGCAGGTTGGTTGCTTTCCTTGCATGCAGCCGACCCAAGTTCGAACCCCAGCCTCTCATACAGACAGACCCTCAGGTACCACCAGGGGTCACTCCTGAGTGCAGAGCCAAGTGTAAGCCTGGAGCACCGCCAGATGTGGGCCCCCCCCCCTCGAACCAAATAATAATAATCAAATAAAAAGAAAATTTGGAAGGCAAATGATTCATTATGATTCCTTTTTTAGGCAGAGAAGCTACATAAATTAAGAGGCCTCCTTTTGTTTTTAGGACGGCTGGAATGTTCTAGGTTCCTGGAGTTTTCTGTTGGCTTTTCCTGAGACTGAAATCTCACTGAGTCTTCTTGCCCTTTTTTGTACCTTCCCAGATTAAAAAACAAAACAGAAACAACCTGTATCTTTTGACTCTCTCTTCAGTTTCATTTGTTCATTTTTTTCTTCAGGGATATTAATAATTTTTAGAGGAGCTTTTTGTATCTTGACCTTCGCATCCTGATCATTTTAATCTTTTCCTTATGTCATATAAATTGGTCTCAAGTCTATTCTCTACCCCTGATTCTATTTTATATGTTAGAAGCTCTCTCTCTCTCCCCCCCTACTTCCCCACTCTCTCTTTCTCTCTCCACGGACAGGCAGTCTTGGTGGTGCTTAAGGGACGATGCCATGGTTGGATTTGAACCCAGGTCCTGGCACAAGCTGGCACACATTTATCCCCGGATCCTCATTCCTAATCCTAATGCTGCTCTTTCTGTAAAAAAGTAGGCTTTTATTCTGCTACTGAAATGTTGATTTCCCTTGCATTCCTTACGTGAAGCAAACCATTCTCACTTCTGCCTCTCTCTCTCTCTCTCAGTCCCTTTTCAATTAAGCCTACGAATCTCATCTCATTTTTCCTTTCCTATTTCATAAATTAATAAAGAAAGGATACTCTTCTGAATTTTATGAAAACACAATGGAAGATGCTGTTTTAGGAATGTCTTCGTGTCTCCCTCTTAATGATGAACCTTGAGCTCTATATCATGATCCACTTTTTAAATTTCTAGAATCTTCCCATTGATATCCTATTGGATTCTTGCTGCATTTTTAGCGTTTTGTGTGTTTAATTTGTGGTCTTTCACTCATCTTGGGAAAAAAGAGGTCCTTTGAGAGAGGGCAGAAAAGTCTTTTTTTATTTTATAGCCCTTCACTTCTGCTGTTGATAGAATTTTTGTGGAAATTCGATTCTGTTCAGGGGTGCAGTGGCCTGAGTAGAGTGTGCAGAGTTCCAGCCATGGAGCAGATAGCAGGTCTGTGTCATTTCTGCCCAGGTTCTTGTCAAAGGCGTTTCTTCTCTCTATCCAGCTGTTTCTTGGCTGTGCCTGGGTTCCAAGTCCTCTCAGCCAAGCCTCCTCGCCATTGCTCTTGCTACTGCAGAAAGAAGACAAAGCAGTGAATTGTTGGTTTTGATTTAACAAAAACTCTTGGGCAAAAAAAAAAAAATTTTTTTTTCTTTTTCTCAGTATAACAACATGTGGCATAGAAATTTCAAAACATGTGGCCGAAACACTTTGCTTGTTTTTAACTGCTGCTTCAAGTTCCCGTGATCGCCCCGATGTTTGTCAACCCTGAGTTATTTCACTGGGGATTTTCTGGAGGAAGCTATTTAGCTGCTTGTGCTCAAGTTGATATTATACTGAGAAGTCAGAATCTTAGTTAACATGCACTGAAAGCCATGAAGACCGACCTTTTCTGTTCTTCTTTGTTTGCATTGTTTCTTATTAGAATGAATTGTATGCCTGCTATCAATTAAAGGATCACTGATATTTTCTTTTACCCTTTTGTGGATTATTTTTTAAAATTAACTCAGTATGGAATTAATTTTGGTAAATAATACATGATGGGCTTATAAATTATTCTATTTTCCTATTTCTCTAAATACTACTGAATAAGCATTCTTTTTGTAGATGCAGTGCTTAGTATCTTAACTTGAAATTCGTCAGTGTGCTGGAATCTCTTTCAAGATCGTCTTAGTCAATTCCATTGATTCATCTGTCTACTTCTTCAGCAGTAACAACTCTTTTAATTGTTTTTGATGAATATTGTACATAACTACCTCCTACAGCCTCTTCCATTTGAGTTTTTTAGAAGTTTATCTTCTGAAGACCCAATTTATTTCTTCTTCCCATATATATTATTTGGGGCTGGAGCAATAGCACAGCGGTAGGGCATTTGCCTTGCACTCGGCCAACCCGGCTTCGATTCCTCCGCCCCTCTTGGAGAGCCCGGCAAGCTACTGAGAATATCCCACCTGCACGGCAGAGCCTGGCAAGCTACCCGTGGTGTATTCAATATGCCAAAAACAGTAACAACAAGTCTCAAGATGGAGATGTTACTGTTGCCTGCTAGAGCAAATTGATGAGCAATTGGGATGACAGTGACAGTATATATTATTTTAAAAATACTTTTCCCAATATTTATAACAACTTCCTCCCACACCCAAATATTCTTCGACCCTGTTCAAGATGGTGTTGAACCTATCAATTCATTTGCTAAGAAATATTTTAGATGCAGATCTTGAGGCTGGGAGATAATACTGCAATTGGGACACACACCTACCATGTGCCTGCCTGTCTTGGGTTCGATCTCAGACACCCTGAGCATGATGGGGTGCAGTTCTGAGGGCCCAGGAGCACCGGTGAGTATGGTCCTGGTAATCCTGAGTAGAAGCTGAGGGCTGAGCAGCACTGCAGGCTCAGATCCTTACATTGAACTTCCAGTCCAGTTGGCCAAGAACTGCCTGTGGATTCCCGAGCACTCACGGAGGCCCCAAACAGAACAGAAGTTAGAGATCTTGAACTATCTCAATTTTTCAAAGTAAATCATTATTCTCGCCAAGTGAAGCTTACTTGCCTTTATGCTTATCCAATCTACTTTCAGTTACAAACGTTTGCTGTGGTGGTAGATTTTTTTGTTGTTGTTAAAATAATGAATGATCTATTTTTGGAATGTATGTTCTGAGATCCTTATTAGAGTATAAGGAAGCTATTGGTTCCAGTTCACATTATTTAGTTATCTTATTTCTGGTAGCTTAGCAGACTCAGTCTTTGCTGGTGAGAATTATGGCATGTATTTCTGTTGCGTATGAATATATATTGGCTGCCACATTTTAAAATTTTCTTTTAAAAAAAGTTTTAGGCACTGTGATTTACAATACTAAATGCATGATAAGTTTTGTGCACACGATGTTCCGAAACTACACCCACCGCCTAGCACCGGAGTGTTTGTTCCCTTCCTCCTGCCTGCCCCCACCCTGGTAAGTTTAGTTCTGTAGACCAGTTATCAGGCTCTGTTGCCTTTGGCCATTATTCTTACTCATTTCTTTATGTCCCTAACACAAATTTGAATAGCTGATTTTTCTGAGAATTCTCCAAAATAAATGGTTAGTGAAAGAGGTTTTTCTATTTTTTTGGCATCCTGCTATGAATGTAGGTTTCCACAGGGGATTTTAAGCTAATTTTAGCAACCAGCAGTGGTATTTTTTTGTCTTCTTAGCTGAAATCTAAGACACTTAAGAATATTATATAATTATTAGTTTAATGATACTAAAAATAAAGTAAAGATTAGTATATTTAGCCTGATTACCCATGTATACTTGTTTTATAGAAATTAAAACGGATCAAAAAAAATTTAAGAGAGCCAGCAACTTTTTTGCTTTATCTTATCCATCTGTCTACCTGTCCATCCACTAACCATCTCCATTCCTCTCAATCTACTCGACAGATGATTGTTAAACCCTGTGCTTTAAGCAAAAAAAATCCCCCCAAATCTAGTCTCAGCGCTGTAGATTATAAATCTCGATTTACTATGTACGTAAATCCAGTTCTGTTTACATAATTGTACCCCACAATGTTTATGACTTAATTAAGTGATATTCAGGGAAAACCTACACGTTCCTTAATAAATTCTGGTTATACTCTTAGCAATTAAAACTTTGATCCTTTCGAATAGAAATCCCTGCGATACATGAGGAAAAACAATAGCAGGTACAGATCCTGTTCAGTCCAGTCCTGCAGGATCTGTACAGGATCTGTACCTGCTGTATATTTTTTCCTCATGCGGATAGGGTGTTTGCCTTGCACTTGGCCAATCTGGCTCGATTCCTCCCAGCAAGCTACCGAGAGTATCCCGCCTACATGGAAGAGCCTGGCAAGCTCCCCATGGCATATTCAATATGCCAGAAACAGTAACAACAAGTCTCACAGTGGAGACGTTACTGGAGCCCGCTCGAGCAAATCGATGAAGAACGGGACGATGGTGCTCCAGTGCTACAGAGCCTGTTCATAAATTGTCAGAGGCCTCCCCTTTTCAGCTCTCAGGTTTCTTGTACCTTCATTAGGGTCACTCACTGGAGGAACATTTGCAGCTGTACAGGAGAATGCAAGGGAATTAAACCAGAATTTTAAGTTAACTCACTTTCACACTCACTGAAAAAAATCCCTTAGCTAATCTTTTCTAGGAAAGTGACACACCACATTTTTTCTTTCTTAAAGTAACACTACATTTATTATAATATTTATTATGGGAGTGATCACATCCTATACTTTGGAGGTTTCACTCTAGAAAACATCCTGGGAATTTTGAAAAGGTTTTCTTTGAAACACGTACAACTTTGACAGAAAAATGCTGCTGAGTTAGATGGATGTAAATACATAGATTAAAATACCATAATACCAGATTATTTCTGACAATAGTGATATTCTTCATTCCTCTTTGAAGATGAGAGGAATAATTCACATCTTAAAAATCTGAAGACATAATCTGTTCCCGTGTTTGAAGCATGTAACACTATGATTGGAAGGGGAGGCGCTTGAAAATGTTTTCGAAATAATTCACGAAAATTTTGATTTAAAAACTTGAATTAAAATGTACCAGACTGACGTAATAGGACAGGGGATAGGGTGCTTGCCTGGCACGATGCTGGTCCCCAGAGCACTGCCCGGAGTGATCCCTGAACACAGGGAGCCAGGAATAAGCCCTAAGCACTGCTGGGTGGGGCCCCAAAACCAAAACCAAAAAAAAAAAAAAAGAAAAGAAATAGTATGAACTTCTGCTACCAAGACTTCAAGACTTCCTCTGATTCATCTCTCCAATTCCTTCTGAACAGCATTTGTATTCAGATTTTATTTTTCATCTAAACATTATCTTTTTGACCTTCTCTTTTGATTTCTTTGAACCTTAGACCTCTTTCCTCCTTTCTAAAAAATATTTGATTCTTACCGTTACAGGATTGTATCAGGTAATCTTCAGAGCCAGCCCTGCTCCTTAAGTACTTGACCTCAGTCATGGAGTAAAATGCAAAGAGGAATGGTTCAAGGGGGGTGGATTTCATAAAGCAAAACTGACTTTCTGCCAAAGATGGGAATAAAGACCCCCAATGAATGCCCCTTTCCCCTGGGCTGATTTCCCAGCCTCAAAGGTGACCCTTAATACCAAGTGACCACGACCATTTGGAGCGTGTGAGTGATCTGGAGAATCCCTCTTGCTTTTCTGCAGGAGGCGAGGGAGTCTGGTGACATCTTTGGTTAATCAGTGTTTCTGCTGTCAGGGCAATAAACCCGGCCCCAGCGGGACACTTCTCTCTCCCTCAAGAGTTCTCTCACCACGAGGCAAGAAGCATGGTTCCCAGTATGTCACGGGTAGAGGCCCAGGAGAGCGTGTTGTTCACTATTTCTCAAGTTTTTCCACGGAAGTACCCGTAGAGCAGCAGAGAGAAGAGTGGGTCCCCTGAGGCCGTGAGGGCCCGCTGGCAGAAACCAGCGCCTGACTTTCCCAGAGCCTTCTGTATCTTGCCTTCTTGCATGATGCATGCTTGCCCCCCCATGAAGAACAGAGCAGTACCTCGCCCTTCAGTGACTTGCTTTGCATCCCAGCCATTTCTCAGTCAACTCGTTGCTTTCAGAAGCGAACGCAGGATGTTTGCTTTGGACCCTGCACTTACCCGGGCACGTGTCTCAGAACCCCTGTCTGGTTCCGTGTTTTCATTGTCGGGGAAACTGAGGTCTGGAGAAGGCGTGCGTCTCACCCCGCATCACCTCGTGTGCAAATATAACCTCATAGCTCTTTTTTAACCTGGACTCATTATCTCACAATTAGGCCAGGAGCTGTTCCCAAAAGGCTGGCTGGAGTACTTGAGACGGTCGTCTCTTTCTTTCCTTCTTGAATTAAAAACCAAAAAAAGAAAAAAGGAAAAAGAATGCACAAAACCAAAAAAAAAAACAAACCAAGACCCCCAAAACTCCCAAAGCTGCCAACAAAATCAAACCCCCCCCCCAAAAAAAATAAAGCTCAAAAAACAAACCACTGGCTGCCTTGCCTCCTAAAATACTGCCGGGAACTAATGAGCCCAGTGTGGCTTTCGGGGAGATTGAGCAGAGCAGAGCCAGTTATCTAGGAAGTGGCCATAATCTGCCCATCGACTTGTACAGGCAAGTCCTCTGTTTTCCTTCTGACTCCGGCTAACGCAAACGCTTCTCTTTCTAAAGGAAATCTTCGGGGAAACCTAAAGCATCGGCTTAAGACAGATAAGATGGAACCTTTAAAGCTGCCGGCTTGGAGACAGGGGGATCTTTATTATCAGTTTCCTTTGAAAATATTGGACCTGCCATTTGAGCAGCTGGGTCGAATGGTTGGGACGGCTGTGGGCAGAGTCGACAGGGTCTCGTTGGAGAAACTCGCACAGCGAACGACTCATACCAGGCTTAATAAATATTTGCTGCTGCTGAGTCATCCTTCCTGGAAGAAAAAAGGGATGCAGAGAGGATGCTATCTGCCAAGTGCAGTAGACGTTTTCAGAGTGGCCTGCACCAAAATGTCCACTGTCAGGGTTTCCACCCCCCTAGAGCAGGACACCTCGAAGCAGGAGCCTTTTATTGGTGTTAGACTTAAAGTTTTCCAAAGTCTTTTTGCAGAGCGTGTCATGAGTCTCCGTGACAACCTAGTTTAATGATGGGGTGCCATCCGCTTCACGTTCGGTGGTTCCTTTCAGTGGCATCTGGTTTTTCATGCCGGTTTTTCTAGACTTGGTGCTGTGAGTTTCCGGAGATTTCCATGTCCCATGGGGAGGCACTCTTATGTGCAGTCCTGAGAAAGTCATTTCCATGACTTCCTGGGAAGATACATTTCAATCTGTGCGACATCCGTAGATCTGCACAAAATTTCATTGTCATCACAAAGGTAGTTTGTGCTTCACTTCTAGTTAAATGGAGACAGTGTTCGCCAGAGCATGAGGGTCCAGCCAAGTAGATTCTTCAATATAGAGCATTTGTGACAGAAGAGATTCTTGTTTTGTGGATTCTATAGGGCTGGAGCGATAGCACAGCAGGTAGGGCGTTTGCCTTGCACGAGGCCCACCTGGGTTTGATCCCTCCGTCCCTCTCAGAGAGCCCAGCAAGCTACCAAGAGTATCCCGCCCGCACGGCAGAGCCTGGCAAGCTCCTTGTGGCATATTCGATATGCCAAAAACGGTAACAATAAGTGTCACAATGGAGACGTTACTGGTGCCCGCTCAAGCAAATCGATGAACAACGGGAAGACAGTGACAGGGAAGACAGTGCTCCAGTGCTCCAGGACTCTGCCTAGTAGCGTGGAGTAGACGGCCTTCTGAACTGCGTGTACCAGCAAAGGGATTCCTCGGGCTCTGCCTTCTCTCTCTCCCTCATTTTTCATCTTGTCAGATTTGGTTTGATTCAGAGCAGATGGTTCTCTTTAAAGAGGGAGGTCAGACCCGTTTGCCGAATAAGCAGCATTGAGGGGGCAGTTGGAGCCTGCGCGGGGGAACGCGGGCGATAAAATCACTTTGGAGAAGAATGAAGGAGTGACTCGAGAGGGTGTTATCACCTGGGGGTTAATTTTCCAACTCAGCTGTGGGACTCTTGGAAGACACTCAGGGGAAAGTGGATCCAACTTGGAAAGGAGCATGGTGGAGAGAGGAGGATTAAGGAGGAGGCCTCAAGCCGGTAGATGGGAGAGCAGTCGCACATCTTCCCTCGAAATGGGAATCACTGCATGGTGGGAAAAGGCAGCCATCTGTGGCCACGAGAGCAGTGAGCCCATCAGAGTAGGTTGTTGGGGGGGCTGTTGGCTCAGTCCTATTGTCCTACCTCCCACCTCTGTTACCTGTGCGCTGGATTCTTTCATACTCTTCTTTTTTTATTTTTTTTAAATTTTGCGTTTTGGGTTACAGCCAGCATTGCACAGGGGTTACTCCTGGCTCTGCACTCAGGAATTTTTCCTGGCGGTGCTCAGGGGACCCTATGGGATGCTGGGAATCGAACCTGGGTCGGCCGCATGCAAGGCAAATGCCCTCCCCGCTGTACTATCCGTCCAGCCCCTCTTTCATACTCTAGCTGGTAGCGATGGCTCAGAGAACCTCCTACCCACCGGGAGCCCTTCCCCAGGCTCCCCAGGTTCAAGGCGAGGCCAGCAGCTCACAGTTTTCTCTCTTCTGGCTTGCCGGAATGAGGGGGCGGAGCCCTTCCTCAGTCTCCCCTTCTGTACAGTGGGGAGAAGCACGTGGGCCATGTCAGAAGTGCCTTATGACCAGCAAACAGTGCAGCCGGGATGGTTACATATTCCCTTCCCTTCCCCCGTTTCCCGGTACACGCCTCAAGAGTGGTGGCCCACTGTTGCCATGGTGACGCAGCACAGGGTGACGTCGTCGCTTGGAAATAATGACAACTGGTGGCAGCGGGGAGGCAGAGACCGGAGTGGTGATTAGCCTCTGAGGAGCGCCCGTCTGGGCCCCGGCAACAAAAGCAGGTGTTCGGGGAGGGTTGCAGGGAGGGGAGAGGCCAGGTTGAACAAGCCCAGCTCGGAGGCTGCTGCCAGCACCGGTTAGCAGTCGAGTTACCTCAGAACAAGGGAGTTTGGGAGTTGGTTACATTTTTATAGACTGTCCCCTGGCCGGCCAGCTCTGGCTTCTGGCTACTCGGGGCTTGGGGCTTGAAGTGTGGTAAGTGTTTGTCGTTGGTTTGGGTTCGAGCAGGTCACCTGGTGTCCTGCTCGCTGACGGGCACAGTTGGCTCATGGATGTCTGAGTACGACATGCTTGTGACTTGAGCCATTCCTTGTCAAGGGCCGTTACGAACAGTGTGACAGGAAGTGGATTTTTGGAGGGGGGGAGGAGGGGGAGCGAGAGAAGAGGTTTTCTGTTTGTTTGTTTGTTTCTTTTGCATTTTGGGTCACACCCGGCGTTGCACAGGGGTTACTCCTGGCTCATGCACTCAGGAATTACTCCTGGTGGTGCTCAGGGGACCATATGGGATGCTAGGAATCGAACCCGGGTCGGCCGCGTGCAAGGCAAACGCCCTCCCCGCTGTGCTATCACTCCAGCCCCTCGAGAGAAGAGTTTCGAGGGTGAGTAGCTGGAGAGTGAGGTTGGAGCCCTGCTTTGATAACTGGATCTTTCTCCACCGTGGATTCCTCAGCTCGACTTCCCGGCCAAAACTCTTCAGCAGGGAAGAGCCCCCATTGCGAGAGCCAGGGCTGGGATCCCACCGCCCGCGTGTCCGGCTCTGCTGGGCTCTCACAAACGGGAGCATCCCTCATCCCGAAGCCTGGGGAGCACCCGAGCACACGCCCCTCATCTGTCTCTGTGCCCCCAAAGAACCACATCTGCAAACTCTTGGGGCTGTGTGAGGTGGAACAGCGGGTCGGAGGGCTGGAAGTTTCCGCCTCTCTGGGCAAACCTCTCCGGGATGTGTTCGACAGTGGATTGTGAGCTTCCAGAAGAGGAGGACCTAGTTATGGCCACCCTTAGGGTGAGGGCAGAGAAAGAGCTGCTTTCTCTCTCTGCCTAATTTAGAGACGTGTTTGTCCCCAGAGATGGGGTGTATCTCTGTGGCTCAAAAATTGGGTCTTCGCTTGGCCCAGGGCCAGACGGTGTCTCTTGGAACTCAGACTTAGCAAGGCGCGTTCTCGTGTGTACTTGGAGCCACCCTCGCTCCCCCTGTGAAAGTTGCAGACTCCGGCTTTGAAGCCACAGCGGCCCCCACCAGCACAACACTCGGACAGGGGCTGACGGGGGTGTGGGTGAGTCTCGCTGCAAGTGGTGTTCTGTACCCGGGTCTAATGGGAGAGCCAGTGAAGACGAGGAATGAAACCTTTCCCGGTGCTGCTTCTACGACCCGACACTTGTGTCCTTTGTGTAGATTGGAGCCGACAACTTCAGCAAACTTTGCTCCTGCTCCTCGCCGAGCACTTGGTACAGAGCCTCGACACTCCCCACCCCACCCCTGCCCCTCTCTCTTTTTTTTCTTTTTGGGTCACACCCAACGATGCTCAGGGGTTACTCCTGGCTTTGCACTCAGGAATTACTCCTGGCGGTGCTTGGGGGACCCTATGGGATGCCGGGGATCGAACCCGGGTCGGCCGCGTGCAAGGCAAACACCCTGCCCGCTGTGCTATCGCTCCGGCCCCACCCCTGCCCCTCTCTTCTGGACGCTGCACTAGGAGGAACACCACAGCCTCCTCCAGCTGACCCACCTCTCCCTGCACAGCTGCTCCTGTTCGCTCCCGGAGCTCCGAGGGGCCGCTGACAAATCTAGGCCAAACCCGGCAGCGCTGATAAGATTTCCCGAAGAGTTCCTAAAAATACATTTCTCCTGAAATCAGCCTTGCCAGTCACGGAGCCGTCAGGGAACTTGCAAGGCAGGAGTGGCCTGCGAACCGGCGGCAGCCCGTCTGCTTCTTCAGAGCCAGGAGACGGGAGCCCCAGAGAACCACCGGGATGACGGCGAGAGAGCAAGGGTCGTTGGGAAATATTTCGAGTCACGTCATGAAGACGGGACAAAGGCCACCCGAGCCAGGGCCGTGTGTTTTCTTCTCTTATTTCTGTCTGTGGGTTCGTTTTTCCCCAGTGTCTCGGCTTTTCCTCCCCCCCCCCCCCCGCCGCCCCGTGCTTCGTCTGTTCCAAAGTTCTGTGTTGGACCGGGTCGTCGGAGACTGAGATCTGTATTCTGTCCCGAAATCTGTATTCTGCTCGGGGGAGGGGGTGGGAGTGACTGGACATGATGTCCAGGGCACGCGAGAGAGAGCGTGTGACGAGGGGGACTTCGGAGGGAAGTAAACCAGGGTGAGCGGGAGCAAGGAGCAAGGCCTGATGCAATGTTGCATCACGAGTGTCCCCGCGGGCTGGATGTCTGGGAGAAACGCGTTCTCGGCAGAGAGAGCACGGACGGGACGCAGCCCCGAGGGAGGCTGCTTGGCGCTCAAGTGGCGGCTGGCTGGACGGAAAGGGACCTGGGGGAGGGGCGGGGGGCAGGGAGGCCAGGCATGGTGGCCATAGAGGTCAGTGTGGGTCATCTTGGCCGTCATACTCGGGGCAGGGGGGGCCACGGGAGGGGGCTGGGCAGGGAAGTGCCACTGCCAGGGACACTGGGAAGGGGCGTCCCGGAATAACGGGAGCAGGAGTTTCCTCCAGCCCTGCTCTTGCCGGG
Organism: Sorex araneus; assembly: GCF_027595985.1. Lineage (NCBI taxonomy): Eukaryota > Metazoa > Chordata > Mammalia > Eulipotyphla > Soricidae > Sorex > Sorex araneus. The sequence continues at coordinate 289,852,484 of NC_073302.1, forward strand.
GTGGGGGGGGGGGTGGGGTGGGAGGCCGGGCCCCCAGGCTTGGCTGTGGAGAGCGCCTTGATGCTTTGTTGCCAGAGGAGGATCCTCAGCGCCTGGCATGTCCCTCCTTCGCTCTGCGTCTCTTTCGCTCCCGCTGGCTGAAGCATTGCCAAGTTTCCAGGGCTCTCTGGAGGCCGGGCACCTGTGCCCGTGTCGCGGGAACTCTCTCCTCCCCGCACAGAAGCCGGGCCGCTTTCACGCTCCTGCCCTACACGCGACTCCAGGCTGTGGCATTCTGCTGTCTTACCCCCTCGACCTCGGGGTGCCTCTGCCGTCGTTCAGCTCCCAGGCGCACCCCTAGTGTATGCCGAGCTCGGAACCCTCCTCGGAGGGAGCAGGTTTGGGTTCCCCAAGGGCAGCTTCCCAGGAGCCAGCCCCTAGGCCTGTTGCCCTGACTTCAAAGAACAGAGAGTTGGAAATGGCTCTTGCTGCCGCTCCCTGCGGGTCTCGCTGTCCCCGCCTTCCTCCCAAGAGCAGCCGGTGCTGAGTGCCCCAGTGCCCTGCCCCCAGGCCCCCTGAGAGCAGCCTCCCTGCTCATCCTGACACCACCCCCACTACTGTTCTCAGGCTCTCGAGTCTCCAGAGTTGCTTCTGCAACTCTGAGCCTCTCTCCTGGCCTCCTGGATGGAGCACTGTCCCAGGACCCCTTTCTGGTGCCATCTCTAATGCAGCAAGGCTGGGGCTGGGAGCACGCGCGGCTGGGCGGGCACTCGCCTTGTGTGTGGCTGGCCCAGGTTCAATCCCCGGTGTCCCGTATGGTCCCCTGAGATTGCCAGGAGTAATTCCTGAGCTCTGAGCCAGGAGTAACCCCTGTGTAACCCCCCTGAGCATTGCTGGGTGTGGCTCCCCGAACAAAATATAACCCAATAAGGAGTCTTTCTTTATTTCTTTATTTTTCACAATATTTGATTGCACTTACTATTCAAACACCAATCCCACCACCGTGACACCTTCCCACCACCGTATTTGGGATGTTTCCTTCCCAAACCCCAATCCCTGTCCCAGGGCAGAACCGAAATCATATATTTTGTATTGTTTGGTATGAAAAACCGCTGAAAATGCTACAAAAAAGTATCCATAGAGGACAGAGTGTGAAGATTGTTCTATTTTGGCAGGGGCCCTTATGACCTTCTCTAAGAGATCACTAACAGGTTGTTAAAGGTTGAGCCAATAAGGAGTCTCGAACCTGTTCCAGGCCTTCTCTTTCCTCTCCTAGAGACATACATAGGTATAGAATTCTCTCTCTCTCTCACACACACACACACACACACACACACACACACACACACACACACACACACACACACACACACACACACACACTCTGTCTCTCTCTCTGTCTCTCTGTCTCTGTCTCTCTCTCCCCCCCTCCTCCTCCTGACATCTCTCTCTCATCTGGACCATTCCAGGGTCTTCCCTGTCGTTTCCTTGACTCTTCATCCCGGTGCTCTGCTCACCCCCTCTCTGTCCCCTTCCCGGTCCCCTCCACCCCCTCGTCCCTCACGTGCTCCAGCGTGCTCTCCCCACAGGCTCCCAATACTGATCTCCTGTTGACTCATCTCTGTCCTGACCTTGGGCGTTTTCAGTCCCTGAAGATCCTCTGTTTGCTCTGGAGGTTGTTCCCCAGCCAGGATCTGGACATGCCTGCCCCCACAGCAATAGAATGTTTGCATTCTAGGACTTCTCCTTGTCCCCCGGACCCTGACCAGTGTCACCACCTGTGAGCTTCTCACTTTTTACACCTCCTACAGGAGGCCCCCTGCAGTTGCTGGGGTCTTGGCTAGCCCCTTCCAGAGCTCCCCAGTATCTACCGATAATGATCCTGATGTTGTGTACTCGATTAGACTTACATGACTGTAGGATAACATGGGGTTTGTCCTTTTAGCCTTGCTGCAGGGAACTTGGTTTACCTTGAAGCAATGTCCTTTCTGGATGGACACAGGAAGACAGTTAATAATATGCTTTGTAACTTGGGAGCTGATTGACCCCCTAATATTTACTCCCGGGCATCTGCTTTCTACACTCAGTTGCCCATAGTTCCTAGCACCCCCAAATCAGGGATGGACCCAGGGCACATGACCTAAGATGTTTTTCACAGAGGTGAAAATACTCCTTCAGCACTTTGGAAGTTTAAAGGAGCATTTCTCTCTATGGTCTAGATGATTAAGGAATCTCTGTGGAGGCAAGCAAGGGTTGCCCACATTTCGCAGTAGATGGACTCTCCCCTATACCTCTATACCTCAGACCTACCCCTCTGTTATGGACTTTAAATGAACTGCTTGATGTTCACCTAGATAAGTTCCATTCATAATGGTCAGGGTCTTTAACTTAGCTGTTTTATGTATTTGTACCAAGTGTGTAAGGTGGAAGAGATATTTGTAATAGTTTTAGTAGAATTGAATTTTTCAGCTTTGCTGCCACTGTAGAAATGGAGGCAGGATTGTTCTCTCGCTTGCTGGCTTACTGTTTGGAATAGCCACTTGTCATACCTGTGTCCAGCTACATTTGCTCTCATCTCTCATGTGAACGCTGACCAACCACCTCACTCTGTCTTCTAATATACCTGTACCCAAACATTGTGATTGGGGGGCCAGGAAGATAGTATAATGGTTAGAACACATGCAAAGTCTGTACTTGACTGTAGTCTGAGCACCCCACAGCCCCCTGAACATAGCTGGTGCTGCCTGAGAGACGCCCCCAAGCACCACCTGGTGACCCACCACCCTTCAGTGGTAGAGCAGCGCCCTGTCCTTGACTGCATTCAGTCGAGTTTCCCAGTTGCTCAGAAATCACCGGAGTGCTCCCCAGATGTCCTGAGTTCGACTTGAGAGCACCCCCCATGCCCCTGCTAAAAATTTCAAACAAATTTTAAAGTGCACATTATTTGTTTTATAACAAGTTGCTTCCTTCCACTCTTAGTTCTACTTCATCATGATGCTATGTTGATAGGAAAGCAGTGGTGCTGGGTTACTTGTTCTTTTCGTGGGTGACAGACCTTGAGTTACAAAAATTTCTGTGCCAAAGGGCTGACAGCACTTGTAGGCAGAGGTACTGATGTAATGGGGGGAGGGGCAGTGGGGGAAGGGAAGTGGTCAGCTGATAAGCAGCCTTGTCCACCAGAGGCGGTGACCAAGGACGGAAATGGCAGCTCTGAAAAAGCCTTCTCTGGGAACCCCAGGGCAGAGTACAGCCGCCAGCTCTGTAATCGTTCTTTCCCAAGCAGCTTTTGGGCCTGGGCATTCAGGAAACCGGTAAATGCTGTCAGTCTTAAATGGTCTCTAATACAATTGCTTTCCTGCTAATAAGAGCGTCTCCTAACTGAGTTAGAAATGTTTAGGTAGAAAGTACAGACACAGTGAAAAAACATAATTTGAATACAAATAAGTATGAAATATATTCTATCTGGCTGTTGCTTCAAGAGTACATTTAGAAATTCCTTCTCTTCTAATGGAAAAGTTCAACCCATTCCTGGAAACTATCGTGAAGACAGACCGTGTGCTCAAAGGACCCCTGGATGTGGTAGAATGTTTGAAGTCGGGCTACAACCGTTGGTTCTGGGAGGTCCAGACCCATCACTGCTCTGAGGGTCCAGACCAGGCTGGGGGTCAAACTCAAGATCTCTCACATTGGGGCTGGAGCGATAGCACAGCGGGTAGGGCGTTTGCCTTGCACGAGGCTGGCCCGGGTTTGATCACCAGCATCCCATATGGTCTCTTGAGCACTGCCGGGAGTAATTCCTGAGTGCAAAGCCAGGAGTAATCCCTGTGCATCACCGGTGTGACCCAAAAAGAAAAATAAAAGATCTCTCACATAGTAGGCAGATATTCTCCCAGCTGAGCTCTTTCTCCAGCCCTTAGGGATTTACCATTTTGCCTGTAGGATACAAGGGATCAGTCTGAGTTGGGGATCTCCTTTAACTATTGCTGTTATGGAACATTGGCTTTTCTTCCTCACCCTGTGGTTTGGTGTCTAGTGCGTGTTTCCCAGATGGAGGTATATCTAAAAGGCCCCGATGAAAAAATATTTGAATGTATCGGCCAAAAATTCCTGGAGGGCCAGAGCAATAGTACAGGGGGTAGGGCATTTTCCTTGCATGCAGCCGAGCCAAGTTTGATCCCTGGCATCCCATATGGTCCCCCCAGCACCGCCAGGAGTAATTCCTGAGTGCAGAGCCAGGAGTAACCCCTGAGCATCGCTGGGTATGATCCAAAAAGCAAAAAAAAAAAAAAAAAAATTCCGGGACAGTGCAGAGCTGGCTGGTCACTTGCTTTTAATGCCGAGGGCCTGAGTTTGGGCCCCAAGACTGCGTGTCCCCCAAGCACCACCAGGAACAACACCCAAGCATCCAGCCTATTGTGACCCCCAAAACAAAACAGAAGTATGAGCCAAAGAACAGGTCTCTAGGGGAAATGCAGATACCATTGTTCGATGTGACTCTTCCCCTGCTTAGAATGTTTGCACGTCTGGAATTTCTCTTAGCATCTTCCGCAGTTTGCTTGATGTTCCAGGAAAGCTCGTAGACCCCTGCACTGCCTTCCTGAGAGGGCCCTTTGTCCGTTTGCTTTCTTGTACTTCATTGACTACACACTGATCTGTCACCCTTAGTGGGTTCAGATGATTTCTCACCAACATACATGTGTTGATATATGTGTGTGCACATGTGTGTCTGTGTGTATCTGTGCATGTCAGCAGAGGCAGGAGAGAGGCCTTAGCTAATGTTGACTAGGGTTTGATACTATAGACACGAGAGAATGCTTCAAACAGAACACCGACAGCTTATTTGGTTGCAGTACATACATTTATAGCTGAGGTATTTTCAACCCCCTGGAGTCTAAAGAAGGAAACTCAAGCCCAGCGAGTTGAGGGAACACTACACAGCTATTTAGGGCACTCGAGATAGAGTAGAAAAAGTCAGCTCTTTCCCCTAAACTAGTACAAAGCACCATTGTATTTTTAGTTGCCATAAGTGAACAAGAAACCACTGGAAAGGTGTCTAGAAAGAAAAATCCTTCTTTTCACTTGCCTTGACCCTTTTTGGAAAAGTCAGCCCGGTTCTTGAGTTCCTTCCCAGTGGGGCCTGTGTCCGGGGCTGCAACGGGAGTGATTCACGGAGTCTCCCAGGGGTGGCCACGGCCAGGGCCCCCTCCCAGACGCTGTGATTACAGGGCAGGATTACACCCACTCCTGGGGGTCAAGTGGCCCTCAGCCCAGGCCTGCAGCCCTGGCATCTGTGTCTCATGATGCACAGGGAGGGGATTGATCCCCAGGGGGTGGGAGCTCGCTGACAGCAACTTTCCATTAAGCTCTAGAAATAAAGGTGAGGGACGCGCCAGCATCCAGCCACTCCCAGGAAGGAAAAAATCATTAAGAAAAAAAAAAGAGTGAAAGGTTATCTTAAAAAAAAAAAGAAAAGAAAAAAGAAAAAGTAGCCTTAAAATAAAACAGCAAGAACCCCTTTCCCCCCTCCCCCATGAGTAAACTCAAGGAGAGTTGCTGTATTGTAATTAGATTTATGCAAAATAAAATTAAAGGCATCCCATAAATTACTTAATGGATAATGAGTCCTTGACTGTCTGACTCAGAATCGGTTTGTTTTGCAAGGATCCTTTAATCAGCTCCCTAGGAGGCCACTGTCTGGCCGGCAGCTGAAATGCCGCAATGGCCCAGCCGGGGCGGCCGGGCGAGCGCGGGGGAGCGCGGGGGAGAGCGCAGCGCGCGCCCCTGCGCACGGCAGCCCCGCGTTCAAGACGGGACACGACGCGCGTTTTCCCCCAGAGCAGAGCGCGGGCAAGGCAGCACACCTGGCCGGCGCGGCCCAGGCTTGCCCGCCCCGAGCCTGGTGGGGTGTGGAATGAAGGGCCCTCCTGCGCTCTCCCCGCCCCGTCTGGGGGGAGGGGAGGAGGAGGGAGGGGAGGAGGGAGAGCAGGAATTTCTTTGAGGATTGCCTCCAAGAATCCTGAGTTATAATCCGGAGTTACAGCTTTCAGAAAGCCCAGCTCTTCATCAGGGTGTGTGTGTGTGTGTGTGTGTGTGTGTGTGTGTGTGTGTGTGTGTGTACAGGCATCCCTGGCGTTGCTCAGGGCTAACTCCTGGCTCTGCACTGGGGAATCACTCCTGCCCTCCCCTTTCGGTGCTCATGCGGGATGCCTAGGCTGGAACCCAGGCCGGCCGCGTGCAAGGCGAGCGCCCTCTCTGCCGTCCAGTCGCTCTAACCCGGGCTGGAATAACATTTTGAAAGACGGAGGGGCCGGAGAGTCAAGGCCCCGCAAAAGAACTTGGGATTGTTTGGTGAAGACAAATGGCAGGTGGCCGAGTGTTTCAGGAAAGATGACAGATGCCTCCTGTCCCTGAGCTTCACTCTGGCCTTTCCTCGGAAGGTGCCCTCTCCTGGCACACATGCACTTCTCTTGTTTGTTTGTTTTTCTCTCTCCCTCCCTCCCCTCCTCTCTCCACTCTCTCTCCTCTCTCCTCCCCTCTTCTCCCTCTCTCCTCTCTCCTTTCTCTCCTCTTCTCTCTCCCCTCCTCTCTCCACTCTCTCTCCTCTCTCCTCCCCTCTCCTCCCTCTCTCTCCTCTCTCCTTTCTCTCCTCTTCTCTCTCCTCTCTCCTTTCTCTCCTCTTCTCTCTCCTCTCTCCTTTCTCTCCTCTTCTCTCTCCTCTCTCCTTTCTCTCTTCTTCTTTCTCCTCTCTCCTTCCTCTCCTCTTCTCTCTCTTCTTCTCTTCCCCCTCTTTCCCTCCCTTTCTCCTCACTCTCTTCTCCTTCTCTCTCCATTCTCTCTTCTCCCTCCCTCTCCTCCCTCTCTCCAATCTCTCTTCTCTTCCTCTCTCCTTCCTCCTCTCTCCTCCCCCCTTCCCCTCCCTCTCTCACTCTCCTCCCTCCCTCCTCCCTCCCTCCCTCTCCTCCCTCTCCCCCCCTCTCAGGATTCCAGTGGCCGGATACCAAGGACCCAGGTTCGGGGACACTGCCCCCTCTTCAGAGAGTCACCCCTCAGACAAGAGTTTAGACACAAAGTCCTCTCCCTGCCTCTCATCCTCTCTCACCCCAAGATCCACCTCTATCCCCGACAAAGCCAGTCAGTCTCTGCAAATCTTCTAGAAGGAAATTCTCCCGGGGACAGTGCTCTCTGTAGAACCTACTTTTGCTTTCTTTTGGTTGCCCTGACACAACCTCTGAGAGATGACCCCGGCCAGCCCTCCTGTGCCGTGGCTGCGGGAAACAGGGGCCCCCGGGCCCCAAGGTTAACTCCAGGGAGAATCCTCCTTCTCTTAGCGGTCCTCCACCCAAAGCCGGAAGAGCTTCCTGGAACTTACATTGCTGGGTCCTGCTTCCCCGGGCACCCCGGTCAGTACCCCGCGCCTGAGAACCTGCATTACTAAGCAGCTGACCTGGGTACTGCGTTTTGAAACTCACTAGACTAAGGATTCTGTGTTCTGAGACTCAAACCATTTCTGGGTAACTCCCCACCCTCAACCCCAGCGTCCTCCCCAGTGCCCCCTGCTGGAACTATGCAGTGAAATAATACTGCAGTTTTTCCTTGGGTCCATATTAAAATGAAAATGTTCACCGAAGGAAGAGCAGGAGTTTATTGGGCAAATATTTGTTGAGCATATTCTGCATACCAGGCACTGAGCCGCACTCAGGGGATTTGCACGTAATTGACAGAGTTTTTAGACATGCAGAGCCCGTCCTTAGGAGCTTGGGGGGGTGGGGACAGTTGGATAAATCAGTATTTACAGTTCTTGTGAATGAAGGAATAATGACATCTCCTTCAAAATCCTCGCCGCGCTGTGTTTAAAGAAAAGCCAGAGGAGGTCATTGAGAGGGGAGTGGGGGTGGCCAAGTATAAACATCACTTTGGGGCGGAGGGGGTGGCGGCTGGGCTGGCAGGCCTGGTCACCGTGCTGGGCCTTCCAGGGCAAACCCCCCCTCCTGTGAAGGACAGAGACAGGCTGGAGGGCCCCCTGGGATTTCTGAGTCCCTGAAGAGGGCGAGGAAGGGAAAACCCACCACCACCGAACAAAGACCAGAGAATATACCTGCGGGCAACGGCTTCAAAGTTCTGCTCAGTTTCTGCGCTCAGAAAACTCCCAGGGATGGCGTTGATGGGGTCGCTGAAAATAGAGCTGAACCCCGGGTGCAAAGGCAGAAGCCTCCCCAGAAGGCATGGGTCCAGAGGAGCTTAAGCCAGGAGCGTGAGCAGGAGAGCTTGCTTCCTGGTCAGCCCAGAAACTTCTAGAAAAGGGACACGTGTGGCTCCTTGCATTTCATCAGGGCAAATGAGCAAACACATTTGGGCCTTTCTTGGGAAATAGATACAGATGCCCCCCCCCCACACCTGATGCATTCGATCAGGGACACCCCCCTCTGGGAAGATGAGATTGTAAAAGACGTCGCCTCTGACCCCCATACTCCCACCCTCAAGGACAATACAGGATGCAGACCCACCGCCTGGTTCCTGGTGGCAAGACTGGCCTGTAGGCTGCAGGGGGCAACGAGGGGGGGGGTGCAGGCGCCTGAGCTGCCTCTCCCCCTTCTCTCCCCGCCATAGTAGCAGCTGAGGAGGGGGTCAGGGAGGGGAGAGGCCGGCATCAGACCTTTGTGGTATCACTCTGGGATCTGTGTACTTGGGAAGCCTTCCCCGTGGGTTTCCCTTTAGCGGCAAAGGGAAAGAAGGGGTGGCCCAGATCAGGGCCCCGGGCGCCCCGTCCCGCCGGCTGTTTGATGCTCCAGGAACTGCTCAGTGACAGAATCTCTGGCTGGAGCAGCCCCGGCACCATCTTGCTCATTGAGAAAGAACCGAGTGGGGGCGGGGAAAGCGAGAAGGAGCCTTTCTTCAGCCCAAGTCCTGAAGGCAAACCCTCCTGTGCCGGGGGGGGGGGGGGGGGGGGGGAAGGTGGGGGGGGCGGGCAGCCCTTGCCTGTTTACAAAGTACTTGTCTGCTTCTTCTGTAATCTCTCTTTTGTGACAGTGCTTAGGTCGTGTGTGTGTGTGTGTGTGTGTGTGTGTGTGTGTGTGTGTGTGTAGGGGGCACACAACTATGACCTGACCATTTTATAGATGAAGAAATCAGAAATGGGAGTATAGGGAAATGGATTTACCCAAGGTCATAAGACAAGGCATGTTGGCGAAAGGAGAGCTAGAAACTCGCCACACAGACCCGTCACACCAGATTAGTCGCCGCTGTTTAGAAAATAATGTCCCGGTGGAAAACAATGTGAAAGCCCCATCCCGGTCACCCCTGCACCAGGAGAGTGCCGTCCGTGGAAATAGAATGTGTTCTGCATTCTATTTTGCGTGTTTATTTAATAAACAGATAATTCTGGCGTGTTTTTAAAAAAGTGGGGCAGAGAAGCAGGTGAGACAGCCTTAATTATAAATTGTTAAGCACTATCAAATCACGCTGTGATCTGTACACGGAATCCTTCGTGAGATATTTTCACATTCTGGTTTCCCTATTATTTTGAACTTGGTCTTTATTTTGTACTTAGGAAACATCTCAACTTGGATGCTGAATTCTCACAGGAAATACCTGACTGGCATTTGAGATTTGAAAAAGTTACAGTTAAAAAGTAGGAATTTCCCTCCTCTCCCACACCAAAAAAAAAGAGAACACAAAGAAAAGGAAACGTTCCAAGTTGCTCCAAACATACTTGTTTCCTAATAACTCAAATGGTGTGCGCCTTTAAGTTAAATCCCTTTGTAATTTAGAATAAATAAAAAAAATTCAGTTTAGGTTTTCAATGGCATGAGGCATTTCAAAGAGCTCAGTATGTGACCAGTGGCTTTTTTTTTTTCTTTTTGGGTCACACCTGGAGATGCTCAGGGGTTACTCCTGGCTCTGCACTCAGGAATTACTCCTGGCAATGCTCGGGGATCATAAGGGATGCTGGGACTCGAACCCGGGTCGGCCGCGTGCAAGGCAAACGCCCTACCCACTGAGCTATCGCTCCAGCCCACCAGTGGCTTTTTGTTGGAAACAGGAACCTGACTCTAACCCAGGCTCCGCAGGAGCTGCATGGAGGCTGGTGGAGTTGAGCGTGTTAGGGAAATGAGTCTTATCCCTGGAATGACTTGTGGTGAAAGATGGTCTTCTCCATCCCTGAGCATCTTCGCCCATCTCCCGAGGTGGCCTCTGCTAATTAAATATGTGTGCTCGCTTCCCTTTCCAGACCTGTCTCTGTCCACTCCAGAAACGGAGGTTGTGTTGGTCCAAGGAAGGCAGAGCCCTGGATAACCGTCTCTCTGTACCTTCTAGGTTAGAAACGGACAAGAGGCTGGGGGAGAGAGTGGGCTTCTTGAGAGGTTCGGATAATCACAAATTATGCAGCATGGTACTTACCTTTCTTTCTGGAAGCTCTTTGACTTTTCTAGGACTCTGGAAGTTCGGCTTCTCTACATTTAATGGTTTGTTTCATGAGTTTGGGGAATTGGTGGCCACGTCCAGCAAAGCTCAGGATTGACGTCTTGTGGGGCTTGGGGTACCATGGGATGCCAGGGATCAAACATGTCTGCAAGGAAACTGCTGTAACTGCTGGACTGTCTCATTAGTCTCTGGCTTCTCTGCATTTAAAAGTATGTTCATCTTAGGGGCACAGTGGGTAGAGTGCTTGCCTTGCATGCAGCCAACCTGGGTTCGATCCCTGGCATCCCATAGGGTCCCCTGAGCATCGTCAGGAGTGATTCCTGAGTGCAGAGCCAGGAGTAACCCCTGGGCATCGCCGGGTGTGACCCAAGAATCAAAATAAATGAATAAAAGTATGTTCTTCTTGGGCAGGAGATGGCACAAGGGTAAGGCCCTCGCCTTGTATGGAATTAGTTTGGTCCCTAGCACTTCATGTGGCCCTCTGAGCCACCACTAGGATGAGCACAGAGCGAGGAGTAAGCTCTGAGAATCACCCAGCATGCCCCCCAGAAACAACAGCCAAAAAAATAATGTGTTCACCTAAATCTCATCTGACCATCGAAATTGCGGTTGGATTTTCTTAGTAACTAGAAGTGGGACTCAGTTTGTCTCCGAGCAGGGAAGAGATCTTCTTATCTAAAAGTATAAGCAGAGCCGTGCCTCGTTCACCGCACTGCATTGTGACTGTGTGGTTTTCAGAAATACTCGAGCAATTAATTATTCATCACTCGCCATCTCTGCATAAATGCATCTGCCTGTTTCTGGTCCTACCCAGAAAGCCTTGGCAAAGACCAGGTGGCCTTTGAGGAGGAGTGTCCCCGGCATCCTTGTTACCCAGTGGCCTCATTAGACCCTGGCCCACGGGGGCTCAGGGATTCTATAAACAACCGTGCAAATATGAACTCGCTGTGCCAGACCCATCATTTGAAATCACCCTGTTATTAGGGCCCCTGCGCCCCTGAATGCAGAGGCAGGAACACTTCCTTTCCTTTGCTTCCCGCCTCCTTTGTTCTCCACGGGGGTTACAGGTGGGGGTGGAGGTAATGAGGTGCAGGTCCAGGCCGGCCTGTGAAACCCGACCCGGAGTCAGTTTGATTATTAGACTCATCTTCTTAAACTCCCTCAACCTGCGCGAGTCGGTGTGAGCTGCAGGGAACGCAGCATTGCCAGCGCAACAAGCAGGAGCCTGCCTGTCCCCTCAGCTCTTTTACAATGAAGTTAGGCATGTGACAGAGCCTTCCAGGCTGCCAGTTCCCTTCAGTGCACATATCATTAGAATTCATTCACACACTTCTGCTCGAGAGTTCAAGTGTCGGGATGAAGTGGCCTTTCCACTGGTCTCGAGAGATGCCCTGCTAAACCCGCACATGATCTGACGAGCTGGAGTTGCGTGGCTTCTCTTCCCCCTGTTGGAGACTCTGTTCGTGCCCCCCCCACCCCATCAAGGGCCCTAGAGGCGGGGAAGCCTGTTCAACTTGGTTTGCCTGGAGTTAAACTCAACCTTAATTGATCGTGGGCCAATTATTTTTTTTTCCCAGGGAATGTTTGTGAGCCACTCAAGAATTATTGCTCTTGAACATAGTTGATACCTGCTAATTCAAAATAGCCCGCTTCCGGTGTTCATTAAGTGCTTAGTTAAAAAAAAAATTTCTGAATGGAGGGGAGAAACAAGTATTGTAGGTAGCTTTGTGACATGTACTGTGTACTGTCTTCCCATTGGTCATCGATTTGCTGAGTGGGCACCAGTAACATCTCCATCGTGAGACTTGGTGTGACTGTTTTTGGCATATTGAATATGCCACGGGGAGCTTGCCAGGCTCTGCCCTGTGGGCGGGATACTCTCGGTAGCTTGCCGGGCTCTCCGAGAGGGGCAGAGGAATAGAACCCGGGTCGGCCATGCGCAAGGCAAACGCCCTACCCGCTGCACTATAGCTCCAGTCCATCTTTGTGGCATGAGTTTCTGAAAATGGTCAGTTTCTGGCATTCCTCCCCTATACTGCTTGTGCCAGTGTTGTTGCATTAAATAATATTTTATGAAGATATGTGATTTGCAAAGTTATTCATGACTGGGTTTTAGGCATAAAGTGTTCCCACACCCCTCCGATCACTCGTGTTAAGTTCCCTTCACTAATGTCCCCAGTTTCCCTTCAACTCTCCAGCCTGCTTCTGTTTCAGGCAGTTTTTATTGTAATTTTAAGCACCATTGTTTATAACACTGTTACTGGGAGGGCTTCATGTAGGACATAATTTAGCACCACACCCTTACTACATTTTTTAATGTTTTCATAATTTTGCAATCCCTGAAAATCTCCAAAGAAATTAAATACACTGATTTTTGAAATCTGATGGAAATCTCACTGTATGGAAGATGGTTATGTTGTAGGTTGAACTAAAGCGTTTCAGAGAATAAAGCCTTTGAAAGTTGTGAGTCAGTTAAAAACTAAAGCACAGTGAACTATGACAAATTTGCCTTCATTCATCGAGTCAGTGAGTTAAATCAGGAAGATCAGAAGGCAAGTGTTTTTGAGAACCTGGTAGATGTCAGAAAGTAAAGAACTAGGGGTTCAGAAAGGAAAAGTAAAAAGAATAGGCCTAATCCTTCTAGACTTTGCAGTGTGATGACCAAGACTCCCGCTAAGCAAGTAACACCAGTACAGAGAAAGCATCAGAGTCATTCTGAGAACATGAGGCCTCTCCGTGTGGAAGCTCAAGTCTCTGTAAACTAGAGAAGATTAGTGGAAAACAAGGAGTTGACATTTCTTCCCAAATGATAGCATCTTTGTTATACCAAGCGACACATCCCAAAGAACAGTTCATAACTTTCCTAACAATAAAATCGATGCGCTAAATGTGAAATTAATTGGAAGGCAGAGTTCTAATACAGTGTTTTGGCGATTAAGCACATTAGATTGAATTGTTTCAGAATGCCTAATTATTGTGTCTGCCACACTCATCTGTTTGAGTCATTCCTAACTTTTGGATTCCTGCCTAGACCGTTTCTGCAATACGGTTGCAGCTCAGTCCTCTCTCCAACTTTTCTCCCACCAGCCTCGAAACTCAGAGCTGCACTTTTCGCAAAGATCAGCGTGAAAGCACTATGCTCGTGTGTGGGCACCCTTGGACTCGGGTGTGAGTTGATGTTTGTGTTTGTGTTTTGCAGGTTCATGATTTAAAAGTGCCTGTGTGAAGTCACCGTTGCCGGGGAAACTGCCACTGGGGAGTGCACGTAGGGTTCCAGTCTTGGTTTTCTGGCCATCACGTGTTACCCTGACCTTACAAGTGGATGAAGATACCTCAATGGTCTGACTTTGCCAACTGCTTGACTTCGGAATTTCAAGAGGCCGGAGCGGGGGAAAGCCAGCCTTTGTGCTGAAGTCCAAGTAGTTTCTTTTCTAGCAGCGTTGAATGCTGTGAGCTCAGCCTTCTCCCAAGGAGTGCCATGGTGTTATAGTCACTTTATTAAAAACGGTTGTGTCAGCAAGACAGTCAAGAGACTCAGGACGTTTACAGCCAGAGATGACACTGAGCGTGCTTTTATTGCGGCCCATAGTCTTCAAGTGGGGCCTATTGATTGATGAGTGATCGCTGATAAATCCCCTCCTTGCTCTTGTGTCCTGGGTTGGACTGCATTAAGCAATTTTATCACGTACCTTCTGACTTTACCTGTGGGCTTTCCCACAGCAGTCCTCTCGGCATCATTGGCACTTGGATTGACTGCATCGTCTAACAGAGACTCACCGAATCCAAAGTCTTGGTTACCATGGCCTTGAACGTCGCCCCAGTGAGAGATACGAAGTGGCTGACGCTGGAAGTCTGCAGGCAGTTCCAGAGGGGGACGTGCTCCCGCTCTGATGAGGAATGCAAATTTGCTCACCCCCCCAAGAGTTGCCAGGTTGAAAATGGAAGAGTCATCGCCTGCTTTGATTCTCTAAAGGTAAGATAAGATGCTTTTTATGGGCCACGAGAGTGCCGTGTGGGGCTTGGCTCTGAAATGCCTAGCTTTGTGGACGTGTGGTAATGTTAGTAATGACTTTCTGATTCTATTTTCTTATTGTGATTATTGAGAGATTTTTTTTTTGCTTTTTTGGGTCACACCTGGTGATGCACAGGGGTCACTCCTGGCTCTGCACTCAGGAATTACCCCTGGCAGTGCTCAGGGGACCATATAGGATGCTGAGAATCGAACCTGGGTTGGCCAAGTGCAAGGCAAACGCCCTACCCGCTGTGCTATCACTCCAGCCCCTATTGAGAGATTTTTGGCTCACTTTTTTTTTTTTTTTTTTTGCACATCAGGCATATTTAAATTTCCTTTAGACCCAGGTTTAAATTAAAACTCCAGGATGGTGTTTTTTGGGCTGATGCTACTTTCATGGATCCAAGAGTTTTAAATCAAAGTCTGGCTTGTGACAACTAAAGATAAATATTTTATTAATGTTTGCTCTTCTGGGGGGTTATATGAAGGTGAAGAAATTGGAAGAGTCACTTTATGTGTCAGTAGTCCTGATTCACCTCTCAGAGCAGTTTCTGCTCTTGTGGCTCCTTCTGGACATAGGACTTGCTAAGCCACCACCTAATAGGCTTCTCCATCCTCTTTGACAGCTTGTCACGGCCAACAGAAACTTCCAAATTTAAGCAAACTTCCAGAATTCCTGAGAACCTGCTGTGCAGAGATTAACCCAAATATGCCACAGATGTGGGTGGGACTTAAGATCCTACCTTTGAGAGCCTCCCTGCCTGCCGGGGGAACAGCCGTCAGTGTCTAACGACAGAAAAAAGGCAGAGAGAGACTCATGCCTGCAAGGAGAAATTGAAAGGAAATTCCTATGGTATTTGTAGGTGACACAATGTGGTTTCCAGCTTAACGTCTCAAAAATGTCTTAGGAAGCAGTGGCTCTTGAGTCATAAACTGACTTGGGTAGAGTTTGGTCTTGAAGAAATAGAAGGATTCTAATGAAAGATCTCATTGAAAACAAATGTGTGTGACTCAGCACATATTTCTTTGAGGTTTATTTCACCCTAACATTACGGATTCTATGAAGCTCACACCACCTAGGGCATAGTCATAGTCATGAAACTGGTTTCCAGTGATGATCAGATAGATTGCTTTAGGAAGAGAGAGAGAGAGAGAGAGAGAGAGAGAGAGAGAGAGAGAGAGAGAGACACTAGATTTGCTTAACACATTTATATCTCTGCGGAATTATATAAATCAGGTTTCGAAGTAGTAGAATATAAAAAATAAAATTTGATCTGTATTCTTGACATATGCTTTGGAAAACCACTGTGCCATGAATTATAAAATAGTGTTCATAGCCTGTTCTTGAATTTGAAGAACTGAGTATGTTTGATGGGAAAAGTTCATCTTAAAATTAAAAAAAAAGTCTTAGAAATCTAAGTCAAAATTAAAATGGGACTTAAATTACATCTTTAAGTATATCTTAATGAGAAAATATGTACAAAAACACAGATGGTACATTTATAGTTCAACAAAGTCTTTAATGAATTAGACTGTGAAAACTTAGATATGCTATTTACCTCAATAAGTACCTCTATTTTGTTGCTTTTTATAAAAGGGTAAATTAGATGTTAAATTATAAATAATTTATCTATAAATGAATAGGTGAATAAATCATAATCTATATAACAATAGAAGCCACCGTTTTGTCAGTATTTATTTTGAACTGAGTTAGAAAGTAAGGTAGGTATGTGTTATTTCTGTGACCATCATCAATGACTGTGTTCAGCATATAAAGCAATGTAGAGATTTCTGTAATAGTGATTTGTTTTCTGTTGCTATTTAGTGAGCGATAATTTAGAAGCTTAAAAGAACACAAATATATTGTTTTACAGTTCTTGAATGGAGTATCTCTTGCCTACAATGAAGCTTTTATTATGACTTGGGTATTAAAAAGCAGTATTAGTTAAAAAAAAAGAGTTAATCAAGACATTTCAAGATATAGGAATGGGTCATTTTTCTAGGTTCTTTTCAGTTTCTTCATTTCATTAATCTATGTCTGCTTTTATAGGAGACTGAATACTAACTTTTTAACTAATATTAATATTTGCCAAATTTCTTTAAAACTTTAGCAAAATGTGAGGGAATGTCACAAATGTCTCAAACATGCTTTAGGAAGCACTGGCCCTTGAGTCATAAACAGATTTGGGTAGAGTTTGGTCTTGAAGAAATGGAAGGATTCTAATGAAAGATCTCATTGAAAACAAATACTTCACCTAGTATGGTGAAGTATTTCCTCACCAGCAGTACAACAGCAGCTCTGCAGCCTTTTAACCGCTTCCCTCACTGAATTCTCCAGAACCACCATGGTTTGAGGGTTTCTCTCTAGGGGGAAAGGGTTAAGAATGGTTTCATTTTTGTGTCTAAGTATGAACCAAGACCCGTGACTGCTGAGCAGGGTTGCAAATGAGGAGGAACTTTAAAAGTCATTTTCAGAAGTGTCTACTGGAACCATTTTCATGTGGAGAACCACGGTGATATCTATAGCCCCGAGTTATGCTCACTTTTAGAATTGTTCAGTTTCAGGGTATTTGCATATGACACCATGTATTTTAAAAGTTGTCCAACCAAAAAGACAAGCCCATGGGCACAGCAGGACAGGTGCGAGAGTCTAAACTCTACCCAGCCACTTTCCAACCACTGATGAACTCTGTGTCACATCTTTGATTTTATTTCCTCCCCAGTAAGTGAGACTCTTCCCCTGGCAACTGACTCATGTCTGCACAGTGCTGAATACCGTGTCACCATCTTCAGATGTGCACAGTGATTGTGTCATACGTTTTCCAGCCACAAGCCTAGAAAATAGGACTGACACTCACAAATCCTAGTGAAAAAGAAATGCAATGATGGTCATAATGAAGTTGTTTGATTTTCTTAACTTAATAGATCTAAAGACATAACTCTGGAGAACCAATCTATATAAGAGAGAGGACCAGGGCTTTGAATTCAGACAGACCAGGGCTTTGAAGGGACTCTGGATGTACACAGAGTAGGTTTATCATTTGTGACAAGAGTATTTCTGCTTCTTGACTTCAGTTTCCTCTTATACAAAATTGATGTAATAATGCCTGTTGCATAAGGCTAACTGGCCTAAAGTATGCTGGATACCCATTAGTTTCTTTCCCTCGGTAATAAAGGATCAATATCAGGGGAGACCCATTGATTTCTTGAGGATGGGCAAGATGCTTCCAACTCTTGCAGAGTCTGTCTCTTAATGTGGTCAAAGTTTCTTCCTGCCTCTGTGACAATACCCAGTGATGCAAATTACTCCTGACACCAAAAGAGATCAAGTGTGAGGCAGACAGCGTTTTGTTATTATTCCAGAATGTTTTCTGCAAACACCGTTTCTCAAGGCAGGTCTGCCAAAGAATCTCTGTTGATGGATCTCTGTACAGACAAGTCCCTGTGGGCTTGAGCTAGTCCCTTTTTGTTCTTGTCACGAGTTATTTGTATACAGGAGTGAGCTTGTTTGGGAAAGAGACTTTCTGAGCTCTCTGGTGAGAGATCTACATATATGCATACTTCCACACAATAGGTTTCAGAAAATAGAGGTTTTGCATTTGAGCTCCACAGTAGTGACTGTTGCCTTACGGCAGCGTAGGTGACACTGCTGTGTACACCAGCCTATGTGATTTTGTTTCAATGGCAGTATTATTATGAACAATGGAATTGCTGAAGTGTTTTCCAGACGGCCAGTTACATTCCAGAACATTGTGTCCCACAAGTTAGGTTAACATGACAAAATGCAAATTGCTTCATGAGCAGCTAGACCCAGTTTACCTCATCGCTGCCTTTAGGATCCATAAAGCAGTTTTCCGGACTGTTGAGATGTCCAGGATTGTTCTTTAAAGGGCCTGTTCCATAACTGAGAGCAGTAAATCAGGATTGTTACCCATATGGTCGTGCAGAAAGGGGCAGATGAATTAGTTTTTTTGCTTGTGGAGACAAAAGGTTTTAGCATTCACCCCAGGTGTCAAGTACTTCATTCATTCATATAAACCATTGAATTTCAGCAGTTTAAAAAAAGAGAAGCACCCTTTAAACTTATATTCTAATCTTGGCAAAAAATAAACAAACCGCCCTAAAACCACCCTTCTGGAATATTGGGGGAAGTGGTTTAGACCTTACGTAATATTTATATAAAACTTGGTTCAAAGACACTGTGATTCTTTTAGCACCTAAGTTGGATGACATCACTTCTGTCTTCAAGGCCTTCCAGTAACTTCCTGTCTCACCGCCAGGAAAGACCGATCCTTGTAAAAAAACTGTCCCGGCCCTTGGAGATGTGGTTCCCACCCTCACTTCACCATCCCTCTGGCCCTTCTTCAGTCCACTCCAAACACTTCCTTCTTGTGCTCCCAATGTGCCGAGGTGGCCTTGGCATTGACTCTGGGCCTGCTGGGGCACTCCTGCCTCTGGTACCTGATCAGCCTAGATTCCTCCTTGCTCAGAGCCCTGAGAGGCTGACTTCCCTGGGGGAACTTTTCTGCCAATCTTTCTGCCAGTTGTGAGTCCTCCTTCCTATCATGGCTTTACCGTTCTCCCTCAGATGCCTCCATGTGACAGCCTGTTGATGAATAGTTTGTGTTTCATAGGTTATCTCTCTTGTTTCCAGTCTACTCCCATCTCCACCCCAACTTGGGGGGCTGGGGGGGTCATTGACAGTCATTACTTTTGTGTCCCCCAGAACCTAGAAGACTTCTCTGTCCGGTCACTGTCCGGGATCTCGAATAGAAGGGCCCGGGAAAGTAACTGTGCTTCTGCCATTTGGCTCGTGTCCAGCTGTGGGTGGATGCGCTGCCACTCGAGGCCCTTTCCCAGCCTGGCCCGTGTGGTCAGCGTGCCTTGGAGGGTGCAGTGACCATGTCTATGCAGCTGTGGGCTCTGTTCCTCTTCTCGTAGGCCAGTAGATCTCAAAATCAGGAATCTTCGTGCAGGAACTGGGAGATGCTGGTGTAACTCGGAAAGAACAGTTCCATCTGGAAAGTGCGCCAGAAAATCACTTGTAATGCAGAAGCGACTTGGGTTTGCTATTTTTTTTTTTTTTTTT
This sequence comes from Sorex araneus, assembly GCF_027595985.1. NCBI lineage: Eukaryota > Metazoa > Chordata > Mammalia > Eulipotyphla > Soricidae > Sorex > Sorex araneus. Next base: position 289,871,986 of record NC_073302.1, read on the forward strand.
TTTGCATTTTGGGTCACACCTGGCGATGCACAGGGGTCACTCCTGACTCTGCACTCAGGAATTACTCCTGGTGGTGCTCAGGGGACCATATGGGATGCTGGGAATCGAACCTGGGTCTGCCAAGTGCAAGGCAAACGCCCTACCCGCTGTGCTATCGCTCCAGTCCCCTGACTTTGGTTTGCCTTGAGCCAGACCAGACAGTGCTTGAGAGTCACTCCTGCTGTGCGCTAAGGGATCATTACTGGAGGCGCTCAGAGGACCGTTTGTGGTGCTGGGGAGGAAACCCAGGTGGGCCACATGGCCAGATAAGTGCCTTCACTGCAGCACTCCCGCGCCTGCCCCCAGAAGCTACTGTTCATCATTCTCCAACTCGTCCCAAAGTTCAGGAATGTAGCCAGGGATGTGGCAGAGGGGGATCACGTGCTCCCTCTCTGAGGACCCTTCACACATCTGAGGATCGGTTCCTGACATTAGAATACAAACAAAGCGAAGCAAAGTAGCGCATTTAAAAATGATGAAAAACAAGAACATTTTCTGTTTATTTACCCATGAGAGGCTAGCTCTAAGCTGTTGGTTAAAATAGATCTGTTTTTATTTTTATGGGTGATAATTTCAACATGAAAAGAAAATGCCGCTGGTATGGGATTGGCCACTTGGGGACTGTTCTTAAAAACATACCCGGAAAGATCTAAAACTGGCTCATTTGGATTTGACCTGAAGTTCACGTGCTTGGATTGCTACTTAAATGAAGCAACTTCCTTACAGAAACTGCTTGACTGTTTTCTATGTCGTATCCCTAATTTCAGTTTCCCACCTGGGATGTTTTTAAAAAATCAAAATTACAAATTTTAATGAAAAAAAATTAAAAATTAAAAAAATTTGATTTAAAATTAAATCCCTAATTTTGACTCAGCTGACCTGAGACAGTCATGTAAGTTATTGAGAGAAATGACTGTAGTCATAAGGCTACAGCTGGGAACTTTCACGCATGAATCTTTATTTTCCAGCAACTCTAGCTGGTCAATATTATTCAGCCCAACTTACAGATGTGGAGACAGACCCAAGTCTAAGTAACTCCCCACCTTAAAAATGGTGGAGGAGACAGCTGGCGATAGAGCTGACACCATCGGTCCTCTTACAGAAAAGATGCCATTGATAGAATGATTCTAAAGCTCCTAATTGCTCAGTGCTGTTCATGTTTAACAAGCTTAGCATATTGAAGTGCAGACACATTCTAAAATAGAACCCCCTAGGAATAAACCTGTTTAGGTACTGGAAAATGAAATATTTAAAAGAGAAACTGCGAGAGAAAGCAGAGCACATGTTGTATTTATTTTTGTTTGTGTCTGTGTACAAACATCACACCTTCACTTCATCTCAGCGATGAAAATGGTTTGGGTCCAAGGCATTGAGTTGTGCGTATGCGCCCACGTGCTTTGGAAATGTACAACTGCAGATGTTAGGTTGTGATGCAGTACAGCAGGAGTCCATACTCGAGATGATTCTTGGACCCACCTCTTGGACTTCCTCTAGGAGACGTCCATTTCCTCCTCATCTAGCTTCCTCCTTCCTGGGAACATCAATCATTTCTCTTCCCTCTTTTTCAGCTTCTCTTTCCTATTCTTCTCTCCTGATCTCTTAGTCCACTTGTTCGCTGCTGTGGATACTCTCCAAGGCACAGTTCTTCTCTGTAGCTCAGGCTCATGACCCACGTAGACAGTGTATCTCATTCCTGGGTTCTGTCCCCACCTCAGCGCCCGTAACTCCCAACCCTGGGAGTGTGCCCTATTCTTACTAATCTTATTACTCCAGGTCCTACAGAGTACCACATACGACTGTTTCCTTGTCACTTGCCTTCTAGCAGATCTCAGGGTGAACATTTCATCCTCCTTCATGTCTTACCTGCTACACAGAGCCTTAGTTTGAGCTGGTCACCAGGCGAGGATTCCTTCTGACTTTTTGCTTTAGCTTCCAGACAGGACAAGAAGTTACTCTGTGTAGGCAGGAGGAGTTGGTTTCAATGACTTTCATGCACCTCTGGGAAAGAGGATTCACCAGCCTGATTTAGAGACGGCCTCTAGGTGTCATTGATGGATGCTGCCACTTTCCTGAGGACTCAGCCTCTACCAGCAAAGCATCTGCTTTCTATCCCCCTTTCAGGTTAAGAGAAACAAGGAAGAGTCAGATGAGATCATTCTTACAGTCATTGATTATGGCTGGCGTAACGCAGCACTGAAGACTCGGTGGCTGCAACAACAGAATTGCGTTGTCCCCCTTCTGTCAACAGGGTGTTGGCAAGACCCTGTTCCGTCTGACTTCTCAGGATCTTTCTGCCTCTTTTAGTTTCTGGTAGCTCATGTGTCCCTTGGCTTGCGGTGGCTTCACTCTGGTCTCTGCTTCCAGCCTCAGATCTCTGGACAGAGAGATAGGACAGAGGGGAGGGTGTTTGCTTTGCATGTGGCTGACCTGGATTCAGTCCCCAACATCCTAAGTGGTCCTTGGAGCACAGTAAGGAGTAGTTCGTGAGTACATGAGTGACCGCTGAGTATCACAGGGTATGGCTCTGCCTCTCCCCTGCCCCCACCCCCACCTCCCACCGCCAAACCAAATGTCCATCTGTATCTCTTTTTGACTCCTTCCTTCTATTCAGGCCTGCATCCAAATGTCCACTTAGGAGGACATACTGTGTTAGCTTAGGGACCCATCTTTCTCCGTTGTGATCCCTCTGCCAGGACCCTGTTCCCAATCAAGATAATGAAGTACAGGAAGGTAGGAACTGCAGTATATGTTAGCTTGTGTGTAGGGCACCTCTGGGAGACTCCATCTGAGAGACTGAGAGACTCCAGTATATCTTGTGGGCCTGACACAGTTCCCCAGAGCAATATGAACTAACCTAGAAAAAAATGAGAAGTCACATTCCATGGTGTAATTCAATGAGCCCAAAGTGGGCTCCAGAATTTTATCTTTGCGCGGTGTCATCAGGGAGGCCGGAAGAAGAGTAGAGGCTTAAAAACAGCCCGGGGTTGGGGGTGGAGAGAAAGGACAGCCGCTAGGGTGCTTGCCTTCCTTGCAGCGACCCGGGGTTCCTCTATTTCGACATCACATACGGTCTCCTGAGCACTGTCAGCCGTGATCCCTGAGCCCCAGAGCTAGGAGTAAGCCCTGAGAAACACCGGGTTGCCCCCAAACCAAACGGCAACAACACAACTCCAGCGCTCAGTACTGAGTAGAAAGAATGGTGACAGATAGTCATTGAATGATCACAGCATTCTGTGGTAAAACAGATTGTTTCAAATTCAGAGAGAAAAAGACCACACTTTCTTTGCCTCTGCAAATGAATGAGCGTACACTATCGATTTTAACTTTAATTATACTCCTCAATAATTACATCTGTTTACTGTTCCCTTTGCCTTGGGCAGTGCTGCTCACTCGCTCTTGTTAGCATCCGGGGTAGCTGTTTTATGAAACCATTTCTCACCAGAGCTGAAGGAGAAGGAAGCGTTTGTCATGGTAAAGAAATTGCTTATTAGTCTCTTGCTTTTCCTGAAGATGGAAATGACATTTTGTTACCCATGTCCATTTTTTTTTCCTTTCAAATTTTTGTTTTTGTTTTAGAATTTTGTTAAATACAATGACAAAGTAGGAAGCCAAGATTTAAGGTCAAGTCTTTCCTGCATGTAATCGTATACCGTGGCTTCTCTCTGGGCTCCGGTGCAACTTCATTTTATAGACACTGATTAATTGTTCCTTTATTTAGTCCCTCTCTAACTGCACAATAGGTGCAAATCCTGCAGGAACCCTCCAGTAGTATGAATGAGTGAGTCAGCGGTTCCTGGCTTCCTGTCGGGAGGCACCAGGACATGTGCTAAGAGCACATGCCCCCTTCCAAGATGGCAGCTACACTCTGCCAGTGGATCATCGAGAGGACTTCACTTTGGCTTTGATTGTTTTTAGTTTGACTTTGATTGTTTTGGGTGATTTCACTAGTTCTTTTCTCTGTAAATTGATGTATCATGGTAGAATAGTATTATATAAGGTTTGGATTTTGCATTATACAAAAAATTTTGCATTATACACCTAGGTCTATAGTCTTCCTGTCATTGCCCTGTTAGAACCACTGCTCTGACCATTTCTGTGTTTTGACAATTTAAAGCTGTTTAAACCTGGAAGCTCAAGCAAGACCTGGCTTCTGGGAGGGTTTAGCTCATAGACCACCCATTTAACCTCTAAAACAAATACCGCTCCTATGAGCGATTTCAATACTGAACTCTGGGAAATGCTGAAGTGTTGATAATTTTCCCCATAGTTAGAGAGAAGTAGGACATGAGTAAAATTCTTTTTTTGGGGGGTGGGGAGTTAGGGGGGTGTCACACCTGGAGATGCTCAGGTTTACTCCTGCCTCTGCACTCAGAGATCACCCCTGGCAGGGCTCAGAGGACCATAATGGGATGCCGGGTATCCATCCCCAGTTGGGCGCGTGCAAGGCAAGTCCCTTAACCATTTTCTCTCTCCGGGCCTCAGAGCTGAGCCAATTCTTTAACGGTTCCTCATCCTCTTGGAGACACTGAACTGACTCTGCTTTTGTGATTCACTCTCGGGTTTCCCCTTGCTTCACTGACCCCTGCTCCTTCGTCTGCTTCTGGATCCTTCCCCCTCTAAACACTGCTGTCTCCCAGACTTGGTCCCCGACCAGCTGCTCTGTTTGCACGCTCCCTCAGTGGACGCCTTTTCGTTCAACTTTCCACATATGTTAGTTTGTACTTTCGGGGCCATTTATCAAAATTCTAGACGCCCTGGATGAGCTCATCCCAGTCCATAAACATTTTCTGCATGCTGAGTCTCTCCCTGTTTTTAAATTGAGTCATTGTGAATTACAAAAATTATTCATGATTGAGTTTCAGGCGTACAGTGTTCCAGTGCCATGCCAGTCCCTTCCCGGTGTCTACTTCCCTCCACTGGTGTCCCAGTTTCCCCGTCATCCCAGCCTGCCTCCGCAGCAGGCACCTTTGCAGTAGGCTTTGTGTTTACAGTGGACTGGAGCGATAGCACAGCGGGTAGGGCATTTGCCTTGCACGTGGCTGACCCGGGTTTGATTCCTCCATCCCTCTCGGAGAGCCCGGCCAGCTACCAAGAGTATTCTGCCTGCACAGCAGAGCCTGGCAAGCTACTTGTGGCATTTTGAATATGCCAAAAACAGTAACAGCAAGCCTCACAGTGGAGACGTTACTGGTGCCCGCTTGAGCAACTCGATGAGCAACGAGAGGACAGTGCTACAGTGCAGTGCAGTGTGTTTACAGTACTGTCACTCATAAGGGTATCAGGCGTATCGCTTTACCTCGTTTGAGCATTCGCTACTCTCCAGTGACCACTTCCTTCCACCATTGTTCCTTCTTTGTCTTATACCCCCAACCCCCCAACCCGTGGCACGCTTCCTCCAAGGACCAGCTCTCTTGTTCCTTGTTTCTATTCCCTTTGAGCATTTGCGACATGCTGAATATCGCTTAGATTCTCTCTTAGCCTGATTTCTCCCTCTGAGTATTTAAGTGACAGCTCACAGTTAATCATTACGAATAAGCAACAATTAATAATGATTCTTAAATTAAAATGAATGAGGTCCTGATTTCCCCCTCCAGCCTGCTGCGCCCACTGGACCTCGTCCACACCACCGTCCGTATCATTGATTAAATATCTTGATTAAATATCATTGATTAAATAGCTTGAATCCTCTCCATGTAGGGTGCATCCGCAGATCCTAGTGTCTTCAAAAGACATCCTAAATCTGAACACTGAACCTTGGCGGTGGTTCCGTCATGAACCCCCGGCCCATTACTTCTGCATCTCATGTGACCTGTTCTCGAGGCTAGAGTTGCTGTTTTTACTCTATCAGGCAGTCTGGCCCACACGTAATGTCTTTTATTCACAACTTGGCTCTCATATCCATTTCCTTTGTGAAATATGAAGTGCTCTGGACCCCATGGCTGGACCCCAAAGCACTTTGGGACCCATCAATCGACCACACTCCCTCACTACCCCGCCCCATTGCTTTCAGCCTTTTTGCTCCGTGGGTCTTTGTCCTGGATATTCCTTTCACCTGAAACACTTTCCCCAGATAGTTGCAAACCTGTTATTCCAAACTTTGGTGACACATCAGCAGAATTTATCCTTAAGGGATACTAGGGGTCTCTGCATCTCTTGTCTGCCTGCTGACAGAAGAGAAGACTGTTAGGAGGTCATTGGTCCTGGCAGCTGCTGGGTACTCAGTCAGTTTTTCTAAGTACCTGAATTAATTGCCTTAAATCCTATTTGTTAGAGTCCTGTTCTACAACCTTCTGCTGACCTCTTTCTCATCCCCCCCACCCCACGAATCTGTAGACAGAAAGAAAAGGCATACCAAAGTTAGAGGTTTTGTACAAATAAACTCTTAGGGTTTCTATCTCGAATGGGTTTCTGGGTCGAGATCACGTTCCTGGCTGTCCTGATAGGCAGGTCACAGGGACACTTGCCCAAGACATCAGCTGAGAGATTCTCAAGTTCACGGCGCGCCTCTTGGACCACTGGAGAGAACTCAGCAGTTTTCCAAAGCCTGCACATAGACTGATTCTGGTGTTGAGCATTTTTGTTGATATGCTTGAAATGAAGGCACTGAAATACAATTGCTCTGTGTTTTGTTATATTTTGCTTTGCTTCTATTGGAGTAAGAACCTTTAACCTCCTAATAAATGGCTCTGAGCACAGTCCACTGTTAAGTACAGATAGAGCATGGCTGCGGGTTGCTGGTACTTGCTCTTCATAACCACCCCCATGGGAAACACTCCTTTTCTTAAAGACAAATGCTTCAAAATTTAAAATTTTATTTTCAGTCCCCAATAAGTCCCTCCTTTATTTGAGAAGTCACTATTTTATGCAAAAATAAAATGGGTTTTAATAGGTAAGCTTTATTGTTCTTCTGGCCATCCTCATATTTTGAGCACAAGAAAATGTGGTCATCCCTATCCCAGTGATCCCTTCTTATGAAATATTTCTGATCCCGTAATGCTCAGGGGTCAGAGAGATAGTCCAGTGGGTAAGATACTTGCTTTGTGTCCCTTATGGATTGTGGTCTGATGGCTTGGAAGCTGGCCTCACATGCTGGGGGAAAGGCAGCCCAGATAGAGAAGGGAACACCAAGTAAAATGTGGTTGGAGATCCCGCTCGGGAAGGGAGATGCGTGCTGAAAGTAGACTAGAGACTGAACACGATGGCCACTCAATACCCCTATCGCAAACCACAACACCCAAAAGGAGAGAACGAAATGGAATACCCTGCCACAGAGGCGGGGTGGGGTTGGGGGGGACGGGATTGGAGGGTGGGAGGGATACTGGGTTCATGGGTGGTGGGGAATGGACACTGGTGGAGGGATGGGTTCTGGAACATTGTATGAGGGGAAACACAAGCACGAAGATGGGTAAATTTGTAACTGTACCCTCACAGTGATTCACTAATTAAAAAAAAAAATAAATTTAAAAAAATAAAAGTAAAACCCAGACTTGTAAAAATATATAAATAAAATTAAAGCCCTACCTATTAGCTTTTTAAAAATGCCTATCTTAGGGTCCAGAGCGATAGTATAATGGATATGGTGCTTACCTTGCACATGGTTGACCCATGTTCAATCCCTGGCATCCCATATGGTTCCCTGAGCACCACCAGGAGTAATTCCTAAGTGCAGAGCTAGGAGTAACCCCTAAGTATTGCCAGTTAGTGAGCCCCCAAACAAAAACAAAATAAAAATAAAAATGCCTGTCTGATCTGCATCTCAGCTCTCATTCTGTACTTCACATGCTTCCAGCTCTTACCAAAATCATTAAGGAGAACACACATGCCTCATGTCCATACCTGCCACTAAACCTGAGCACTGACCCAGATGCTTAGGATCCAAAATTAATTAGCAACTGGCCTCATTTGAGAAAGGTAATGCATCACTTCTCTCCCATTCTGCATGGGCACTGGATTCTTCGTACGAACAGTGAGACCAGGAGAAGATTGGGGGATGTGAGTTCTTAACAAAAAGGTTTAGCAGAGGGGCTGGAGCAATATTGCAGCAGATAAGGAAGGGGCTTTCCTTGCACATGGCCAACCTGGGTTTGATTCCTGGCATCTCAAATGATTCCCCTAGCACGGCCAGGAGTGATTCCTGAGTGCAGAGCCAGGAGGAACCCCTGAGCATTGCTAGGTGTGACCCCCCCCAAAAAATCAAACAATTAAAAATAAAATAAAATAAAACTGGGGCCAGAGCAATAGTACAGCAAGTAGGGCACTTGCCTTGCATGTGGCCGACCTGGGTTTGATCCCTGACATCCCATATGGTTCTCTGAGCCCGCCAGGAGTGATCGCTGAGCACAGCGTCAGGAGAAACCCCTGAACATTGCCAGGTGTCGTCTCCCTCAAAAAAAAAAAAACAAAAAACAAAAAACAAAAAGGCTTCGTAGATCCTGTGCATTCTGAGTGCTATATAAAACTGAGCAGAGAGAAATGTGAGACCGTCCATACACTATTTATTTATCCTACATTTTTTCTTACCGATCTCATTCATTCCTCAAATTAAACCATCAGTAGGTGCAGCAAGATACAGGAAGCTCATTCTAGTAGAACTCATAACGCAAGGGGAGGAAACGAAAAGAGAAATAGAAACAAACTGATGGAATTGTCCCATTTATCAGAAGCACTTTCCATCCATGAAACACAGACGAGTGTGGTCTACAGTAATGCAGGCCCCGGGCCATCGGTGTCAATACAAACTAATATGAAGGCAGCCAGGTTTCTGCATCTTACGGGCTTCCTCTGAGTAGAAGCGAGAGAGCAGACAGATGGAAACATGTATCTCCTCTAGAAGTCCTTAATTGCAAGCCATGAGTTATTTTGCAAGCTACCAAAAAAAAAAAAAAGACATAAACCAGGTGCTTAGGCAGAAAATGTTGCAGTTAGAAAGGCTTTGCTGGGGAACTGTAGCCCAGGAACGCTTCCTGGGAGACAGTGCTCTAGAAGGGGAAGCCTGAAGGTGAGAAGGAGCTGTCCTATGAAGGAGAAAAAGGCTAGAATGCCTCCAGGAGAAACATTACGGCCTGTTCTGAAGGTCAGAGAGGACACAATGCCCAGAGCGAGCTTGGCGTGCTTGGCCAGTGGGAGTGGGGGCAGATCACGGATAAGAGATCAAGTCTGCGTGGACCAGGTGTGGGAGGAAGAGGCCAGCCTGAAGTGGGGGCGTGGGGGGGAGGGGGGGCGGATCTGTGTCATCCAAATGACCGTCATCTCTACCAGGCTATGAGATGGTATCAGCAATAGACAGGAATGTCTTGGTTTCAGGCTTTGGCTGAATTTGATCCCCAGTACTGCAGAAAACTCGGGGCTGGAGAGAGAGTATTATCACGTGGTAGAGGGCACCTGGGTTGCACATGGCTGATTGGGGTTTGAATCCCAGCATCCCAGATGGTCTCCTGAGCCCAGCCAGGAGTGATCTCTGAGCACAGCTGGGTATGGACTCAAAACAAAAAATAAAATACAGTGAAATAGACTTTGGGGTAGAACTATGAAGAAAGATGTGTCCTGGACAGATTAGTAGGAGGACCAAACAGCCCCTTTGGTGCCTTCCCGTATTGGCCCCTGGCAGGGATTGCTGAAGACCAGCAGACCTCACTCTTGAGATGCTTTTCCTCAGCACATTTTTCCTGCTGGTCATTTTGTTTTTAATGTTTTTGAAGGTCCTTCTCCCAGTCACACAGAAACTACATGGATGTCAAAGCTCCAGGGAGAACTTGGCTGATAATCTGGTAGACACGATCTACAAGAATTGGATAACCTTCAAAGTGTATTTTGTGTAGTTCAAGCACCTGTTAATTTTTATTTTCTCCTGGCCAAGTCTTGAGATGGATTTGAATCGTGTAAACTTTTTCTTACGCATTTTAAGCTGAAAGTTCTGTGGAATCATTTCTTGTTCAGAGTTATTTCTCAAAATAATTTTTCAACTAAAGTAACATTGCCTTAGACACGACATAACTTTCAGGTTGGCATCTTTATAAATCAGCGTTTTTCCCTAAGCTATATTAATTTACTGACGAAAGAACGGACTTTTATTTTCAATTTCATTCCTGAAATTGGTTTTTAGAAACTTTTTTCATACATGGAATTTAAATCCCCTTTTTATAGTATAGAAAGTGTTGCCAAGATCTGAATTCCTCTCTTAGAGCTGTTGATCTCCTCCAAGTTTCTAAAAGAAGTAAATGTAACATCTTGCTAATGTGGTTCAATTTTGTATTATTGTCTTCTCATTAACTTCATCTTCATTCACATTTTTCTCAGATAATGATTTACTTCACCAATTTTCCCATTGTGAAAATTATTTCCCACAACTCAAAATAATTTTACTTTGTTGAACTTTACTATCTCCAACTATTATTAAGTAGATAATTTGCACAAATTGTTTTTCTTATTTTTATTTCATTAAATTTGGCAGATTTGCCAGAGTTTTACTTGCCTTATTTGAGAAACTTATTCTTGGCATTAGTTATAAAATATACAAAATATCTATTTATTTTTCTCATTATTATAGTTCCTTTATTTTTATTATTGATTTTCATTATCCTCTTTACGTAGTTTTTCTTAATTATTTTGTTTATTGCTCCAAAAATTCCTGTGTAGAAAGTTTAGTTCTCTTCTTTTAACTCTCCTATAAAAGGCTTTTTTTAATAAAAGTATAAAAGGAACTATACTATGTAAAAAAGCTATGGCTATAGCTTAGCAATTTTGTTAAAGTTCTTAGATTTATAATTGTCTAGTTTGAATATCTTGTGTTGTTACTTATGTAACTTTTTCAAACATCCAATCAATTTTGTTTCCCAGTAGTTTCTAGCAATATGTTATGATTATGCTCATGGCATTGTATGATTTTTACTTTAGAAATGGTCCAGAGAATGACTAGACTGGGAAATGGAGTACAGTGAAGGGGGGTGGCTAGATCAGTCTTGACCCCAGAGTACAGGCTTGGGACGATAGAGAAGGAAAGAAATCAGGCAGAGAGCAAGAAGAGAAAGACAATTAATGGAGGAACAAGGGTCAGAGGCCTTGGTAATTCTGGCAGTGGCGGAGAATGGTGTGTCTTCATCCAAAGTACATCAGCACTGCATCCAAGACAACAACATTAAAAACATGAGATCTACACTACAACCACAGAACTCTGCCTGTCAAGGTGAAAGGGGTGTGTGTGGGGGGGTGGGGGGTGGTATGGAAGCTGGAGGGAGCATGGGAACACTGGTGAAGTTGACTGGTGGAGTTGATGTTGAAGCATTGTATGCCTAAAAGCCAACTCTCAATAGCTTTGTAAATCGCGGTTCTTTAAATAAAAAATGTTATAAAGGAAGTGCATTAAATATTTTATAGTACACATTATAATCAGTGCCATGATGCTCTGCCTAGTCTTATAAAGGCACATCAGTGCATCTACACTTATGTATATATGAAGAAATCTAAGTGCTTTATGCCCTTATTTGTTTGTTTTTATCTCCTTTATGCCAAATGCTAAAGCGTGAGGTTTTAATGCTGCTCATGTGATTCCTTGTATTTTTAGTAACATTGGCTTTGCATACAATGACGCCATGCTAGTCTGGGCATAGAGTAAAGGATTCTTAGGATTTTTTAAATGATGCTATCATTTTTCCTTATACACCAAACCTTTTGTCCAGTTTTTTTTTCTTTTTTTTCTTTGTGGGTCACCTGGCGATGCTCAGGGGTTACTCCTGGCTCATGCACTCAGGAATTACTCCTGGTGGTTCTCGGGGGACCATAGGGGATGCTGGGAATTGAACCCGGGTCGGCTACGTGCCAGGCAAACGTCCTACCCGCTGGGCTATTGCTCCAGCCCCTTGTCCAGCTTTTCTTCAATACACGAGTGCCACTCCTGGTTTCCTTCATTCTTTCCTGGGGTATCATATCATTCTTTTATTTTTAATTTCACTAAAACTTATTTTAATCTCACAGAAGCATAATTTGAATAAGCTCTCTTTAATTCGTTTTGAAATATTAAAACGAAGGTTAAACTTCATGTCCTTGATGTTAAAATAGTCTATGAAACTATCTGTTGGACTCCTTCATTCTAATTTTAGAATGTCTGCCAGAGGTGTATAGTACCTTCGCTATTTACTTTTGTCAGGTGATACCATTTTATCAAAAGAGATGGAATTCATTACTCTGGCACTTCTTATGGGTTAGAAACAAAGGCAGTAAATAGTAAACCTCTTGACCATAGAGCTGAAAACAATGTCTTGTACCTGACATTTCTAGCAATTAGGTTGAATGGGGAGAAGTGATCAAGAAACGTTAAAAAAATACCAGTTATTCTTGGCAGCAAACCATAAGCGTAACACAGGAGAAACTTCTTTAAAATAAAAAAAGGCATCTCTAATATCCATAATCTTAAGCTTAAATAAGCTAAGCTCCCTTATATGTCCCCCCTTGCTCTCTTAACATCTTTCTCTGCCTCTAAAACTCCTTGGTCTTTCAACCAGTGATCCTGGGCTCCGTTTCATGCCACATTCCCTGGAAGAAACAGAGTAATAGAGTTTCTTACTCTAAGGAATTTTATAAAGTAGCTGAGGAGGCAGAAGCCATGCAAAATCAACAATTTGCTGCAAAACCATTTTGTACTCAATGTTCTATTATGTTGGTAACTATAATAGAAGAGTTTTCACTTGGTAAAAGATGAAGTGTTGCCTGTACCAAATGGGCAAAACATATATTTGCTGCAAAATGCGAGCTGCATGCATGGGGACTGGATTCAATCTGTGTCCTCTGTGTCTTCCCCATGGAGAAGAAACATATATTCTTGCAGGATAGATGTTCTCATCTTCGAAACGACTTAAGATGGACTGCTGGTACCATCCAGGTGGCCGCCAGCCTGACTGGCTTCCATTTTATGAGGGGCAGTCTCCTGCCCCTCATAAAATGGAAGCAACACCTAAACAACGTTGATTAAAAAAACATGTTATTTAGGTAGCTGGAGAGATAGCACAGCGGGTAGGGCGTTTGCCTTGCACGCGGCCGACCTGGGTTCAAATCCCAGCATCCCATATGGTCCCCTGAGCATGGCCAGGGGTAATTCCTGAGTGCAGAGCCAGGAGTAACCCCTGTACATCGCCAGGTGTGACCCCCCCCCAAAAAAAAAGAAAAAGCAAAAAAAAAATGATGTTATTTAGGTAGAATTTAGCGAAGAGGAGTGAGTGCCTGGGCCCTGTGTTGTGTTTTCTGTATCTGCTTACAAATGGTTTTCCTGTGGGGGATTCTGCAGCACCTTCTCAGTCGCTCTGAGTGTGGATCCCAAGGAAAGGTATATTTAGAAGCTCTTTAGTGATTCAGATGCCTGTCCAAATTTAGAAAATCTTACTTTAAATGATCTCATCACATGCTCTAGAACTGTTTGTTCTTGTGCTGCATAAAATCTATTAAGCATCACTGAAGTTCTCAAAGTTTCCATTTATCTCCCAGGTTTCCTATATAGCTTAGAAATGATGGGGTTTTTTTTCATAGGTGTTATTTTCCAAGTCAGAATAAAAAGACCAAGTACTTGTCCCACACTTTTTCATCTGTGCTTGTGCCCTTTTTTGGAGGGGGGTGGCACATCTGGCTGTGCTCAGGGCTCACTCCTGGCTCTGTGCTCCAGGATAACTCTTGGAAATCCCTTGGCCCTCTGAGGAACCTGGTTGGCCAGGTGCAAGGCAAATGCTTTCCCTGCTATACTGTTGCTCCAGCCCTTCCTGTGTTCATTTTAACTGTAGTATTCTACCACACAGTTTCACGTCATGAACCATAATGTAAGTGATAAAGCCATAAACCACTGCGGTTATTGCTAATTTGGAATTTTGTGTTGTTGGTAGGAGGTAGGATAGAACAACTGCACTGTTAAATAACAGGAATGAATGAATGGCTAGATAGGTTCACTGTGGAAAAACAGATTAAAAAAAGATGCTCATTATCCCCAAATGTTCAGAGTTCACAGGTTTAAGAGAAAGGAAATTTTCCCTATGTAAAAAACAAAACGATCAGAAAAAAACAGGGGCCATGGTATGAACATTGAACTGTAAGAAGAAGTGTTCATTCCACATGGAGAAGAAATATATATTATTGGAGGATAGATGTTCTCATCTTCGAAACTACTTAAGAAATAGAAGTTTGTGATTTGTATTGCACCCTTTCAAAAGTCCTTTATGTGCCAGAGATCCTACAAGACAGCTCCATGCAGAACTAATTACTAAAATGGCCAAATCTGAGCTTACCAAGAGACATTTTCCCTGGTGTCACTGTTGGAATATTTGGTTTCCAAGCAACCGGTAAATATCTATGATGCAATGGAAAATCATTAGTCTGTGCCTGAGTTGATAGTATAATTCCTAACACTATACTTGGTTCATTTCATTCATGATAAGTATTCTCATTATAGTTTGTTATATAATCAAAGAGGTACAACCTGCCCAGATAAAATCTTTATCAAACACTAACCAACTGCTTAGCTGAGCCATAATGTACGCGATAGAAATACATCCATGCAAAAGACAGCAGAATAAAATGGTGAGAGTGCAGTAATTGTGGACCCGTACAATTAGGTTAATTTAATAAAGTCCACGTAGTGAGACTACATGCTAAAACCATGAGCTCTTTTGGAATAATAAGTGGCTAATACTGCATATGTGATCCTAGAACAAAGGTGAAATTATTTTTAGTCACAGTTTCCTAGAAACATAAATTCTATCTGGATAGCTTAAAAATTAGGTTTCACTTATAAAGGGCTGCTTTACATTATAAGAACTGAAGAACTGTTATTTGCCCTGCTTCCACATTAAAATATCTGCCAAGATCTCGGATTCCATTTTCTTAGTAATAATGGTTCAGTCTATAGGATCAACTGGGGAACCCTATTAGATCTTAACCCTATTGAATATCCAAGGCACTCCTTTGCTTTGTTTGGTCTCTCGAACTCAGGTTATCATTTTAAAAAGTGATTGATTTTGATGAAATTTTCTTTTCCCTTCAAGATTTAGATAACTTTCTTTTATTGGCCAGTCCACGACATTTGTGCAACAATATACGGAATAGCATTTTAATGAAAATGGTGGCCTATTAATTGGCAATTTTTGGATGAGTGTTCTTCCTAATTACTTATTAACCTTTAAATCAGATATACACAAGGGAACCGGGCAAGATTCATGTCTTTGAATATCTGAAAGCTTTTTCAAGGTGCTTTTGATAAAGAGTCCAGAAGGCATCAGGAGCTAAATGTGGTAGATACACATTAATATGTGTAAAAGTTTTCAGAGGATCTATTCTTGGCATTTCAGTGAATCATCATTAATAGAAGCATGGTTTAATAAGATAGTAAAACTGATGCCGCAATTTTTTTTTGTATTTAAATATGTAGCTTTTTTGCAAAAAGATGCTAAAAGCGGGGTGTGGAGGAGACTGCTTTTATTAGTTGGAATGGCCTACTTGGGTATATGGTATGTGTACATACCACACAGTTTTTAGGTCTTTGGCCCCTAATATCAAATTTGATTTCATGGAATGGAAAGAAGTCTGTCGAAGGGACATGGTATGAATCTGATTCATTGACAGTTTACATAGTAAGCCCATTTAAATGACTGAACTTAAATTAGATGGAAGCAAATAAGTGGGTTTCAGAGGGACAGAGTCTTAAGTTTATTTTCTGTAATGAGGGTCTTGCTTCTGTGGTTCTTTTCCTGCTTTTCTCCTCCCTTTGGGTCTTTCTGTTGAATGGGTTTTGGTACTAGAAGGGCAATATCGCCTGTCACTCCTAGAGAATCATTTCCTACCTTTGCCTTTTCGCGAGGCCTTGGCCTTGGAACTTGTGTCTCTGCCTTGATTCTCTCTACGTCTCCCTTCATTTATTCATCAAACTGTATGTTCCCAGTTCTGTCTTTTGTATGAGATCAGAGTACTGGAGATGCTGTCCCTGATTTCACGTTGAGAGCCCTCGGGGTCGTGGAGAGTCAAAACTGAGTGTCAGTCAGAAAACTGCCGTTTAGTATGGCAAGTCCTAAGATGGGTCTGTCTGTGCCCTTGATTTTGGTCGGTTCCAGGGTACATGGTGCTTTGCAAAGCACCCTGGGTGTTTGGGAAAATCAAGCATCATACATGGCTCAGGGTCTTGGAGGCCATCATGGTGGATGGAGGGTCAGACTTGCCATCTCTGATCTCCTAATTGCACAGCCACTGATGTTTCCATCAACCCTGTCTTTTTTTTTTTTTTTTAAATCTCCGTCTTCCATTCTCCCTATTGAATCATTATCTGTATAAAGAGCCAGTCCCCTGAGGACTGTTCCTTGAACCATTAAGCAGCAATAATAAAAACTACAACTGCTTAAAGGCCCAGCCAGTTGAAGAAAGCTACGGGATGAAGCAAGCAGGACTTTGAATATTCATCCTCTCAATTCCAAGAGTCTGTGTACAGCTGCATGCGTAACTGGCTCTGTTTACCCTTGCAGAGAGGAGAGAGCTGCCCCCAACTAGATGCAAAGTCAAAACAAAATAAAAAAGTAAGTTATAGAAAGAACAACAAAAACAACAGTACCAAAAACTGCAGTCAAATGAATAAATACAGATAGATAAGTAGGCAAGGAGAACAGAAGGGCAGTAGAGCTGGGAGAGACAGTGATCACTGCAGGGCTTTGGTCAGGGACTGTTCATGGCTGACCGCAGATCACTCGCCACTCCCAGTATATTATCTGCAGTTCTGACAAAAACAGTACTGGAAGCAAATTTCTAAAACAAGTCCTGGAAGAGTCCTCGGCACAAAACCAGAGCTCAGTTACTAGTTCTTGAATGAATCCCATTTCTATTTACTTGGCTCCTGTCTCTCCCGGTCTCACCTCTGCAATGCGTATTCTTGAGGGCAGGAGTTTCGTTTTACTTTCATTTATATCCCAGCCTCAGTGGAGGCCGGTCCTTAGCAGATACGCACTAAATGATGCGTCTTCTGAAGGACAAAGAAACTGAGATACCTGATTCAGCATTTTTAATGCGAAATCACACATAAACTGGGGCGATTTGGGCCTTGATCTCATCTACCTTTCACAGCATACAAATCCTGCCCTTTTATTTATTTACTTTTTTTTTGCACAGACATTCTCTAATTTTCTCAGGCCTGCGTCATAATCCAGGCACTCTTTGCTGTCCATAAATCACACCAACAGAGTTTTTGTTTAAGAAGCAAACTCGGTAGCACGCATTGGTGAATATCGAGTTCATAACTGTGAGAGTGGGGATTATCAACTTTCAGAAAGACTTTGGTGAGGAAGAAAGATGGAAAGTTTTCTTCTTTCTTCTTGTGCTAAAATCCAGGAGAGCAAGAAGGCAATAAGCAGGTGGAATATTCAGCCCCCGGAGCTGCAGGAAACTGCATACGGTTTGGTGTCCTCTTCAGAATATGTTTATATTATTAAACTGTTCAAATAAACTTGCGGATGTGTTAGGGCTCTTCCTCCCAATTTCCTGAGGTCTTTCTGATTCCCAACACGCGCGGCAGGAGATCACGTGGACTGGCTCTCCTCTGACAATGTAAGACCACAATGAGGAGCCTCACGTGCAGTGAACGGGATCGGTTGTGGAGGAAGCAGGAGCGGAAGGATGGGGGGAAGGACAGGAGCAGGCTGGCGGTGGGAGTAGGCCCGGTGTAGAATATCACCAGGCGTGGTTACTTGTGGTTTGGGTAGCTGATGATTCTCTACCGCTGCTAAATTTCTTTCTCTAGCTCTAGACTTTTCTCTTTCTATTTTTTTTTTGTAAGGAGGTTGACAGGTATACATTGTTAATGTTGATTGTGATAGAGAAGCAGTTACTGTCACATGCTGTAGAAGCAGAAATTTACGCTGAGGAGTAGCACTGTCGTCCCATTGTTTGTTGATTTGCTTGAGTGGGCACCAGTAATGTCTCCATTGTGAGACTTGTTATTACTGTTTTTGGCATATTGAATACGCCACGGGGAGCTTGTCAGGCTCTGCCCTGCAGGTGAGATACTCTTGGTAGCTTGCCAGACTCTCTGAGAGGGACAAAGGAATCGGACCCAGGTCAGCCGCATGCAAGACAAATGCTCTACCCGCTGTGCTAAAATTTTTTTTTTTGAGGACAGTTTGAAATACAGTGAGATGATTAAATGTTAATACTCTTCAAAATGAGAATTTTAGATATTTGTGCTTGAGAAATACTTAAGCATGTGAACAAAAAGTCATTTGCAACGATATTTATATCACCATTGTCAATAATAGTGAAATAAAAAAAGAAAAACTAATCAGTAAGATCATTTATGGAGGAATTTCTTCTTTGAAAGATTTAAATTATGAACACTAGAACATTTTAAAAATATAAACAATTCCATCATCCATATCAAATATATACATACCTGATTTATAAAAACTTCAAAGTAATATTTAGTGAGAAAAAATTTAGTTGCAATATTTTCTATGCTGTTATCTATTTGTATATCAAATATATTCTAAGAAAGGTTTTTATAGCTATATATGTAATATAACTATTTCATAATAAATGGATAATTTTATACATATTTTTCACATGATAGATTATCAAATGATGCAATAATGTGATTTATAATGTATATTTGCAGTGTATTTATATTTTCAGTGTCATAATATTTACATATAAGTATATATTAAAATAATACCTACTATATATTATATATTACATAATATATTCATTCAGTACAATGTTTTATATGTGTAGCATTTGTATGCTATGCTAAATTATATTGGGTTGTACTAAATACTAATCTATAATAGTGATCCAACAATTTTATGACTTTTTAATAAACAATACAAAATATGTTGTTTCTCCTTTAAGGTATTTTAATATTTTAATAAATAATACAAAATATATTATTTAATATTTTAATAAACAATACAAAATACATTATTTGTTTCTCCTTTAGGGTAGGGTTCTGGATGGAAATATCTGAAATATGGTGGTGGGAAGGTGTAATGGTGGTGCGATTGGTGTTTGAATATTAAATGTAATAAGATATTGTGAACTAATTTATAAAATAAAATTTTAAAAAATGAAAAAGTTACAAAGTTTAAAAAAAATATGACTTTTAACTATATAGTTTAACCCAATGAGCACTAAGCGTATTTCTCTCATATGGAATATGGCGGTTTCTTGGGTCCAGTTTTTCAGAGACAGGGTTTCTTCCATCTCTTGGCTTTTTGGTGGAATTGTGTAAGCCTTAGAGTTCTAGACTCCCCCTGCTCAAGGAGGCGCCAGGGCTACACCCAGCCTTAAGGGAAAAGAGAAAATGTGGAAGAAAGGAAGAGACCCAACTTGTCAATAACAAATATTGCTTCCATTTGCAACTCATGGGTGAAAAGCGGCTTAAATGGCTGTGCCGATATCAAGAGGGTTGGACGTGGAGCCATTAAGTAGAGGACTAGAATCCAAGCCACAAACTGCAGTGGTGAAAAAAGGAGATTTTGGAGAAATGGACCAAATAGCCAGAATACTTGACCTCCTGTTTGACCTCTTAGTACATCTGTACTCCTCTACGTGAACATGAACCACTATTAAAGTGCTTTCAAAATGCAAATGCTTTATTGGCTGTGATTACGGTGTGATTGAAAAGTCCTCACGTTAGGATTTTTTTTTCTCATTCACTCATTTAAAATATACTGAGCACTGGTAATGCTGGAAAGAGACATGGAGAGACACCGACTTTCAGGGGGACACCGTCTCGTTGACACTGGGACTCCAGGGAAGTCCCAACTGGCTAAACGAAACCTCAGTGTGTGAAGAGATGAGCATGACCAGCGGCTGATAGGCCCAGGCTGGTGAGAAGGCCATTCAAGTCCATCTTAATGGCTTCCGTTACGATTGGGACATGATGACTCAAGACGCTTAAGTGACGGTTCCTTAATGAAGTGAGGCAGGAATTGCCCCCTTCTCACCAGCGCAGATGGCATCGGCCTATCCAGAAGGACAGTAGATGCTTAGAAGGGGTAGAGGCGGCCTTCATTGAACGTGTGCTGCATGCTTTGGACGGACTGCGTAGTTTTACGCCCAGCACCCCGTCTCTCTTCGGAACGTATCACGCAGGGACATACCTGAGCTTTATGAGCAGGAAAGAGAAGCAGCTTCTCTTCGCGCTCTAGGCACGCATCCCAAGGGGAAGGGGTGGGATTTGGGCCCAAGATGGAGCTATTTTCAGGATGTGTGTTGCTCTCCCTGCTTTTAATCACCGTCCTGCGTCTGGGAGCCCTTGGGGCAGGTGGACAGTCAAGAAACTGCACCAAGGGCGTGGAAGGGAGTAGAGCGTGGGATGTGGAGGTGCAGAGAGGACGCTGCTGAGTGTGGCAGGGTGTCCTTCCCGGTGCGTCATGAGTTCCTGGTCCTAGAGGACGGAGCTACTTCATGCGGAGGAAGTGCTGTTTCATGCTTTGCTTCGCCTTCCCTCCCCCAGCCCCAAAGTGTGAGCCCAGCACCACCGGCCCACTTGAACCTTGGAAGCCGTTGAGCAAAAGGGTTTCATTCATTGGCTCAGAGGCACCCTGAGCCTCCATTAGTCCATCAGGAGACAGCCAGGCTGTCGGCTTTAGACAGGTGGGCAGGAGACCCTTCCACGGGCAGCCGTCCTGCTGAGCCTGATTCGTCTGACTCTTTCTCAGTGGCATCTTTCTCACTCATCACGAGGGGACCCAAGGCCGCATTTTTGCAGAGACCTCTAGAGCGCCACCGCCACCCTCAGCGAAGACTTCTTAGCTTTGGAGCTTGCTCAGCCCCTTCTCCCTGGTGCTGCAACCCTTTTGCTGGCTTCGTTTCCAGAAGGCGCCTCTTGTCTGGCAAGCTCTAATAATCCAGGGCTCCCCTTCTTTCGTCCTCTGACTCGGGCTACTCACCACTCCCAAAGGTGACTTAAAGGGAAAAAGCAAACAGACATTCTGGGCTGGAGAGAAAACAGCGGGCAAGTCACTTGCCTGGCACGAACCCAACCGGGATTCAGTCCCCAGCACCACACATGGGTCTCCTGAGCCCCTACAGGAGAGATCTCCGAGCACAGAGCCTGGGAGTAATCCCTGGGCACTGCCAGGTTTGCTGCCCACTTCCTCCCCACCCCTCCCCAGAAAGCACCAAGAGACACGGAGCCAAAATACCCCAGAAGCATTTCAGTATTCCTCAGTCAAATGAGAGGGAGAGCATTTCAACTTAGAGTTCAAAGGAAACAGAGAAGAGAGAAAGGACATTCAGAGGGTGCCAGGCATGTATCTGCGGTGATGTCATTGGTCACCACAAGAATTCTGTGGAAAAGGATCATTTTCTGTCTTGCCACTGAGTTGCTGGCTTCAGGCTGGCAGGAGAAGCCTGAATTCCTGGTGCAACAGTTTCTCTCTTACCCTGACTCTGTTCTGGCTCTGGGAAGGGTGTGTATGGGATGGAAGGAGGGGGGAGCAAGCCTCGGGAGGGTCCCGAGCTGAAGAAGGATGACTGGGATCAAATCCAACTTGACTGTGAGCGACCTGGTGACAGTGTTGAAGACTAAATTCACACGCAAAGCAGCAGAGTTGGGCCCGAGAGATCGGAGGGCACTAGTGGTAGTGATAGATGGCTGAGAGGCGGTTGTCTTACATGCAGCTGACCCAGGATTGATCTTCGACACCATGTTTGGTCCCTGAAGCCTACCAGGCGTGATGCCTGAGCACAGAACCAGGAGTAAGATCCCTGCCAAATGTGCCCCCCCCAAAAAAACCTCAAAGAAACGGTCATATTACTCCTGTGTGTGGAGTTTTCATACATGCCAGGCAGATGCGAGTATTGTTGGGGACTGAGCCAAAGCTGACTGTGCTCAGGGCTGACTGCTGGCTCTATACTCAGGATCACTCCCATCAGTGCTCAGGGGACCACATGGGATGCCGGGTATTAAACCCGGGTCAGCCATATGAAGGGAAGTGTCTTCACCCATTAATTCTCTCCCTGGCCCCGATAATCAGTATCTTTAAGAACATTATTTCATGTGATCTTCACAGCCCATAATCTTGTAAGATTAGGCCCATTGTGTGGATGTGGTACCTGGAGCTTCTGGGGTTTTCTTTTTCCCTGTGATGCAGGGCAGGTTTGAGCCTGAGCCTGAGCCTTGCTGTTCACACGCACAGAGATAGATATGTCACAAAAGACAGGAACTTCTAGGAGGCCGGTGTCGAGACGGCACAATTCTAAGGATCTGGCCTCTTTGGGCCCAGGAATAGAATAAGACAGGAAGGGAGAGGGCGTGCACAGGAAAGGCTGGCCACCGAGAGTTAAAAGAAAACGGCGCGCAGGGAGCGGACATTCAGCGAGTGCCAGGCATTTATCTGCGGTGATGTCATTGCCCACCACAAGAATTCTGTGGAAAAGAACCATCATTTCCCTTTCTGCCACTGAGGAGCCAGGTCGAGAAAATTGAAATAATGCTTCGGCTCCAGAACCTGAACAGGGACAGGATCCAGCCCCGTGTGTGTGTGTGTGTATGTGTGTGTGTGTGTGTGTGTGTGTGAGAGAGAGAGAGAGAGAGAGAGAGAGAGAGAGAGAGAGAGGAGAAGGGGTGGGGGAGGAGGAGGAAGGGAGGGAGAGGGAGGACTCCCAATCTATAGCTTTGTTGCTTTGGTGCCTTAATTGTACCCACTTCAAAGGTAGTTTCAAGCTCGAATCCAGAGAGGAACTGGAGTAACATCCCCAGGAATAGAGCATGTGTCAGAAGGAAGAGCTTGGGAGCAGGTGGGAAGGGTTGGGTGAAGGGGTTGGGAGTCTCTTAAGGTAGAAGTTTTAGAGTCTCTGGACAATTAGGATCAAAATGGAAAATGAGAGGGTTGCTCTGATCAAACACTCAACGTGGAGGGCGTAGAGAGAAAGTTCTAGTGTCTTTCCAAGTGCTTCCGTTGAATCACCCAGAGCTGCCCAGGATGCTGCTGTGATGGTTTGAATCATGTCACCCTTATTAAGAATATTGCATTCTACGACATGCTGCCACCAGGAAGGATAATGAGCTCGTCTTATTCTCCCAGGCACCACTGCTTTGGGAGGCAAAACACCCCGTTCTCATAGCAGCTCCCTCCTACTGCTTATATTGTTTTCCAATGAAGTATTGGCTCAACATTTTCCTTACACAAACAAATAGAAAAATAATAATAGTGTAGACTCCCTTGAAACATTACAGGAAAGTGTAGGTTCCCATTTAATGAGATCTGGAAACAACATAGCAATTTTGATGTCCTGTCAAGCTTGTTCAATTGTGATTCTACCAGGATTTTATATTGAGCCAGAACCTGCACATCCCGGGGTATAAATTTGGCATAATTGGATGTGCACTGCTTCTTTGGGGTCACTTGGATATAATTGAGAGCGGTAATTGAACAAATGATAGTGCTGTGGCCTGACAAGCCCTATCCCCAAATTTCTATCCCACTTTTCAGAAGTAGCGAGGTACGTTGAGTCTGCTGATGTCTCATTCTAGAGCTGTTTTGCAGACCAGACTCAGCCTCTGAGAACTGGTTCCAGTTCATTGGCTAGTCTCGTTGGGAAGTCCTGGGCTGAAAGTGTAGCTACCTCAGTGTCACTTGGCCTTGTTTAAACAAGGCATAAACAAGATTTGGTCCCTGGCAATGCGCCCCTCTGACTGTCCCTCTCTCACTCATTTCACTCAGTGTGATACTCTCCATGTCCACACTCATTTGT
Source organism: Sorex araneus (assembly GCF_027595985.1). Taxonomy (NCBI): domain Eukaryota; kingdom Metazoa; phylum Chordata; class Mammalia; order Eulipotyphla; family Soricidae; genus Sorex; species Sorex araneus. Next base: position 289,895,731 of record NC_073302.1, read on the forward strand.
ACGCGAGTTTCATTACTTCGTTTTCCCTGGTGGCTGCGTAGTATTCCATTCTGTAGATGCAGAGTTGACCCACAGAGCTAAGTAGGGAGTTGTTTGACCACGGTCTAATACGGAGTTTAAATTAACCGTAAGGGTGCGTTTCCAGTTCTGGGGTTCATCCGCATCTCAGCCTGCTGTGTGTGTACTCTCAACTCTCCCCCCTCTAGATGTCCCGTGTTCCCTCTTGGACAGGCCTTGTGATCACCAGGTCACAATTTCATTTTCTCTACTTTAATATTCTTATTTAATGATGCTTGATTGGGTCTTTTGTTGTCGTATAAATTTTCTAATACCCCATGATTTGGGTCAAGAGAGGAATGATTTAACAGGTGGCCTTTTTTTCTCATCAGTCTAAGCATACAGTCACTGAAGGTCTAAGATCACAGATATCTACCAGTGATCAGTAGATAAGTTTCCCCTGCTGGCCTGTGGCCTGGTGTTGACACCTGGCTTCCAACCACTGAACTAGGGATGTGGCTAAGCAATAGATTGCTTGTCTTGTATATAGGTGGCCACAAAAAAGACACACACACACACACACACACACACACACACACACACACACACACACACCCGTACCCACACACACGAAGTTAAACCACTCAACTCGAGGATTTAAAAAAAAAAAACAGGATTTAAAACAAAAAAACACCCAGTGATGTGATCAAAATGTCAGTTTGATAAACTAGTGAGTGCTCACAAATATAATACTTCACTATAAAAAATTCAAATAATCAGCACTGTACTTCCAGTTCAGTCTTCAAGGAGAGAAAAGGTAGGAGGATTAACCACTCTTCTTGCCTTGGGGAAGTATTAGGAGAATTCTACATATCACCTGGCTTCTCTGTTGGTCTTCTGCATAAGACTTTGTCAGAAATGCGGCTTCGTAAAAAAGTTGGGGAAAAAAAAAAATCAGTCTTCTCTGTTCTGTTGGGCTTTCTGCCCCATTCCCTTGCCATAATTGCTAGCCCACCTTTCAGCTCCTACCTGCTCATTAACACCTTCACAGATATTTTAGAAGGGTGAAATTCTAGTTAACTTTCTTCTTGACTTTTTGAAATCAGGAGTTCTAGTTAAATTCTTTAGTTGCATTTAAAGCTAATAGTTTTAAGTGTGATTTTAGATGAATTACTATTATTTGCAAATTTTCTTTTTCCATCCCTATGTCTAATTAAGAAATTACTGTAATAGAAGAATTCCTTTGTAGCTAATTACAGTCTTCTATGTGGAAATAAGAGTGAAATCTTAGACTCACATATATATCAGGCTGAATGAGAAAATTAGAGAAGTGATTAGCCCAGGTGCTTAGCTGATATTAAATCCATATAATTTTAGATTCATTGATTAAATATAAAATTTAGATACATTTGTAACATCTAAGTAGGTCGTCTGAAGGCTTTCTGTATTTTTTGTCATATTCTAATGGTCAGCATGAGAAGTTCAAGGTATTTGATAAAAAGTTACCAGGACAAGAATTAACATTTTCCGGAGGAGGGATAAAGAAGATAACATACGAAAGGGGTCAGACTAATGCAATCACATGTACATGAGTGCAGGTGTTCACACTGAACGTGTGAAGGAGAAGTGAAACCTATACTTCCAGTGGGTTTCTCTGCCCCCCAGCATGGAGGCCTGTCGACATAGTTTGTGCCCGACCAGCAGGGCTGCCCCTTTGACATCTTACACAGAGGAAGGTGGCGAAGTAGAGTCAGATTCTTTAACATTGAGTGGCATCGTATGGACTCTTCTCCAGCACCTCTGCTCGGTGGGCCTCCTTTACAGGGATTTTTCCAGTGAAAGAACCGTCTGGTCTTAATTCTTCCCACTTCGCAACTCTTCTCTGCTTTGCAATCTGATATTTTTATTTGTTTGTTTCCAACCTGCATCAAGAGCACCAGACCACTTTTTTTTTTTAATGGAAGCATCTTGAGATACACAGTTACAAAGCAGTTCATTATTGGGTTTCAGTCATACAATGTTCCATCACCCTTCCTTTCACCCGTGTACATTTTCCTCCACCAATGTTCTGTTTCCCTCCTACCCACCTCCCCCCAGCCTGTCTCTCCATCTCTTCTCTTCTCTCTCTCTCTCTCTCTCTCTCGCTCTCTCTCTCTCTCTCATTTCCAGCGATCTTTGTCATAGTGGTTCCTTCCCTATCGTCACTGCCCTACACCCACCACCACTTGTGGCAGGCTCCCAGCCGTGGAGGCTGCCCTTCTCCTCCTTCCTCCTGCCCTTGTGTCTGCTGTCTTTGGATTTAAGTCTCTTCCTATGTGTTTTACATCCCACACATGAGTCCAGTCATCCTATGTCTGTCCCTCTCCCTCTGACTCATTTCACTCAGTATGATCCTCTCCATGTCTATCCATTCCTACGTGAATTTCATGGTTTCGTGTTTCCTGGTGGCTGTGTAGTATTTCATTCTGTAGATGTACCATAGTTTCTCGATCCGGCCATCTGTTCTTGGCACTTGGGCTGTTCCCAGATTCTGAGTATTGTGAACAGAGCTGCAAGGAACGTAAACCTGCAGATGGCTTTTCTGCAGTGTGCTTATGACGCCCCCCCCCCACAATATTCCCAGAAGTAGTACTGCTCGTCATAGGGAAGTTCAATGCCTGGCTTTTTGAGGCATTCCCGTAATGTTTTCCAGAAAGTTAGTATTCCTACCCAGCTGTGAAGGAGAGCCCCTTTCCCTGCACATTTGCCCAAGCACTGGTTGCTCTTGTTCTTTTAGACGTGTGCCAGTCTCTGTGGCAGGAGCTGATCTCTCATGGTTCGAACCTCCTCTTGATGAGCTCACTCTGCAGTGGCCAGATGCCAGGATCCTTGTGGTCACTGTGAGTTTTCTTGGGTTTCTCAACTGGAGTTGATGCTCAGGGGACACTCTCTTCTTTGCACCTTCTCTCTTGGGACCACTTTCTCTAAGATTCACCTTCTCCTTGCCTTCTATTCCCTCAAGATCCGGAATTTTGGAGCCAACAATTACCATTGGAGACAAAAATAGTGAGGCTCTTTTTTTCCCCCCCTACCACTTAAATGGCACATACTACATTGTGGTTTATTGGCTTATCGTCTTCTGGAAAGGCTGGTCCTGGACCACCAGGCTGAAAGCCTGGGACATAAATGAATCTCAACCCTTGATGGGGCTCTCGTTTAACTGGCTCCCTCAAAGCAAGAAACGAAGGAACAAAAGCTTCTTGAGAACTCTTAAGGGTATTCTTAAAGCTATAAAGGAGGGGAAATAGGTCTTCTGCATATTAGCTTATTTTCCATGTGTGTGGGGGGAAATGCGTAAGGAAGGAAAATATAATATATATTATATGTTATATACTAGAACATATTATAATATATAATATATTGTATTATATTTAATATATATAATAGAAAGGAAAGAGCAATTGATATTGTCTCCTTGGGCTTCACTGCCAAGCAGCCAGAACAAGAATCAGACTGTAAGTTCTTGTCCACTAAAGAAGCAATTTGGATGGGCACTCAACAGGATTTCTAGAGTTTGTAAAGAGCCTTGACCTTGATTGAATTGCTCCATGTTCATGGAGGCCGCTAGCGTGCGTAGCCCTTTAGACTTTCTATTATTCCTCTTAGCATAGCATCTTATTATTATTCTGTGCAGGTTCCGCCATCTCTATAGTTAAGTTTAAAACTCTTCTGGTGGATAGAAAGGAAGCCTAAATCTTTTGAGTCCCACCTTTTCTGTTCCAACTTAGAGCATAATAAACTTAAATCTTCAATAAGACCTTATTGACTAAGTATTTACTTGACCTTTCATCCTAATTATCTAAAGAACCTCCTTTTATTTTTCTTAGCGGACACAGTTTAATGAGAGTTGTAGAGGAAAACACTGCCTTTCAACTCTTAACTTCCATTGATTTTTTTTTCCATCATATGTGCCAAAACCTTAAATTGATTCCAGCTGTTTAGCAGAGATGTATATTTTTCTTCTACACATTTGAAGGGGGAAAAAGTCTTGAATGTATTTTCCCTAGACTAAACCAAAACCAGATAGTTTTTCCAAAAAATGTATGAACGAACACCAAAGTAGTGACTTTGGAGACAGACATACCATAATATTGGATTTCAGAGAAGTCAGGCAGTTCCACATTTCATGTGACTCCAGGTGAAGGGAAAAAAAAATAGCAACAGGAAATGGGGGGGTGGGGTGGGGGGAAGCCAATGTTTCTTTTTTTGTGCATATTTGTGGTATGAAAATTGAACAACTTAATATAGCGACAACATGGCACATTGTATTTGTCAATGAAAATGGATTTTTTTTTAAGAAAAAAGAATATTCCTGACACTTACGTTCTCTGTTTAAAGGTAAAATAGTTTGTTTTCTCTTTCCTTTGTAGACTCCCCAAAGTGTGGGTGTGTAAAAAGACGTGAGAGAATTAAATCATTCCTCAGCCCATGCCGAGAGGGTAACTTCTTCAGGGCAAGGATCATGTTTTCTGCTTCCTCTTCAAAATGTTCCACAGTGCTGAGTCAAGAGCTGGGCAGTCACTCAGCTTCCTTAAATAACAGTCCGACAGCGATGGGGACACTGCAGCCCCGAGGAACAGCAGAGTAGGGGTGTGTGGGGGGGGTGCAGGAAGGAGAAAATGCTCATCTGGATGTTCTGGAACTGTGTTTCTGCTTGATAAGGACCCACTGTGAACTGTGGAGCTAGTATAATGATAGGGATTACATCTTTGGGATTTCCCTCCCCTCCCCCCCTTGCTACTCATTAAAATGTCGCACCAAGAGCTACTTTGGTGCATTTGTAGCCGGACTCGCCTTGGCTGGTTGCCATCATGCCCACGGCCCCCCAGAACCCACGCGTTGACCTGCCCATTCAAGAACAGTTGTGGGGACCTTCCCTTTCTGTCGCTGTTGTCCAGTCAGTTGCAATCATTCCAGATCAATACTCCACTCAGTTGTCTAGGAAGTCCTACCAGCTGTCACTTAAGGGTGATTAACACATCTCTCTCTCAATTATGCATGCTGGTGGAAGAATTTCAAACATTTGGCTGGATAACAAATCCATCCCCTCTGTTAGAGAAAGGTCACTTCTCTGGCCATCTGGATATTTACTTTTCTTTAGCAATGAACTTCATGGAATTTTATATGGGGAGGGGAAATGGATGAGGACAAAAGGGATGTTTCCTAGTAAAAATAATTATCTCCTGGGTAGTGGGGAAGGAGGGGGCTGACAAAAGATGAACACTTCTGCTACCTTCTTTTTAATTAAGTAAAGAAATTACCTGTTCAACCCATGCCAACACGACACCAATCTTAAATTTTATAGCTAACCTTTGTTTGCATTTATTCCAATACCTACTCGCATATCTTGCTTGGTTTACGTGCTGCTAAGATGAGCTACTGTAGATGATTCTGGCACGTTACTATGAGTCCCCATATCAGAATCCCATTATGCTTCTGTGTGTTTATAAAAAGGAGCTAGCAACCACTGTGGGGGAAATTGGGAAAGAAAAGACTTTGGGAGGGAGGCAGAGATGAGTTAATCCCTGTGTTTAAGGAAGAAAGTGGCTACACATAGCTGATTGTAATGCAACAATTATCCTTATTTCCAGTAGATTATCCCAAACAAAGGACTGGCGGAGCTCTGTCTTCTTCAAGGAACTAGAAGGCATTGTAGCGGAGATGACATTTGAGAGGGGCTTTTGGAGTGGGAGGAGGGGGCATTCTAGGGGGGCCACATCAGTATGGGGGTGGAGGCAGGAAAGTGTGGGTGTTTTGGAATGGGAAAGTAATGCCATCGGACTGCAGTGCAGAGAGATATGGAGGCTTGTGGGGAGGAAAAACTAACAATAGTGCGTTGAAACCGGGCCGAGGGAGAACTCGAATGCCACTGTGAGGAATTTGATGTCATTTGGTGAGTTGGGACAATGAGGGATGTTTGAGCAGGGAGATGAAAAAAGATCAGGAATATGACTGTGTAGCCATTGGAATGGTGGTGGAGTTGCATCCCCTCCCGAGTTTATGTACTGAAGTGCAGAGCCCAGAGAGGATCTATTCAAGGGCCATCTAGTTCAAGCAACATCGTTAGAGTAACGCCTCATCCAACGTAGCTGGTGTTCTGAAAGGTGGAAGTTGAGACACAGATTTCCGTGGAGCAAACCTTGTGAAGAGACATAGGGAGAAACCACCACAAAGCCCAGAATAGATCTACCCAGGACTCGTGAGCGGGAGGATGGCTCCACCAACACCATGATCTTGAACCTCCAGCCTCCAGAGCTTGAAGGCAATGAATTTCCTGTCGTGTAAAACACCCATCGGTAGCATTAGTCAGGGCAGCCTCCCCTCACCTGCTCCTTAGCGTTGGAGATGGCTTCTGCCTGTAGGTCAGAAATGAGCAGTGCCCCATGGCCATGGGTGAGATGAAGATGCCTTGGAGAGAGAGAGAGAGAGAGAGAGAGACACTTCGTCGTGAAGCCCTGAAAGGTGTTTTGTGAACAATGGATTAGACATGCTTTGTGCAGGGTTCACATGTGGCATGCAAAGAACCCATTTAGTTTGTCCTAACTGAGACTTTTAACTGGTTCTGAGGCCCCAGCTGGTTCTAAGACGCCAGCTAGAGCTGTGGCCCCAGGCATTGTCACTCCAGCTTTGTGTCTCTGTTGTAAAACAGAAGGAGCCCCGCCCTGTGTAGATTCTGGATCCAAGAACTTTGGGCTTTCCTGCTGCTAATTACTAGAAGTGTAGCAGTAGACACCGTGAAAACATAGGCATGTGCACGTCTGGGTATGTAGGTGAATGGGTTTTAGAACCCTTCGGCTTCTGAAAAAGAATTTGAGGGAACTTTCACAACTCAGCATCATTGTTTGTAAAAGGGACAAAAAAAGTAGAAAATCGATCTGAGGGAAACGCGAAACATATTACAGGTCACCTGAGATGAACTCATTATTGGATTTGAACTTTAGCTCCGAATTTCCTGGCAGTTAAAGCAAAAAGAAAAACCATGTGCTCATTGTCTGATAAATATCAGGGTAATATGATTAGTTCTTGGGAAAAACATCTAGATATGCTGAGTGCTCAGATAATATTACACTTAAGAATACGCCAATTCAAGATACATTAAGATCCAGGCAAAAATCCATACTCATTAATCCAATAAATTCCACTTGAACTAAGGAAATAAAAACAGGAAGGGGGAGGTCTGTGTGTGAGAGGACACTTGACATGAAGTTATGTATGAAAGTAGGAAACTGGGAGAAATAGTGGAATCACTAGAGTTGCATCCACTTAGGGGCTGATGATGCCCATTTCTGTAGGACCACCTAGCCGTTTTCAGGTGAAAGGCTCCTGAGGTGATAATCAGAAAAGAAAGTGATTTGTTCACCAAGATTTTAACTATAGGGAATACAGCAAAATTAAGATTCTGTTATAGTGAAAATTACCATTGGGTACTGATAGCTCTTACTGATTCCCCCCTTCAGTATTTTCCCTTTTTTAAAAAACTAATAGTTACCATTAAACTTACAAGATCAAGCAAAACCTACGTTAAGTTTTACCATTAAGCTATGTTTTAGAAGGGTTAAAAAATACCCCTTTCACCTGGAAGGAAAATATTTTAGAACTGCAAAAATAACAGGCTAACATGGTATTATTTGGGGAAAAGTTGCTGATTTCTTGAAATAGCTTTCATCTCTTAGAAATGATGCTTTTTCACGTGTGTGAATGTTGGGAGTCCTGTTGAAGTCTTTGCTTCTAGGGATATGGAAGCTGGCTGCTTTAAGCTTGGGCTGAAAGACCGTTGAATTAGATTTCTGTTGGATCTGCCATGTCCCTTCCTAGGCCTCAGTGACTTACTCAGTCACTTCCCGTGACCCCTGGGCTAGTGTCCCTTCCTCCCTGCTCCATCATTCATTAAGAATGACCCCTCAGATCAGTTGGGATGGGAGATGCATGCCGAAAGTAGATAATGGACCAAACATGATGACCTCTCAGTGTCTGTGTTGCAAGCCATAATGCCCAAAAGTAGAGAGAGAGTATGGGGAATATTATCTGCCATGGGGGCAGGGGGAGGGTGGGAAAGGGGGGGGTATACCGGGGATATTGGTGGTGGGGAATGTGCACTGGTGGAGGGATGGGTGTTTGATCATTGTGTGATTGTAACTCAGACATGAAAGCTTGTAACTATCTCACGGTGATTCAATAACATTTAAAAAAAAAAATGATCTCAGTGCCGTTTTCCATATTGCTCTCTCTAACAAGGAAAGGAGCTTGCACCCCGAGTATTAATTGGAATGAAACCAACCAGTTATGGCCAAGAACAGGCCTTTGGTGTTGAAACATTGGAAAACTTTCACTTTCAAGTCCCCAGGGCAGGTGAGAACCTTCTAGAAGCAAGCCAGCCAAGGAAATAAGTTGGAAGAACTGGTTCATTGAAGGAAAGCTTTGGTGCAGATACCACACACTGGCCCAGTCTCAGTCGATACTGTATGAATCGATACAGTAGGCCGCATTTAGAGGAGGGAGAGAATCGCGTCTCGCTAGTGGATGCGGAAAAGCAGTTAGCAAAATCCAATACCCTTTCATGAGAAGCGAGCAGAGTTTTTCTCCTCCTTGGCAGTTCTTCACCCATCCCACCTGTCTTTGCTGAAATTAGATTCTTCTCCTAATTTCATCTTTCCTGTGGTGTTTGCTGTGGTCCTTCTAATACTGCCTTTTAAAATGATGAGCAAATTCGTTTGCGCTGAGACAAATAATGTCAGAGTTGTTTTGTTTTGAGTGTGTGTCTTGTTCCTTTTCCCCCCTCTGGTTAAAGGTCTGGTCCTGAGAATGGGAAATAGCTCCAGTAAAGGAGTCTCTTATGGTGGGGCTCAGGGATTCATGAGTGATTTTTCTTCCCATTGGTTTCACTGACTGATAGGTTTCTTCTAACCAGAGCCACTGAGTTTAGATCTGAAGCCCCAGCCCACAATTTAGAGTCATTCATTATTTATTATTACCACCTAAAGGCAGTAATAATTACTACGTATAATTACTAGTTGTAGGTTTCTGAAAGAATACAACTTTCCTTTTTTTATGTTCCCCCCCCCCAAGCTCCTGTACTTTATTTCTGTGATCTGTTGGTTAAGAATAAACCTTACCAAAAATTACTGTGGAATTGTCGGACATTTGAATCTTCATGTTATGATGATAGACTTGTGTAAATTTCAACACTGTAACAGACAGATTTGTATGACTTTTCTGCCTGCCAACAGTACATACATTCGTGTTTCCCTAGCCAGAGCAGCAGTACCCTACAGAGGGGAAACACTGATCATGCCAGAAGAAAATTAATTCCAGAAAACTAAGGAATTGCCTCTATGCATGTTTCTTTTCATTTCTTTTTTTTTTTTTCATTAAATGTCTCCCATACCTCAGGACCATGAACTTGAAAATGAGCGTTCCCGGTGGTACATCCTAAGCTCTGAAAAGGTCCAGTGGCACTTAGCACCCAAACATTACCCAAGCTAAAGATAGATACAGCGTGCTCACGTTCAGTCCTGGGAATAGGAATGAAAGGATCCATGGGACCATCCCGAGGCGAGATGCGAGTGGTTTTCCTGCCTGTCCCTCTGTTTGGTACCCTGGCTGCCTCCTCGCCCTCTCAGGCAGGCAGCATTGGGCCCAGTCCTCCAGAGAGAAGAGAAACCCACATTCTTATCTATTCCTCCAACAAACAAAAACGATCTCACTGGACAGAGAGGTGCGTTGGGATGGGGAAGCACTTCAGTGAGAGATGAGAGCCGGGCGGTGCAGGACCAGGTCCCGCCCTGTCAGCGGAATCTTTGTGTGGCTGCAGCCTAGGGCAGGCCCTGCCTTTGATGGACAGCTCGGTCCCCCGGCACTGCTCCAGGATGGGGGGAGCGTCCCGATTCCCTTCTTAGCTGTTGGGATTTGATGGGTTGGGTGGCGGGGGGCGCTGGGGGAAGGACTCTTCACCCCTTCCAAGGAGCAGGTCTGGGCTTGGGGCACTGGAGCGAGGGTGACCCTGGTCTCGAGGCCCCTGTGTCCCAGCCCTGCTCGCAAGGGCAGGCTAAATGGAGTCCTGCACGAGATCAGCAATATTTCGTGACGGGGAGTCTGACATAATGCACTTTCTCATAATTTATTAAAGTTGCTAATACATTTCAGAAGCGATGTGAAGAAGATGGAGGCCCCGGGGTAGCATCAGGCAGGCAGTGCATTAACCCGCCCTTGGTTCCGCCTCAGTCAGAGAGCCCGAGTCCTCCGGTGACCCGCCTGCTCTCCTCCTGCAGGTCACGCCACTCCCCTCCCCTCTCCCACCTCTGGGAGACTCAGCCCCACCGTTCTGCCTGGCCACACGCCTGCCCCAGGACCTGGGCCGCACTGGGAGGTGACAGAGCTCTCACCCCTCTTTTCCTGTCTCCTCATGCCTCTTCTCTCCCCCAGCTCTCATCGCCACGTTCTCACCCCTTCTTTTATTTATTGGTCTTCCTTCATAATAATGTAAACTCTGGGAGGGTAAGAATTTTGCCTGATGTGTGGTGAGTAGTGGGAGGGCCGGGCAGGGGGGGGTGGAGGGGGGGCTTCCAAGCGATGCTTAGAGCCCACAGGCCATTCTGAGCAACCCTCAGCCAAGGTGAGAGGATTCAGAGCATCCTGGATGCCTTAGTGCCAGGGGCCACCAGATGGGGGTGGGCCACACAGTGTGGGCTGGTCTCCAGGGTCACGCATTGTAGTGCTGGGCAGGCCTTGTGATGTCTAAACTCAAGCTTGGGTTCAAAACGTGTATCTCTGACCACTAAATTATCTTAGCCTGACCCTGTGTGGTTCTTAAAGAGATTATTATTGTTATTCCATTATTATTATTATTATTATTATTATTATTATTATTATTATTACTACCACCACTGCACAATTTCCTTCATGCCTGCCCGAGAGGAAGTGTCCATTAAATGTGCCCTGGATGAAAGAGGAAGGTCGTGAATTCTGTCCAAGGCCATAGTCACCGGGCACCTTGCACTGTAATTTTTGCCCTTGACTGAGATCATTGGTACAGTGGACGCCAAAATAACAGCTCCGCGTCTCAGGCGGGGGGAGGTTCGGTTCGAGGTCAGGGTGAGGAATTTTGTCCTTGACGCCGCCAAGGCAGCTGAATTGGAATCCTGATCCTGCCCCTCCCCCCCTCCCCTGCTGTGAGCTCTGTGATCTCGGCCAGGCTGTGACTCAGCTTAGGTGAGCAGCTTTCATTTCGCTCAGAATGGGAGAGGAAAGACCGTGATGGGAAGTGTTGGGAGACCCAGAACCAGAGGATGTGGGACCTGTAGGAGTTTAGTTATGAGCCCTGTTCCTCCAGCAGGTGGCTTGTTGCTCTGGCTAGCTGTGTGTGGTTTCGGTCAAAGAGTGCGTCGTGTCCTTTCTGGGCGTATTCATATGGGGAAACACAGTGAATCTTTTTTTTTTTTTTTTTAAACAAACCTTAATGATGATCTTACTTAGTTCGGCCAGAAACAGAAAAAAAAAAAAAATCTCTGTTCCCTTCTCTCCGAACTGGTCTTGGTGCTACTATGTAAGGGTCCTTAAACAGGAAGAAGCAGGGTCTAACGCTCTGAAAGCCATCCTCAAGTTCTGTTGGGTCTTGCCTGGCGAAATCTGTCTTCCAAAAGTTCGTTTCTTCAGCAGCCCATGATGGGGTGCTTGGTTCTCTCTGGGTGCTGTGCTCAGCTCCTCCAGGCCAGATGAGAAGCTACTGCTCACGAGCAGCTGAGCGCCAGCCGCACCATGCAGTTCGTGGTAGGGCGTCGGTCCTGCTGCAGTTCATGATAAGGTGGGCACTGGCGGGCAACCCTGGGGGCACGGGTGGCTGGAGAAGTGCCGCCAGGGCGAGAGAGGCGGCTGGAAGGAAGCCAAGTGGAATTCGGGCACGGTGGAGTCAGGAGCTAGAGGAGGGGAAAGAAGCCTGCAGAACTCCTAGAGGTGGCAGCAGGGAGGCTTCAGGCCTCAGTTTCCCCATCCCAAGTGCATGAGGGTGTGCAGAGAGAAAACAGACGGGTGAGGACAGAAAGGGGGCTCATGTGTGCACGTGTGGGGGATTTTCAGGGAGACCGGGGTGGTATTCGGGAAGGAAGGGTGTGCAGAACCATAACTGAGGTTGGGGGGTGTCTGCACTGCCCATCTTGTGCCCGTCCCTTCCACATGCCAGGTGGGACACACCTAGCTTGAGATTATTTTTCATTAAAAAAAATTGTTTTCAGGGGCTGGAGTGATAGCACAGCGGGTTGGGCGTTTGCCTTGCACGCGGCCGACCCGGGTTCAATTCCCAACATCCCATAAGGTCCTCCGAGCACTGCCAGGGGTAATTCCTGAGTGCAGAGCCAGGAGTAACCCCTGTGCATCACCAGGTATGACCCAAAAAAGAAGCAAAAAAAAAAAAATTTGTTTTCATTGAATACTGTGAGATACACAGTTACAAAGCTGTTCATGGTCGGGTTTTAGTCACACAGTGTTCCAGCAGCCATCTATATGTCCCACCATCGATGTCACGAGTTTCCCTCCCCCCACCCCCCTCCAGCCGGCCTCTGTGGCAGACACTTCTCTTCTCGCTCGCTCTCTCTCTCTCTTTCCCCCTTCTCTCCCTCCCCCGCTTCTCCTTCCCCTTTTGAGCGTTATGGTTTGCAGTAACAGATACTGAGAGGTTATCATGCTTGTTCCTTGACCTCCTTTCAGCACACAGTTCTTATCCAGAGTGACCGTTTCCAACTCTCATCGCCATAACGGTTCCTTCTCCGTGCCACCATCTACTCTGCGCCTCCTAAGCCCAGCTCCTGCCAAGTCCCGTGAACCCCTGCTGGAACCTGCTTTCTGCACCTCACTTGAAGTCCTTGCAACCTTCCCAGGGGCTCGGACCCCAGTGACCTCCCCCCTGCCCCCATCTAGAGCCCAAGGGTCCTGTTGGTGTCTTCTCCAAAACGTGGTTCTGGAAGTGAGAGGTGAAGGAGAGGCAGGAGCCAGGCAGATGGGGACCCACGGCTGGGTGGCTTGACTAAGGAGGTGACAGGCTTTGCCGTGGGGTCACATCTCTGTGACTGGAGGAGGGTCTCTGCGTGAGAGAGAGAGAGAGACAGACGCACACAGACACCGTCCTGCACAATGGGCCCTTCTGATCGTGGAAGCCACGGTGAATTGAACTGGTGGGAAAAAAATTAAAAAATAACCAAGTAGTGGGGGCTCATGAAGGCAGTTCTCAACTGTCGGTCCTCTCCAAAGGTCTCCGGGAGTGTCAAACTCTGATGTGCCCAGGACACACAGAGGTTCCTGCTGGGGTCCTCTGTGGTAGGTGAAGCTCCCTGCCCTGCGCCCGCCTCTTTCTGCAGAAATCCCCGCCAGGCCAGCTCTAGGTGTTTCCGGTAAGCCTAGCGTAGCCTCGGGACGGAACATGGTACACGGTTCACCAGTGCCAGATCAGCTCTGTAGAATCCAGCCGACTTCCTGAAGCCTGGGGTCTCTGCGGCGGGTTCTGAAGGCCCGGGGCTGCCGCAGGGCCCTCCCTCCTGTCCTGGAGCAGTGCTGTGTCAGGGGTGGCCCCTGGCTGCCCCCTTCCATGACCAGTCTGATGTGTTGAAATCCAACCGTATCTATAAAATCGGCTCAATCACCTCCAATTGGATTTGTAAGACTCTGGTATAGGAAACATTATATGGGTCCTTCCCGCAAGTGTCAGGAGTCATATTATTAGGATGTTCCTTCCCTTTCTCTTATTCATGTACGTAAACATGGCAGGTCTGGTATCGGGTCTTTCCCCCAAGTATGAGCCGTTTACTGTTCATCTTCATTTCTACTTAGGCCTAGCATGGTGCCAGGCATAGTGTAAGAATCGGTCACTTATATATTCTTGTTTGTTGGTTGGTTGGTTTGCTTGTGGGCCACATCAGCAGTGCTCAGGAGTTACTCCTGGGTCGGCATTCGGGAATCCCTCTTGAATTATAGTTCAGGGGACTATAGGGGGTGCTGGAGATCAAACCAGGGTCCCCCGAGTGCAAGGCAGGTAGGTGCCTTACCCACTGGACCGTCTCTCCAGCCCTCATTTATACTCTTAGCACTCAATAGTATGGGCCGAGCCAGGTGATAGGTTCAGATCTTGGATTTCCCCCTCACCCGATGGGTGTCGTCAAGTTATGTAACCTCTCTGACCCCTGGCTGCTACATTTGCAAATTCAGTGTTAAAACGTTGCATTGCCCAGAAGCTTATTATGAACCCTCAGAGTCATCTCTGTAGAGTGCATGGAGCCATAGTTGGCACATGATAAGCCCTCAAGGGCTGTCATCTTTTTAATTATATGAGCAGAGTTTTGTAACCATGAGGCCGTGTGAAAGGGTCACAGTGATGAGGAGCAGTGACATGGGGCATGTGGTCTTCGGCCAAAGTCTCAGTCCTTAACTCCTGTCACTTGCCTGCACAGGGCAAGGGTCTCGGTCTCTTGGGGTCCTGTCCTATCAGCTGGAGATATTCAGAGTAACTCCCTCTCTTGAGATGCGTCTGAAACAAGGCCTGCATAACACTTAGTGCTGTGCCTGTAGAATGCTAAGCGATCGACGGTAGCAGCAAACTTGATATTTATTTTCGTTCAGTAAATGACATCAAGTATCATTAACATATATGTAATTCTCCTTTAACAACAACAACAGCAACAAACAGCCCTTGGTCTCTAGTAGAGGATCTACTTCATTCACAAAAATAAGTCCAGGAGTTTCTTACCTTATTTTTCTGTTCTGTTTTATTTTGTGTCACATCTGGTGGTGCTGAGGGGATACTCCTGAATCAGTGCTCAGGGATGCTTCTGTCAGTATTCAGAGGACCATGTGGTGCTAGGGATGGAGGCTGGAGCTCCCACATGCAAAGAACAGGCTGTATGTTTAAGCTGTCTTCCCATCCCTGAAAGATTCTTGACTTCTTGACGAAAATCTTAGTCCTCCAAAGGAGGCATTTATGTGTCTCGCCTGGGACAGTGGGTAGGGGACATGTGAGGTTTGCTCAGGAGAAGAATGTCACTGCCGAGGTTTCTGGGAGGTCTTGCGAGGGAGGAGGAGGAGGAGGAGGAAGATCGTGGCTCAGTGGTACTGGATTTAGGCTAGACCTAACGTGACTGGGCAGAGTCCGGCGCCGACATTGACGCCGAATCCCCGAGGTGACACTCAGAGCCCCAGAGTGCCGTCTCGTCCCCCACCATCCCAAGTCTGTCTTGGAGAAATATCTGGCAGAATGGCAGGGGGTCCTCCGTGGGAGCTTGGCAGTGATGGGCAAGGGGGAGGATGGCCCCGGGGGCCAGGGGCCTGTGGTGGGCAGCAGCTGCTGCCAGGGCCGAGGAGGGCTTCCCTCTGGGAAGGATCCCGGAGAGAAGGGAGAGTCTCAGACTGCGAACTTGGACCAAGCACCAAACTCAGGTCATTAGTACCCTTGAAGGTAGGCGCTGAGAATCCACTGGATGGGGCGAGTTGAACGTCGGAGCTGGGGACGGCCGTGGTGGTGGGACTGGAGCGCGTGAGCCAGTCAGCCTCCCCGTCCTGTCGGGCAGGATCTGCTGTGATGAGAGCCCGGAGGAGGATGCGTGGGCCGGGTGGTGTGAGGGCAGGAGAATGGGCACACTGGCGTCCGCTCTCACCCAGCTCTCCCTTCCGCCACGGCCCCTCGAGTCTCCTGTCCCCGAGAAAGAGCATCTTCACAGGAGCACGGAAAGGCACTTTGACATTCATACCGAACAGCTAAAAGGTGCTGGCAAGATTTGTGTATTTTCTCTTAATTCCCTCTTGCTTGACAGAACGACTTTCTCCGCCTCCACTGCGTCCCTCCCACCAACCCCTCCCCTCCTCCCGCCATGCAATTTTAATATCCAGGACAATTTTTATCAAGTCTTTCTCTGCAATCAGGATATAAAAATTATCCCAACATTTCTTTTTGAAAATGGCTCTTCAGAGACTCGGTAGGCCTCTATGCATTACTAATGAGTTCTTTAGTGAAACATTTTGTCTTTTACTAAAATAAATCTCTTCTATTAAATCTTCCCCATGACAAATCTGAGAGCGTATGAGCCGACTCGTTTCATTTGTTTTTTGCTGTTATTTTTTTGTTGTTGTTGGTTTTCTTTTTTTTTTTAATCACTGCCCTTGTTAAGGATTTGGGAGTTGTAATAGTTTATTTTTGAGCAGACCAGAGATCTTGTTGCTTGAATTCCTGGGGAAAAAAAAAAGATAATAAACATTCAAAGAGCCAAACCTCTTTTTGCTGGAAGACGGCATAATATTTTGCTTAGGTAGGGCTGCCTCCAGGCACATCAAAAAGTACCTGCACTAGCATTTCTTGTAGGTGACTGTTTCCTCTGGGACAGTGCAGAAACCCAGGCTTGGGAGGGGGGGAGGGGGAGGGAGTGAAGGGGTTGGGGGGGAGATGGGGGGAGCTTTTAAGGATAGAAATGTACTCTTGCGCAGGCTCAGAGGCTTTAAATCTGAATTCCAGGTGGTCACGAGGTTCTGTGTCCTCTGAAGGTCAAGGCAAGGATTAGTTCCAGACCTTTCTCCTAGCTGCTGGAAGCCCTCGCGTTTCCCACTCTCGAGAGGGCCACCTTCTCCCTGCATCTCCTGCCTGACTTCCCGCCGTGCACCTCTGCCTCCACACCCGAGTTCTCCTTTTCACAAGGACATCACACCACTCCCAAACTCGCTTCACTTCGCTGTTTTCTTCCTAACCTAATTAGCTCTGTTCGGAGCCTCTCTCCAGAAAAGCGGACATCCTGAGGTCCTAGACACCCGTCTGGTGGTGGTGGGGGGGGGACACAGCTCTGTTCCTTAGCATCCGTCCCCACTCACCTGTGCGCCGTTACACCCCAAAGTCTCTTTCTGACCCCAAAGGGCAGTGAAGAAGGAAATATTTTTGGCACAGAGGAGAGGCCTGGACTGTATAGCCTGATAGGCTGGAGTAGCATAGCTTCAGAAAGTCCCCGAGCCTTATTTTCCTTACCTCGGAGTCGAGGTAACGAGGTACCCTGTTACAGGAATGTCAAGAAGCTGTAATAAGATAACGTGTGTGTGTGTGTGTGTGTGTGTGTGTGTGTGTGTGTGTGTGTGTGAAGAATTCTTTTGAAGGTGTGATAGGAATGTTCCACGGATTCCAAGTTTCTTAAAAACAGGTCTTCAGTTAGAGAATAAGGTGTGGTGGCGGAGATCCGTAGGCACTCAGCAGGGAGCCTTGCTCCCTGGTGACCTTCGGAACCTAGACCCCTTCCCCATAGCTTCCATTCTCGCCCCTTACCTCTACCCCAAAAATCAATGTATTGACAGCACCTTGTCATGATCTTGTATGGAAGATTCTAGAATGAGTAACCATAAGCACTGGGTAACTGCCTGGTGCGTGATCCGTACGCCGTTATGTAAGCCTGAGCTATTTTCATCAAGGGTAGGACCAGGGCTGAGCACCCTGTGTGCAGTTCCAGACCAAGTCTTGACAGAGCAGATGCTCCCAAACTGTTGAGTGAATGAAAGAATGGGGAGAGGGGACCTCTGCCCGCAGGGAGGACGCCTGAGGAGCCCCCTCCTCTCCCCCTCAGGCCCGTCTGCGTCAAGATCTGGGTGGCCGGAGTTGGAGGTGCCACTGTCCTCCCTGCATCAGTCCCCTCGCGCTGGTTTCTGGGAACTTAGTCTTCGAGTACAGGGCTGTGATTCCAGTTTGCAGACTGGCCCCCTGCCAGGAACGGGCGTCCTCTGCGCAGGCTCTTTGGTCTGCTCCTGTTCCCTTCCACACTTGCTTGCCCTCCTGCCAGCCTCTTCTTCTCCGTGTCCCCGTGTCTGCCTCGCCCACCCCTTCCCATCACCTCCCCTGGATGCCTTCCTGGCTGTAACTGTAGTCTCTGTACTGGTACTCGTACTCTGTGCTAGTACTCTAGTATTCTGTGCTAGTACTCTAGCACTCTGACTTGGTCACCAGGGAAAAACAAGTGTGACGTGCGAAGCACTTCCTGGCCAGCCTCTGCTGTGGCGGGCAGCAGCCTGTCAGAAGGTAGCAGACCCAGATCCCAGGGAGTTTCCCATGTGGGGCCTGGATCAAGTCTTTGCAGGGGTGAGATGGGGGGGGGGGTGTCTGGAGTGTCCAGAGAAATAGGGAACATAATTGGCACACGATCAGGGTTTTCTAGTAGACTTGGAAGGAGCTTCCAGTGCGGGGATCATGGCCCCGTGTGGAGCACTCCTGGTAAATACAGACTCCGAGGCCGCTGTCACGTATGTGTCCGGATCCCAGGAAGCCCCCTCTCGGGGACCCCAGCCCCCCTGGTTGTCAGATCAGGGACAGACCACACCATCCCAGAGGACGCCAGCAGGCTTCTGTGTCTCTTGGGATGCTCTCTGCGTTCTGACGGCTCCCGGATGACTGGCGGGATGGGAATGAAAAGAGCAGCCCGTGCCCACCGGGCACGGAGTCGGTGTTAAGACTCGAACCCCGCAGAGGGTCGGTGTTAATGTTCCAGATGACCCATGACTTCCCCTCCCTTGCTCGCTGTTCTCCCTCCTCCCTCCTGTGTGTGTGTGTGTGTGTGTGTGTGTGTGAGAGAGAGAGAGAGAGAGAGAGAGAGAGGGAGAGGGAGAGGGAGAGAGGAGAGAGAGAGAGAGAGAGGGAGAGAGAGGGAGAGGGAGAGGGAGAGGGAGAGAGGAAAGAGAGAGAGAGAGAGAGAGAGAGAGAGTCCTCCCTGGCCCGAGATTAGGCAGGACTCCCTGCAGTGCGTTCGCAGAGCACTCAGCGTTCCCGCGAGGGCATCGATCACTCGGGGGTTTTATTTGTTCCTTTTATATCCCAGGACTTGGCCCAGGCGGGGCCGAGCTCGCATTTGCTGGAGGAAGAGAGGAAGACAGTTCTGGGCTGACGGACATCACGTGTCCGCAGGGTGGGGCCCCTAGACTGTGGTTTGAACAGGGGTGGGGGCGGGTGAGACACAGGCGAGAATGGGCTGTCTTCTTCCAGGGGGGCGGCGGCGGCGGGGAGCGGGGCGGGAAGCAAAACCCCTAATGCCGCGAGATGAATATTTCATGGAACTTCTGTTTCCGTCTCGGGCATCGCCACGCTCAGAATGTGGGAGTGCCAGGGGAGAAGGACGAGACTGGAACCTAGAAGGCAGAAGGCAGAAGGCAGGCTGGCCCTGGGTTCTGTGTGCAGGGTCGCACCCTCCGCAACGCTCGTGCCCCTCTGTGACCCAGACGCTGACGGCCCGTGGTGCCGCCCACGCGTGCGCACAGAGCACGTTCGGCGTCTAGCAGCAGCGTTTCCCTCCATCTCTTCCGAAGCAAGACGGCGGGTTTTGCATCCTCTGGGTGGCCTCCTTGGACTCCATCACAGCGAATGTTTCACCCGTCGTATGGTCGGTCCTCCCTGGCCAGGCGTTCATCCGACTGCCTTCCTAGCCACAAGACGTACAGAGCCTAAGAAACACGCTTCCTAGGCAGCCGTGAGCCGTGAGAACCGTGGATGGAAACCTGCTGAAATGACCGACTACAGCCCCTACGCCTTCACTCGTTGTTCCCTTCCGCGTCTTGGAAGTGGTCCCGAGACGAAGTCTCGACAGGAGAGCCAGCAGAGTTCGAAGGCAGAAGGGTCGTTAACGTTAGGTGGGCATCATCACTCAGGCGTCAGAGATCTCTTCACAAAGCTGTGGGGTGGAATGGAGGGGGTCCTAGTCCTTCCACTGATTACAGGAGCCCGGAGACCACCCCAAGACTCATGCCTCGTGTGTGTGTGTGTGTGTGTGTGTGTGTGTGTGATGGTTGAGGGCGTGTGGGGGAGAATCTGGACCCCCACCCCAGGGCCCAGGTGCCAGAAGAGAGGAATCATTAGGTCCCTTCCTAGGATGTCTGCAGAGAAAAGGCAAGTGGTCTCCAGGAGCAGTTGGGTACCACCCATCACTCCTTGACTCACCTCGGTTGGCTTGTCCTCATTCTCCTCTCAGCCTGTCGCTGGACTGTAATTGACAGTGGTTAATTTGGAAGAATGGGTTTGCTGTTAGTCACCATGTGAGCCAGCCTTGTCTCTGCTCTTCCTTCCAGCATCCTCCATGTCTCCTTATGGGGGGGAAGAAGAGGGAAGGTTGGCCATATCCCCTCTTGATCCATCTTTAAGAAGGCCAAAAGCGTCACGCTGTTTGCCAAAAGAATGTCACAGCGCCAGACGATCACAGAGGGAGTGGCATGCAGTTGCCACTCAGTTACTGAGGAGTAGGACGCGCTTGTGACCTGCTCATACCTGACACTGGGGAGCGGGTGGGTGCTCATTCCAGTGCCCGTGGCTCTTGAATGCAGTCGTGTTTTCCTTGCTGTGCTCTGCAGTTGAAGCAAAGCATGTAAGATGCTCGTGTGGCTCAGTTCGATTATTTAAATTCCAAAGAAGCCTCAGCACCTCGTCTGCCTGTTGCCTCTGAGTTGAGCTCTTTGCGTGCCTTATTAGTGTTGTAAATTAAGCCCGGGTAGAAGATAACTACTTATTTTATCCCCCCTCGACTTTCTTTCTTGCCCAGGTCCTCCTAGAAAAGTACCAGATAAGGAAGGGAAGGGGCAGGTGAGAGGTGACCATCTGCCTTTGCCGCCTGACTCAGGCCCTTGCAGGGATAGTGCAAGGGTTACGTCACTTGCTTTGCACGCAGCTGATCCGGGTTCGATCGCCAGTGCTGCACTGCCAAGAGTGACTCCCGAGCACAGAGCTGAGATTAAGTCCCGAGCACTGCCAGGGGTGGCCCCAAACCGCCCCTCTCCCCCAGCCCCTGCAGTGGTGACCTGGATCTCCTTGCCCAGGATGTGTCTTCTCCTCTCTGTGTCCTTGAGTGACCCTGAAACCCTTGGGACTGGCGTTGGAAGTGTCTGATAGGCCCTGGCAGCACATCTTGGAAACATGTGGCCCAGCACCCAACACGGTCACCTGTTTGATTGACTCCCCCTCCCTCTCAAGCTGGGTACACCGTAGGCGCCTAATAAATCCTCCTGCATTCAATTGATTTTGACTTCATCTGCTGATGAGCCTCCTGCCGCCCTTGTCACGGATGCTCACAATTCTCACTTCCTCTCAGATCCCTGGCTGACGTGTGTTCTGGGTGCTTCTTCGTGTAGCTGGCAGGTCACGTGTGTGGTTTTAAACCCTTTTAGGAGTGTTCAAGGAGAAAATAGCTGCGTGTAGACAAAGTAGAGCAAATCTCCATTTTTTGGAGAATTTGAGTCTGTATCTCATAGCCATCAGAAGGAATTGAGAGAGAGAGAGAGAGAGAGAGAGAGAGAGAGAGAGAGAGAGAGAGAGAGAGCACAATAGAATCATACCCAATTGACAGGAGAAAATCGAGGCACAGACTGAGCAATATTTAAAATTCAACCAGCCATTGCTGGTGGGGACATAAGCCACACCAGAAGATTCCCTCCCCTCCCCCCCAACTAAGACAGAGCTACTTTAAACTCTGTATTAGTCATTCTGTGTTAATCAGCCCTGGCAAGTTTCAGCAGGAAAAAAAAAAATCAAAGAAAAACAGATCTGAGGCTCTTTTGAAGAGATAAATGGGCCGTGTTGGCATTGCTTGTGAGAACTAGAAAAACAAAGGGTTAAAGAGCTTGGTTGAGTATTGTAAATCACGGTCCCCAAATGAAAATTGGGAAAAAAACATTTAAAATTAATAAAAATGGAAAGAGAAAGTCAAAAGAGCTGAGCGGACAGGCCAGAGAGAAACCCCACGATGTCACAGGCAGGGAACCAGTCTTAGAAGGTGGCTTTTAGTACCATATTTTTTTAATGTGTGTTGTTTGGGCCACACCTGGCCGTGCTCTGGGGCAGTTCCTAGGTCTGTGTTCAGGAATAGTCACCGGTGGTGCTGGGGCCACTACACGCAGTGGTGAGATTCGAACCAGCCTAGCATGTGCCCTCAGCCCTGGACTTTCTCTCCAGCCTCCTTCCATGGATTCTGTCCATCTTGCGGAGAAGGTAGAGATGGTGATGGTGGTGGTGGTGGTTTAGAGGGGGCAGGAGTGGCTCAGATATTCACCACCCTCAGACCTCAGCAGAAGTTCACGAGACCGTGAGATCCCCTGGGCCAACCTCGGGGCTGGACGGTGCCCCCCACGGCTAAGGGACTGTTCCCTTCACCACAAGTGTGAGCTACTTCTCTGGGCTAGGGTCCAAGACAGCACAGCCTTCAGGAATGCAGCTCCCGGGACCGGGGCCCTTGTCATGAGAGCAGCATTTCCTGAATCTGGTCTCACGCCTGGGGGTGTCAGGAGACACCAAGGCACCCTTCCTTGGGGCCCGAATCAGGTTCCTGCACGGCCCGTTTCTGTCAATCCCTTGAGTCCTTAGGGTTAGATTTTGTGAACTGCTCACTTGAAAACATCCTCAGGCTTTTTGAGAAGCCGGGATCACTGAGATCCAGCTGGAAGGGGCAGCATTTGGATGAGGCTGGCACCCCTCCCTTTATTGTTCAGCAGAATTGCTGTCTGGGGAAAGGGCTTCTATTTAAGAGTTTGTAAAACAAACAAACAGTTTGCTGATGAATGGCCCTGCTCCTGATCAAGGCACGAGTCAAAACATTGCCAAGTAGCCCACGGGACAGGGGCCTGTTGAAGGCTTAAACCGTGGAACTTCTACAACGCTTTGTCTTTCCCATGGAAAACTAATGCGATGTAATGGTTGGTTGGGTGTTCCATGGGCAAAAACTCCTATTGTTAATTCCTTTAACAATCCCCTAATTAATCTGTTTTCATTTTTGTTTCCATACTTAAATTGACTTTTCAATTAGGAGCATGCTAGGAAAAGATTCCAAAAATTGCTTGTTTTAGAGTAAGCAATTAGAAAATCTCATTTTCCAATTATGCTTTTTCTTTCTCACACCAACCTGATTTTGAAAGCTTTCTTAGCCAAAGCGGCATTTATTTTATCTCCTGACATGTAATCTAATGGCTGTGTAATTCCAATAGCTCCCATCTATTGTTCTGCCGAGTATATTTTCCCGTTATTTAGCATCTTTCTTATTCCTGGTGAGAGTCAATGTGGGTATTCTGTATCCAGAACCTCTCACTGTTGCTTATTTAATAAACTTAATTCCGCTTGAAGTTCTTGCTTGTTGCTAATCGGTTCTCCTAATCCAGAGAGTCCTGTGGCAGAAATTATTTTAAAAACTAGAATAAACTGCTCAGATCCTATGCAGACTTTCTCAGAAATTTTATTCTTCAGTCTCCAAACAATGGAAACTAAGATAAAATCAGAGCTATAAAATTTAATGTTCAGGAGTCGAGGGATAGTACAGTGGGCAGGGTGCTTGCCTTGCTCGCAGCCCACTCAAGCTCCCCCCCATCTGGTTTCCCGAGCACTGCCAGGAATGATCCCTGAGTGCAGAGCCAGGATTAACTTCTGAACATTGCAGGGTGTGGCCCCCAAACTGAGAAAGCAATAAATGAGACATAATGATCAGAGTGAGAGTAGCCTAACCCATGAAGCTGATCTTGTTAGGCTTGTGTTGAAAAGCTAAAGGAATGATGTCTAGGGCCTGGAGCAATAGCACAGCGGGTAGGGCAAGTTGCCTTGCACTTGGCTGACCCGGGTTCGATTCCCAGCATTCCCAGTTTCCCCCACCCCTCAGCACCACCAGGAGTAATTCCTAAGTGCATGAGCCAGGAGTAACCCTTGAGCATCGATGGATGTGATCCAAAAAGCAAAAAAAAAAAAAAAAAAAAAGAAGAAGAAGAAGGAATGATGTCTATTCCTTTCCTACACTCTGAAGTCTGGCTTCAGCTAAGGACTTCCCAAGTCGCACCACCCTCTGATTCTGACCCACATCCCTTCCTTGAGAAGCTTCACTCACATGCCCAGCTGGTCCTTCCTCCTGGCGCAATCTTTTCCTCCTGTTCTCATTTTGCATTCTCCACTAAACATGCACACGCAGAGAAGCATCCCGACTCATAGACACAAACACTCCTATACAGACAGGCACGAACACAAATCAAGCATCCCTGAGAAACACAGGCAGGCACAGACACACAAAGATGCACGCTCCTCCACACACTCACACACGTTCTACCGAGGCCCGTGGTGTGGGACCATCTGCCTTTGGCCTCCGTTCCACCCCACTTTTCACACAGACCACCTCCTAAGCCATCCCCCAAAAGCCGCCCCTTCGCTCAGGGCCAGACCTTACTTGCCTTATCTCTTTGAAACCCGCGTTTGACGGAGAACCGAAAGAGAGGAGAAGTTCAAAGCAAAGAGCGAACACTAGCGGCCCCAGCAAGACTCTTCCCAAACATGTTTTGTTTCTTGGCCTGAGATCAGGAGACGCTGTTTTGGATGGTCCTGTTTTACAGCAACACGCAGAAAAGCGTCTTCCCCTGCCAAGGCTGCCCTCTCTCATCGGGGACGGCTCGCACTTGGATGCTCCGCCGTGTGTGAGCTGAGGCAGAGACCTGAGCTCACTCTTGCTTACAAATTGGATGCCGGGTCGAACAGCTTGATATTTTGACAGTAGCTCTTCCGCTAGGATTTGGGGAAATCCTCTAAGATCCTTCCTAAAGTTCTTCTTCCTAGAGTTTTCCCAAGCATGAATTCGGTGCCTCAGATATTCTGGTATATAACGTCTTTAAAAAGTGTTAATGCAGAATTGAAACCTTAGCTCAAGGCTTATCTCTTTATTTTATTTTTTTTTAATGAAAAAAAAAAGAAAATGGGGAAAGGGAGGTTTTAGGTTTCTGTGCCTGGCTCTGTGTTCAAGAGTTGACCCTTGTGAAATAGAACAATCTTCGCCCTCTTTCCTCTAAAAATACTTTTTTTTTGTAGCATGTTTGGCCGTTTTTCATAACAAACAATACAAAATTTATTATTTTAGTTCTGCTTTGGGGAAGGGGTGGGGTTTAGGGATAGAAATGTCCGTAATATGGTGGTGGGAAGGTGTCATGGTGGTGGGATTGGTGTTTGAATATTAAATGTACTCAAATATTGTGAAATAATTTATAAAATAAAAAATTATAAAAAAATAAATAAGCACACATACAAAAATAAAAATATTAATTAAAAAAAAAAAAAGAGTTGCTCCTTGGAGGTGCCTAGGGGACCACAATGCTTGGGATTAACACCAGCTTGACCTCACGCAAGGCCAAGGCCTTACATCCTGTACTGTTTCTGGCCCAAAGCCAGCTCCTGAATAAGGGAGGATTCAGTTATTTTGAATATAAGATATATGAATGCATATAATGGAGAAACTTCTGTTGTACTGTAAGTGAAAGGTTATTCTATAGAAAATTCAGTTAATCGAAATCAACATGCAGTTGCATGAACAGTAAAAAAAAGTCATATGCAAATACCTCGCTAATAATGGCACTTCTCACCTAGAACTTACTCCCTAAACCTAGTCCATGTGTTATTTCATTTAACCCCACAGCATCCTTTAGAGTAAAATGCAGTCTTTCTTGAAGTCATCCACTGCACAGATTTTAAAATATTTTAGATGCACCGTATAGTCAAGTAATTTCCTCCAAGCCACACAGGTTGGAAACGGCTGAATCAAGTCCTGTGTGCAGATCCAGTCTCCAGAGCCTATTAGCTTAACCAGCCCTCGAACCCCTGCCAGTGATCTCTTTCTAGTGGCAAATCCTTGCTTTTATTATTATTATTATTATTATTTATTTCTTCTTCCCCTCCTCCTTCTTCCTCCTCTCTCCTCCTCTTCCTCTCCTCCTCCTCCTCCTTCCCCTCCTCCTCTTCCTCTTCCTCCTTTTCCTTCTTCCTTCCTCTTTCTCTCCTCTTCTTCCTTCTCCTCCTTCTCCTCTTCTTTCTTTTCCTCCTCTTCTTTCTTCCTTCTTTCTTCTTTTTTTCTCTTCCTCCTTTTTCCCTCTTCTTCCTTGTCCTCCTCTTCCTCCTCCTCCTCCTCCTCCTCCTCCTCCTCCTCCTCCTCCTCTTCCTCACCTTCCCTCTCCCCTCTCTTCCCCATCACCCACTCCTCCCCCTCCTTCTCCATACCCAGTGATGCTTAGGACTTACTCTGTGCTCTGACCCCAGGGATTGCTCTTGGAGGGCTCCCAGTTGGCTTCATGCAAGGAAAATGCCCTACCCGCTGTATTCTTGATCCTTTGCTTATATTTCTTATATTTTAATTGTGTTAGGCATCCTATTATTTTATGAAGGTGAAGGATAGACTTTTATCCTATCTGGGTTTAAACCTCTTCTAAAAAATAGCTTAATACAGTCATGTAATTGAGTCTGGGAGATTGGGTTTAGAATCCAGCTTTACCGTTTACCAGGGACAGAACCTTGAGAAAGTCTCCTAATCTTTCTGAGCCTGTTTGGTATTTTGTAAAATAGGGATCATTACAAGCTGTTTTACAGAGAAAATGAGATAACCATGTATAAATTGTCTGGCACCTGAGCGATCAATAATACACCTACTCCAAGCGTCTAAGTGAGGATACTAAGAAATCACATTAATTCTCAGGAAAAAGAAGTTTCCATCAATAAATTACTAATTTGATGTTGTAAATCATGTTCTGTGAGCTAAAAAATAGTTTTTACAGTCTCCGCAGAGTCCCTGTTCTATTAAGAGATAGCAGCATTTATAAGAAAGCCATCTTATTTCTAGCTGAATCCAAAGTTTTTGTGTGTAGCCGCAAAGCAGTCTGTTAGAAAATGAGCAGTTGAATTGACGGTTTTAAGAAGAAGCTCAGCGGAATAAACCAACTGTGAACATGTGGACACCCTCACTAATTCCACCTCTAGCCCCTGGAGCTCTATCTTGCCAAAGCCTCTCTCTGCTCCCCCATAGTTCAGATGGATTTGGGGACACGAGCCCGTATGTGGACAGGGGGTATATTATGGCCATCTTCTTAGGGATCAGCTTCCGGGTGGGGCAGTTGTGTCTAAACAGAGTCTGGGGGCTGGAGCAATAGCACAGCAGGTAGGGCATTTGCCTTGCATGTGACCAACCCGAGTTCGAATCCCAGCATCCCACATGGTCCCCTGAGCAACCACCAGGAGTAATTCCTGAGTGCAGAGCCAGGAGTAACCCCTGTGTATCGCCAGGTGTGACCCAAAAAGCAAAAAACTAAAGAATTTAAAAGAAAAAAAAAAGAGAGCCTGGATTGAGGTTGTCAGAGAGAAGACAGGGTGGTTTCTCCTCTGTCCAGGACTGGTCATTCTGTCTGTCCTCCACACCCACCCCCGCCGTATCGTGCCTTCCCTGACCGCCTCTTGAGGATGCATTTGATGAATATATGTGTGAGCACCCGACATCCAGGTTGAGACGTGGCCGGTTGGACCCTGATGTTGTAAGAGCTGGATGCTTTTGTGGTTGCCTGGTTTTGCGCACGTAGAGAGAAGGAGACAGTTTTCAAGGGAGAGTAGAAGAAGAGGGTGCAAGTGGGGAGACACAAAGAGAGATACAAAGCACTGAGCAGAGTTGAGATGAAAACTTCAGCATTTCCCACCTCCCTTCTCCCCAAAAATGGCACAGAGAAGGGGAAAGGAGCGAAAGAGACACTTGGACGGCTTTGGTTGTGATCAGTTTTCAGTCGTGGGTCCAGCTTCCCTGGATCTTCACCTTAAACCTCAATGTTGTACTGGGATATTTGGTGCTTGGTAAGATGAGTGAGTTAAAAAAAAAAAAAAAAAAAACAGCCACTGTGCTTGGGGCCAAGATGTCAGACAGCGCTGGAGTGATAGTACAATGGGCAGAGCATTTGCCTTGCACTCAGCCAACCTGGGTTTGATTCCCAACATCCCATATGTTCCCCTGACCACTGCCAGGAGTAGTTCCTGAGTGCAGAGCCAGGAGTAACCCCTGTGCATCACCGGGTGTGACCCAAAAAGAAAAAAAAAAGATGTCAGACAGATACAGTAGACATGTGACCAGTTTCTTCCAGTGTCCCCCGTCCCACGACTGTGTCCTGCAGAAGGTGACTCATGCTGTCTGCTGCTAAGCGTGGGGCTTCGGGACAGGAGTGATGAGCAGGACCACCGGGGCTGAGCCCCACACCCATGTCTGCCTTCTCTGCTGTGGGGGTGCAAGGGTCGAACCCTGGCGCTGCCCAAGTGCCGCTGAAAAGAACGGGAGGTGCAGATGTTTAGAATTAGGAGGACGGCAGACAAATTTGTTTCCCCAGATTTCCCCAAGCCGGCTTTTAAAATTTATTTTTATATCTGGTAAACAAACCCAGATTCTTCTCTTGGTGCCTGCAAATAGATGAATTCTTTGGGGGGATGATAATACTCTGTGCTGGTTAAACACCGTGCGCGGCTCTTTCTCCCGGAACCGCGTAATTCACCCATCAACGGGATGCAGTTGGTTCTGAGAGGCGTCTGATTTCAGTGTGAACACTGCCATTTGCAGTTCCTCTGCAAGGCTGGTTTGTCTCACACCTCACTCAGTGGTCCTTCTTTGCCCAGTTTTAATGCCCTTGTTACTTGAGCCATGCACCCTGCTCCCCCCATCCCGGTGGCATAGCATGACATTAAAGTTGATACAGTTGTCACGGGGATAAGTTCCCAAGGACTTCGCAAGTGTAGCTTTTGCACTGCAAACTAAGCAGATGAATTGAATTCCTGACTGGCGATTTCACCTTGCATCTATGACTGAGGACTGTCCATTCCCATCTATGAGTTCCCGTCCTCATTAAGTTGAATTGGGGACGCGCAACTGTATCTAGAACACACGTTTCAAGAAGTTTCACTTGTGTCCCTACTCCACACGCGTGGCACAGATATCGGCTCATTTTTTTTTTTTGACCCTCTCTCCAGCGTGCTCAAACCTATGTAGAGCAGGGGGAAAGCTTCCTTTTGATGGATGGCCTTGTTTAGACCCCTCTGATCGCCTTCCCCACCACCTGGGAGAAGGATGTGTCTCGCTCTGAGCAGCCATGTCTCTTCAGGGCTGGCTGTCAGAGTAAGAACCCATGATAAATAGCAAAAACATTTCAGAAAGCATCTCTGTTCCACAGAGCTGAACTCGGCTAACAATCCTCTAAATGCCTAATTCGTCTCTCGCCAACAAAGACATGTGCACACACCTACACACACACACACACACACACACACACGGATCCTTCACTTTGTATGTGTGGCGCAATTGTGAATTGTTGACAAATAGAGCAGACACAGTGGCTTACTCCTCCAGGTCCTGAATCCCCACATCTCTTTATTTTGCAGGGCCGCTGTTCCAGAGAGAACTGCAAGTACCTTCATCCTCCAACACACTTAAAAACGCAGCTAGAAATTAATGGGAGGAACAACTTGATCCAGCAAAAAACTGCAGCTGCGATGCTTGCCCAGCAGATGCAGTTCATGTTTCCGGGAACGCCGCTTCATCCAGTGGTGAGTACCGAGAATGAGCGATGACGTGCCTGCCGCGGTCAGCGTTGGTCCAGGAGACACGGCGTTGACCTTCCATCACCTCCCTCCACTTGGCCTTGACAACAGTTAAGGCAGATGGCTCTGAAGCGGCATGGATGCTGGTTTTAAGTCCAGCATGAAACACTGGGGCCAAGGGCCTAACAGGGGGGAAAGACAGAGAAGGAAAGAACGCTGAGGTGGGGAGAGGAGAAGGGGGAGTCATTGGTGAAAGGAGGCTGGGCTTCCATTTGACTGGTGTCCGGGAGAGGGGCACCGCCCTCTCTCCAGAACACAGACTCAGGAGCACTGACAACATGAGATCCAAGCAATGGCCACAGAAACGTGTCCCGTGCTGCCTGCCAGGTTGAAAGACAGGTGGGGTGGAGCTTGGGCTGGGGAGGGGATCTGGTAGAGGGAAGTTGATGACGGGTTTGGTGTTGAAATGTTACATGCCGAACACCCAACCACCAAGGACTTCGTGGATGGCAGTTCTCTAATAAAAAGAAATAAATAATAAAACAGAAGCAGAATAAAAATGCAACCTTAAGCAGGGGTGACTCACCGTGGCAGATGTATGTGGAAGTGGTCCACAGTGCACCTGTCTGATGAATCGCTAGGAAATCTGTCACTCCATTTCATCCCTACCTGAAAACTCCAGATTCGAACCACCTTAGAACGGCAAGAGGGCTGAGTTTTCATTTTGAGGATGATTTTTGGATCTCTGGAAAGAAAAGCTTCCAATGCTTACTAGAACAGTTTTGTTTTCTTTTGTTTCGTTTTGGTTTTGCCATGTCACAGATAGATGATTATTGAGTTCCGTGGCATTCTTAAAAGCATAGAGAAAGGGAGAAACCAGGGATGTGAAATGAATGACCCAGTATTTTGCAGCTTATAAATGGCGGGGCTGTGACTAGAATCCGTAACTCCTTGGCATGGGGTTTTCTGGAATCGAAGAAACCCAGAGCCTGACAGAGGCCCAGAGGCCCTACAGGTGACCACTTTGCCACCAGTGTATCTTCTGCAAAGGTGTGGCACTGTGGCCAGAACCACAAGATTAAATTTCCGAAGTTGGGGGGTGGGGAGTCGCTCTTGGAATATGTATGGTGCAATATTTTCTCCCGGATTTCACAGTCTTTCTAAGTATTGCTTTAAAGATCTGGAAATTGTTTTTCAAAGGAGGCCCCAGGGAGAGAGGAGTGCCTTTGACTCTGGTAGACTTGATTTACATGGGAGAACTATTGGTAAAGACAAACTTAAAAAAAAATCCCCAAGCCAATGAAACAAGTAAGATTTGTTTTTTTAAAGGCAAAGGAGTATAGGCACAAAACACAACGGTTTAAAAAAAAATCAATCTTTATTGTACACAGTACACTGTTAGGGAAATCTGCCACGTTAAAAGGACTCACCGCTAAGAAGTTAAATTTTCTTCCTGTGTCCGTAAGCTGCCTGGGCTGTCAGGTCTACAGGTGGTGATCTGGGTAGATGGTTACAATTCTGCTTGTCTCAAGATTTCTGCTGAAGAGTGACAGCCCCAAGCAGCCCAGAACTGTCTCTGCCCAGAATTACAAAGGTACCAGGTTTAAAGGGCAGTGATAGAAACAAGATGCAGTCTTTGCCAGGTAGATGGACCAGAGAAAGGGCAAAATAAGCTACAGATGTGGGGAATCAAGGTGTGGATGATGCAGAAGCAGTTGCTGGGAGGTTCTAAATAAATACATCTTAAAGGGGAGTGGGATGGGCTTAGAGGGAAGGGCCAAAGCACTCTGAACACAGTTAACACCAAAATGCGGCACTACAGTGGGTCTATTTAAGACCACACACACGCGTATAATTTATGGTTCTCTTTACTGATGCTTGCATATAAATTGTTAAATTACCCAAATGCTAAGATAATTCAATTATACAAATTAAGTAATACTTCTAGGGGTGAATTCAGAAACACCAGTGGAAACATAGTAACTGCATCTTGTGTCCCATTTTAATCATTCACTTACTGTTTATTGAGAATTCCTCAGAGTTGCCCTGATATTCTAGAATGGCAGTGTTTATAAGAAAACTCAAACTCTGTCTTGATAACTCTCAGTGGAACCTTTTTTGAAAGTCATGTTTTCATTGGTCTCAAATATTTCAAAGTTCATCACAACCACTCTATGAAAAAGGAATTGCATATTTAAATATGTTAATAAAGGTTTTTAAATCACAGGCATTAATGGGATTTAGAATGTGACAAATATAAAGTTATCAGATCTGCAAACAAATAACTTTCAGAGTCCCAGGCATGAATTAGTGACCTAGAACACGATGCCCGATTTACAGTCACACAACTTGGGATTTTTTTTTTTCAACCATATCCAGAGCAAAAGCATATGCATTCAGTAGAAATCATTCTTCAGAATTTTAATTAGGTCATCCTGTTTTTTACTTTGAGTACAGAATTTCAGTAAATGACATGATCAATTCAACAGTCTGTCATAAAATTGACTTTGTGCTAGAAAATTCTGTCCCACAATAAGAAAAAGTGTTCTGAGCAAGCTTAAAGTCATGCTAGTAGGTTTGTATGGTGCTTGATGATGTTCAATAGCTAAGGTGTACTAAACACAATTTTAATTTAGGATATTTTATTTATATTTTACTGAGACATAACCTTGTTGTACATCCGGTAATTTTTCTAGAATATAGTTGGATGAAAAACGTCCCCCCTCCCAGTTCCCTGTAACCTGTAAATCTAATCTTCCCTAGAAACAAGGTCTCTGCAAATATGGTTAGTGAACATTTGAGTGGGGGAAGTCTTCCTGTTAAAGCAATCACAGGTACACTTGTAAGTGAGAGGCAGAGAAGAAGCTGCTTATACAGAAAGGGGGAAAGGTGATAAGTACTTCGAGGAGGATATTGGAGTGATGTGGCCACAAGCCAAGGGAAGCCAGTGGTCACCAGGAGATAGAAGACATAGGGAATGGATTCTTCCATAGAGGGTCCTGTCAGTACCTGGAGTGAGCCTTAGTGAAACTGGTTTTAAATCTGGTCTCCAAGGCTATGAGATCAGAGGAAGGATGCATGTTGGGTTGAACTACCAGGTTGTGGTTATTTATTTGAGCCACCACAGGAAATGCATACATGCCAAAATCGCTTATGACAAACAAATGGCTAAGCAGAGTACAAGTAGCACTCATGTCGACGTCTTCTAATAAGCTAAGTTTTGCTAAAGATCCATGGATATTTTCCCCACTTTCTCTATCTTCCATCTTCTTTGGACCGATTTTTCTGAAATCTCTCAGGGATGACCTTTGTGTTGCCAAACTGATGGTCACTTTTTGCTCCGTCCTCTTCAGCCTCTAATACCACTCAGGACATGTAATCACTTTCCCTTGCTGATCATTCCTTCCTCCTTTGTCTCTTTGCCCTGAGCTCCTACACTGTACACTGACGTTCCATGCTCTGGGCTCACTCCGATGCCACCCCTCCCCCCGCCCCCACAGGGTCATTGCCCCAGTGACTGTAAATCATCTACAGGCCAAAAACTCCTCTATGGCATTTCCCGTCCAGACCTCCCCTTTGGGCCTCAGTCATAGATTCAGCTTAGATTGGACTGACCTTTAAATCTCTCACCAGGATGAGATCAAACCAAGTATTTGATTCCACCACATTCAGTGAATGGCACTGTTACCCGCATTCTCAAACCAAAACGCAGATTCTCTCAGGGATTCTTTATCAACAAGTCCCTGTCATACCTGCCTTCAAGAGTGTCTACTTCCCTCCCTTCCAGTGCCCTTGATAGTGTCGGAGGCACTGCTAACCTTTTTCTTAAAGTTGTCTCTGAACATTCTGATCAGGTTCCGCCCTGTCTTCCCTGCATGTGGCAAGCAGACAGACCTCCCTAGAATCCTGCCGTGTTCCCACGTCACTCAGGACAGAAGCTCTACATCCTTGAATGGAGCTATCAGCGCTTCTGTGACTACCTCCCTAGCAGTCCCTCCCGTTCTCCAACTAGGTTTGGATCGACCGCTTGTCCTGTATTGACTAAGACCAAATCAAACTTCCAGTGCTGCAAGGCCCCAGAGCTCTGGCTTAATTCATTGCCGTTACTCTTGCTGGGAAATTGCTACTACTCAAATGTTAAGTTCCACCAGCGCTCCGTATCTACCTGTCAGCCCTCCAGATCCCCACCTCTCTGTCAGTAAGGTCTCTTCGTAGAAATGAGTTGTCATTTCTGTTCTCTGCCTTTTGGCCTTAAGTTCAGTAACTACATATTAAATGCATGACAGGGTAAACCATTCTTTTCTTCTGCCTCAAATCCCCTATATTTGAAAAGTCCCCTGCCTCATTCCTTCTGCTACGTTTTTCTCTTCCTACTTCCTGATAGGATATAATTGTGATTCATTTCCCTTCTTTCTCAGTATTTCCCCGACACACACACACACACACACACACACACACACACACACGCAGCTTTCATATGTACATCCAAGATAAAGGAGCAGGTGGGTTGCCTCTAGTAGAAAAGAGACTTTAGAGCTGATTCAATCCAGTCCTTAGAGACCAAGTTCTGCATTGAGTATTCTGCTTTCCAGAGATGCTTCTGGAAGGAAAGGGAGGAGGCTTAAGGGATGCCAGGTCTAAGCCTTTCAGTTTGACTGCCATGTACCTATGCTTTGAAGTCAAAGCTTTCTAACTGTATGAAAGTCTCATGCTCTTGTTTCAAAAAGTCAATCGACTAAATATTTTAAGAACCCATAAAATAGCTCAGGGCACTTAACCATTACTCCCCAACCCTGGCCCTTCCTTACCGCAGCAGAAGGGCAGAGACAGTGTGTGTGTGATCTCTGGCCCTGGATTGACTGCTGGTATACGGAATGGGGTGTGTGTGCGGAGGGAAGAGACAGTGGAAACGGGGGAGACAATCACAGGGATGTGGGGTGAAGTACGGAGAGAGGAAAAGCAGGGGACCGGAAACTTTCTGCAGCCCTTGTCAGCTGGCCTCTCACTGAGATTAGCCTGAGAGGTGACAGGGACCAAATGGGCCCTGCCGTGGCCAGCCTGGGGCCGTCCCTCTGGCTGAAATCACAGGGTCACTCTCTCCCAAAGGCCGACTCCAGAGCATGGGGCTTGGATGCCCCCTCCAAACTAAATTAAAATTGGTTCATTCGAACCCAGACTCTGAGCTTTTCCCTTTCCCAGCACGGCAGCGGCTCCTCACTCAAGGTCGCCTGGCCCGTAGCGCTGCACCCACCCTGGGGTCATTCCCCATCCCGGTTGTGGACAAGGGTTCCGTCCAGGTGCTCTTGCCCTGCTCCAGAGGTACCACCCTGGCTGGCTGGTGTCGTCACCTCGGACGGTCTAAAACATAATCAGTGAGTGCAGAGGGGTGTGGTGAGCCCCTCTGGAAACCAGTGGGCCTGGGTGCTGGGCCCTAGTTCAGCATTGACCTTGGGGGATCCATTTTGTCTCTACCACGCTGGCTCCCTCCTGGAAGACTGCAGTACTTGGGGGCCCCCGCTTGCTTCTTGTAGACAGGAAGAAGAGGAAGACAGGTAGGGGAGACGCTATTGGAAGATAACCAGACACTCGCAAAAGACATTACTATCAGGAATAATGATAATAACAGCAGCACGCAAGATCCATCTATGAAAATGACTGTAACTGTATTTTTCTGCTCATCAACTTTAATGAAAAATACCCTCTCCGAGACATATTTCATTGTATCTGTGTTCATCAGGCCTCTGAACTTTTGACTTTCCCTTTCCACGAGACAGAAAACACATTTCTTCCCAGCCCACCTTTCAAAAAGGGGAGAAGATACTGGCTAGAATTTAATATTCAACGTTAAATCTCTTGTCATTTAACTACGCGGATGACATGAAAATCAGTGAATATTTTTTTGAGGAAAAAAGGCGTGTTTGTGCAAATGTTGACAGAGCAGCGATTCACTGACCAGGATGGAAGAGAGAAATAGCGTCTCTTAACTCCCCTCTCTGAGCTGGTCCTTCTAATTTTCACCTGCTGATGATCACACAAAGCTCAGGGAGGTTTGTTTCTGCCCGGGACAGAAATGAGTAAATGCCAGGGTGATGCCTGTGAACGCAGTCCTCTCTCAGCCTCAAAACGGTTTTTGCTTTTAGCTAATTCCCTCTCCATGTGACTCTTCCATTATTGACAGAGAACAGGGTTCATGTTCGCTCGTGACGTTAAACGAACACGTACATTTTTACTCAAGGAAAACTTGTCGTACCCAAAACTGATACCCAAAAAGTGTTTAGGAAATGCGTTTCGAGGATCTGATACGCTGCTGACAGTCAAGGTTAAGCCTCTATTGATGTCATCGAACTGACCCAGGCTTTGAATAGATCTGTGGAAACAAGGACTGGGAATTTGAGCTGTGGAGAAGGACTCTTTAACTCTTACTGTTTACTTGATGATTCGCCTCTGGGTTAAATTATACCTTTAGTACAAGTATTTTTGAAAAATATATATTTTCACGTCTTATCTTTGACAGTGATCCTCAACTTGGCTACAAACCAGATGCTGTAGTCGATTTTTTTTTTTTGAATGCCCACTTCAAGTCTCTTGCCTAAATGTATTCAGAATCAGTCCGAACTCACAATCCCCCTCAGGCACGTATGTTCTCTCAGGTTCTTTGAGTCCCTGATCTGTTATGATTTATGAGCTATCAGAATTGAGATTTTTAATGCTGATAGAGTCCTTACATCAAAATTACCCTTACATTGAAATTACTTGCCATTTTTTTCAAATAGGGCTAAATTATAAGAGCTATCATTATTGAAAAACCACAACTTGCTGTAATTATGCCTCCACTGGACTGAAAATGGAAAACATACACATAAAATTTTGCAGGGCACCAGGGGAGAAAAGAATGCTAACTGCCATCAGTTCCCCATGTTGATGGCCTCAGATTGCAACTTTCTCCTGAAGTGAATTTATGTCTGTGCCATGAAGATCTGGAGACCTCCTTATGGGCACGGAGCAGAGGTCTGGGCAGACCACCGGGTCACCTCTGGCAGCCTCCAAGCCACTTCAGTAAAGACTTTCAGGCTCTCCCAAGAGCCCTCTGCACGAGCTGTAGATAACTCACTGTTTCCTAACATGATCATTTATAGGAGATATTTTTCTGTTATTGCTGTAAACAAAAAAGATTGTTTAATAAACATGGGTTGTTATTTTTCCCATATGTTCCGCAACTGATTCAGAGCCATAAATAGACAACAAGAATGTTCCCTGTGATGTATAAATAGAGCAGGAACAGGACACGGCTGACAGCTTAGTCTGGTGCTAGCAAATTGCATTAATATGTGATTGAAAATATCTGAAAACTGGCCTGAATAATAATTAAAAGACATCCTCTATTTTTTTTTTATTAAAAAAGCCGGTCAGGATAAATTCAGCGTGAAATTCTATGAAAAAAGTTGCTCTCCTCAACCATAGCAAAAACCCAAATATCATTTTACAAAGTTTGCGTTGGTACACTGCAGTAATAGATGAAAATTTTA
Source organism: Sorex araneus (assembly GCF_027595985.1). Lineage (NCBI taxonomy): Eukaryota > Metazoa > Chordata > Mammalia > Eulipotyphla > Soricidae > Sorex > Sorex araneus. Next base: position 289,932,607 of record NC_073302.1, read on the forward strand.
AAATAACCTTTGTGTTTACTTTATTATAACCAATTATTTTCATTCATTCATTCCTGAAATCTTTCAGACATTTTCAAGATACTGTTTTCTCTGGTTCTATCAGCAAACTCATACTGACTTAATGCATTCTAACCCTAATGTTTAGAATGTCAAACCATTTTTCTTTCATGAAAAAAGTTTTATATATTAAGAGAAAAAAGTTGTTATTCAGCACTTAAATATTCAACTTTTGTTTTTTAAACGTGAAACAAGTTTGCCCACTTCAGTGTGCGTTTCCTTCTTGAAAAGCATTTTTAAAAAGTATCACTTGTATCACTTGTCATTCTGTTGATCTTCAATTTGCTCGAGCAGGCGCCAGTAACGTCTCCATTTGTCCCTGTCGAGTGCTAGTGTAGCCCAATGACATCTGCTCATTCTAGCAACAGAAAAAAACTTTAAAAAGTGGAACCTTAAAATGAGTCATCTCATCACCACCCAGCATAGTTGTTCTTATTTTTGATACAGAAGGCAGTGATAAAAAAATTTTTTTTCCTATGATATGCTATGCTTTCATCATGGTAAACCCAATCTAACTTTCATCATTTGTGAACCCAAGCTAACTCTTCAGGCCAGTTGAAAAATTGGCCAATGGAAAGTTCAAGCTCTTCCGTCCTACCTTTAACGAAGGCAGAGATGGAGCCAGACAACGGTGAGCTAGAGAGGGAGAGAGAGAATGTTGGTCAAAAGGAAAACTGTATGTGAATTTGGAGGAGTACCAGATTTCAGTAGAACAGGGGAATGTGCGGGCAAATGTAAGCAAATTAGAATCTCAGTAATCTGCACTTAGTAAAATGTAAATGCTTGGTAACTTGAAAACCCATGCTCTAAATCAAGGTCTTTTTCCTTCCCGGTCCCTTTGAGAGACATGTGGGAAAAAAACAAAGATTGAGTCAGTATTTATTAGTCTCACTTTCAAGGGTTCTTCCAGTTGTGCAGAATGAGAAGAATTAGAGTGAAAAGCATTTTCTTTTCTGAAGAACGCTTTCCTAAGAATAAACATCTCCCAAGTCCCCGTGACAGGATTTCCATGATGTTCTCTCATATGGTTGTCGCACGGTTTGGCAAAGGCAAGACATTTATGGATTTAACTTTGAGTAATAAGCAAAACAAGAAAGGGGGAAGGTTAATAAATTTCCGCAGGTCACACTCCCACAGTAAGTCTTGTTTATGATGGGGACGTTTTGTTCAGCTGACACTCGGTGGTGATGTTGTATAGTTTCATTCTAAATGAACCTTTTTCCTGTTATTTTCCCTTAACAGCCCACTTTTCCTGTAGGTCCCGCAATAGGGACAAATACGGCGATTAGCTTTGCTCCTTACTTAGCACCTGTAACCCCTGGAGTTGGGTTAGTGCCCACGGAAATTCTACCCACCACACCTGTCATTGTTCCCGGAAGTCCACCTGTCACTGTCCCGGGCTCAACTGCAACTCAGAAACTTCTCAGGACGGACAAACTGGAGGTACTTCCATTATGTTTGTGGCTCGACATGCGTTAGTGGTAGAAGTGTACTTAGATGTAAGTGAATGCTTGAGAGGTGCTAGTTCGGTCTCAAAAACAACCACGTGTATTGTATTTTCTCCCTCCCTCTCTTTCTCTCTCTCTCTCTCTCTCTCTCTCTCTCTCCCCCTCTCTCTCTCTCACACACACACTTCTCTCTCCTCTCTTTCCTTGTAACACTTTGCTTTGAATGCAAGTATAAAGGACATTCATCTGTGGGAATAGAATACGTTTAAAACAAACAAAAGTCAGTTGCATGGAATGTTTGTTCAGGGAAAAAAAAATATGTAACAACCAAGGGAACATGGAATCAATCATTAAAGAGACCATGGCAGTGGCCCCCAGAGGCCACCAGTACTGCCAAGCATTCATCTTTGCTGGAGCCTGGAAAGGTCTAGGAATGGATAGATCAGGACAGTGGGTCACAGTCAGTGACAGAGGTGGGAGTGAGAAGGGCTCATCCTTCAGTATTTTAAGAATGAATCCAGCTGCTCCATCCAGCTGCTCCGTCTTGTTGCCAAAGATCAGTCCTCCTGTTGTGAATAAGAAGGGGATGGAGGCTAGGCAAATTGGGTTATCAGTTGAGATATTTTCGGATTATTTTGGGGGGTGGGGAGGGGAGTTGGATGGACCATGCCTGGCAGAGCTCAGGATTTACTCCTGGGTCTGTGCTCAGGGCTAGGGATGCTGAACCACACGCATGGCACCCCTGTACTTTCTCAGCACCCGACTGAGGTATTTTCGCTAAGTTAAATTCGAGTACCAAATTCAGTTGTAAATATATAAACTTACAACAAGATCATTAGCGATGATCCAACACCACGAATCAATAAGAACTATGTTTTTATACCATGTTTTATTGAATAAAATTTCTCTCGGATCAATTAGAGGATTACTTCATTTTTCCTTACTCCTATCTTCTGGAAGATGTGTTAAGAATCTGATAGCTTTTTTCAGAGGGCTCTTTTAATTCCACTGTCGATTGATTCATCCACATGGTTAGTTAGGATGTGTGCTGTGCTTTATTTTGGCTTATTCCAGAACGTTCTTTTAATGTGCTTTTAAGTTCCCCTCCCCGCATCAATATTGAGGGGGAATAAACCACTGTTCCCTGAGATCAACTTCATTCTGGAATAGCTAGAGTTCCCCAGTTGGGGCAATAATAATAATAATAATAGCACTGTAGCACTGTCGTCCCCTTGTTCATCGATTTGTTCGAGCGGGCACCAGTAACGTCTCCATTATGAGACTTTTAACTGTTTTTAGCATATTGAATACGCCACAGGGAGCTTTCCGGGCTCTGCCGTGCGGGCGGGATACTCTCAGTAGCTTGCTGGTATCTCCAAGAGGGACGGAAATAATAATAATAATAATAATAATAATAATAATAATAATAATAAATCTGAAGAACTCCTGTTTGAGAATTTGTCTGCAAGAGTGTGTAGGGCTCCCCCTGCTGGATCCACAGGGCGTTACTGCACAGTACGTGACTGTGCTTCAGAAAACAAATGAAACCAGCGTCCTGGGGAACAAATCGTCCTTCCCAGCAGGACCGGGAGACAAAGACAGATGCAAAAGATGATTCATAGTGACTTTAGCAGAGCAGCTTTCGACTCATTTCCATCCAGGGATGAAGGCGGCTGCACCCAGCCCTGCCCCGGCCCTTGGCGAAGGGAGCCCACAGCCTGGCGCGGGGCCAGCGAGGGCCGAAGGCCTCCTCGGAATCTGTGGGAACATCTCAGTAATTTTCATCTCGTACATTTTATGAACTAAATATGGAGTGCTGGCTTCGAGCCACAGTATGAGGAAACAATTAACAAATTTGTGATTTATCTGTTTACTCTTCCAATTTGCTTGGCTCCCGGTGGGTGAAACTTCATTCCCCAAGTCCATTTGACCTTCTCAAAGGTTTGAAGGTCAGACCTGGGGCCTCTCTTATGACGTGGCTACGGATGCTGTGGGCCCCACAGAAACACGTCCACTCCGTTAGAGCCTTTGTGTAAGAAAAATAGAATTTAACTTATTATACTAAAAATTTTCATCCCCGTTTATGATATTTATAAAGAGGTCCCAAATATGTATCTGTTATGTGTTATTTTAGGTTCTTAAAAATTAATGCAGGATGAAGAAATCTCTTTTAAGTCCTAAGGAAAACATGTTATTCCGTACACTCCTGGTCTCCCATAATTCTCAGAGGATGGAACATTCTAGTGACTTGAGATTTCAGAATAGCTAAGGATTAAAGAATAAAAAAAGAACCCATAGATCAGGCTTTGAATTCTATCCCACTTTTCCTGCCATTTGTTTCTTTCCCCTATCTCTACCCACATTTCTCTCCTCCTTACCCTTCAGTTGTCATCCTTCTCGGCTGTCAGAAATAGCAAGCGAAAAGTTTGGGGATGTCTTTGATATCCTCGTTCCTCTGATTTGTACAAGTTATCTGTGTATCCCGGGGGGACCCAGGAGGAAGCGGGCGCCCTCAGGTTCCTCCCTCCTCCTCCTCTCGCTCTCACAGAACGCACCTGTCATCCCCACGCCCAGTTGTTTCTGGAGGTGTCTGCCTGTGGTCGGGAAGCCGAGTCTATAAGACACTCAGAAGCCTGTAGCGTCTTCGAGTGGGGAATCGGAGCCTGTGTAGATATGTGCATGAACATACATGTCTCTGGATAACCAAAATACATATGCGCAGATGCAAATTATACATGCATGTATCCGGGTGATGATTATTGTTTGTGCATATACCAGATTATTATGGAAACACTGGGAGATTATACAGGTGACCACCCAGGGGCAATGGAAAGTTTGTTGCGTGTGTGTGTGTGTGTGTATGTGTGTGTGTGTGTGTGTGAGAGAGAGAGAGAGAGAGAGAGAGAGAGAGAGAGAGAGAGAGAGAGACCACCCAGGGACAGTTGAAATTTTGTTGCTGGTGTGTGTGTAATGATTATTATTTGTGCATATAGCCAGATTATTATGAAAACAGTTGGAGATTATACATATGTGTGACCACCCAGGGACAGTGGAATCTTTATTGTTGGAGTGGGACGTGTGTGTCTGTGTGTGTCTGTCTGTGTGTGTGTCTGTGTGTGTGTGAGACCACCCAGGACCAGTGGAAACTTTGTTGCTGGTGTGTGTGTGAGTGTGTGTCTATCTGTGTGTATCACCCAGGACCAGTGGAAACTTTGTTGCTGGTGTGTGTGTGTGTGAGTGTGTCTGTGTGAGACCACCCAGGGCCAGTGGAAACTTTGTTGCTGGTGTGTGTGTGTGTGTGTGTGTGTGTGTGTCACCCAGGGCCAGTGGAAACTGTTGCTGGTGTGTGTGTGTCTGTGAGTGTGTGTGTCTGTGTGTGTCTGTGTGAGACCACCCAGGGCCAGTGGAAACTTTGTTGCTGGTGTGTGTCCTGTGTGTCACTCAGGGCCAGTGGAAACTTTGTTGCTAGTGTGTGTCTGTGTGTGTCACTCAGGGCCAGTGGAAACTTTGTTGCTGGTGTGTGTGGTGTGAGAATGAAGGCGAGAGGGAACCCCAGCCTCGGTTGCCCTGGGCTTGGGTCCGGCCGGGGTGGGGGCGCGGGGCTGCGGCCCCCCCTGCATCGCTGCCCCTGTGCTCCGTGTCCCGCAGGTCTGCAGGGAGTTCCAGCGAGGCAACTGTGCCCGCGGAGAGACCGACTGCCGCTTTGCACACCCCGCAGACAGCACCATGATCGACACAAACGACAACACCGTAACCGTTTGTATGGATTACATAAAGGGGCGTTGCATGAGGGAGAAATGCAAATATTTTCACCCTCCTGCACACTTGCAGGCCAAAATCAAAGCTGCGCAGCACCAAGCCAACCAAGCGGCGGTGGCCGCCCAGGCAGCCGCGGCCGCGGCCACTGTCATGGTAAGTGGGGCCAGCCCGCCGCGCGCCTTCCCGCGGGGCGCCCCCACGGCGGGGGGAGCCGGGCCCCCACACCCCGCCGACTAGGAAAGGCTGCTGACCCGCTGCTCCGCTGCCAAGTTCCCTTGTGGTTCTCCCCCTTTTTGTTTTGTTTTGTGGTTTTGTCCCTCCCCCACGCCCCCTCCTCCTCCTCCTCCTTCCCTTCTTCAGCACAATAAGTCAATCCCTGAGGTTCAGCAGAGGGACCCCCGGAGGCGCGTGCTGGGCGCCCCCTCCGGCTAGCAGGCAGCCCCCGGGTGGGGACATCCGGGGCTGGGGGGGGGGGAGAGGAAACAGGCTAAAGGCCCCTCCCCCCAGAGGGCGACAGGACCTACAGTTCACCTACCGCGGAGGGGTCCAAGCAACACCCACCCACGAGCCACGGGTGATAGTCAGGGGCGCCTTCAGGATCAGCCACCTCTTGCCTTCTCTCCTGTTTCTCACACACACACACACACAAACACACATACACAGAGACAGACAGAGAGACAGACACACACACACACAAACCCAGCAGTGAGGCAGGCCAAGCTTCCGGCTACACACACACACACACACAAACACACACACACCCAGACAGACAGACAGACACACACACATACACACACACACAAACCCAGCAGTGAGGCAGGCCAAGCTTCCGGCTACACACACACACACACACACACACACACACACACACACACACACACACACACACACACACACCCAGCAGTGAGGCAGGCCAGGAGACTTAAAGCTGACAGAAACGGGACCGTTGTTGGACCTGGGGCCCAGCCTTCCCTCTCCCCAGTCTCCGCACTGTCCCTTGCAGGCTGCCACCCTTTCACCATGTCACCGTGTTTGGATGTCTGGGAGGTTTTGATCGCTCTGGAATCTTCAGACACCTGTGGGCCGGGAAGTCACAGTCGGAACTTGAAACTCCCCCTCCCAGCCACACACAAGCACCGAGCGGTGCCCGCTGGCCCTCCCGCTCGGCCACACGCTAGAACCTGCCCCAGTTTAGAATCCCAGTTTCCTCCCGGAGGGTCTGGCCGTGGCCTGGCAGTGGCTTTTGAACTCTTGATTCCCTGTGCGTAGCCAGACTGGGAAGTGACCAGATGGGCAGTAGGAGTCTTGCATTCATTGTGTCTCAGTCCGAGGTCTCAGGATTTTCCTAGACCCGGGCCTCTAGGGTGGACACTGGACACTCCTTGATGCCTGCGAAGCACATCAGGAGACCTGCCGTGAGCAGGACACACCCGCTAGGCCAAGGGCTTCCAAGGGGGCAGCGAATAAAGGGCCAAGGTGGGCATGAAGCACTGGTGATGGACAGCTCAGACTTCCGGAATGAAAGGGAGAGTTGAAGACCCAGCCTCAGTGGTAGCTGCTCGAAGTGCAAGAGTGGCTGTGACCACCCAGCCTTTGTTTCCACCCCTGTCCCCAAAGACTTGGTCTGGCCCTAGCAGCAAGAACACTAGAGAAAGGCCCAGGGCTGGGCCCTCTGGGAGTGTGGACACGCTGACCTGCCCGTTCTTAAGTTCCTGCTCAGTTCTTGAGCACCAGGCCCCCCTTCACTGTTTCTAGAAGCTCTCACGTCCGTTGTTTCCACGTGATCTTCATCCCTCCAGTACTCCTGAGTATGAGGTCTTCTGTATCTGGGGCTGTACGCCCTTCCCCTGAGCGATGATAGAAAACAAACTCCCCCTTTTTTGTTTCCAAATAAAACACTGTCTTTCAAAACTATTATACAGTGTTTTTCAAAACCGATTATCCAACCCCCTTCTTTCTGTTTTCTAATAAAACAATGTTTTTCAAAGCTGAAGGGGAAAGGGAAAGGCAGGAAGAACCGAGAGGAAAAGAATGACTCCCAAGTTTATGAGAAGGGAAAGTTTACAAAGACCGCATGAGATCTTTTATCCGTTGTTCCAGTGTCGAGCCCATGAAATGACGGAACATTTCATGAAGATCTCATTCTACCAGAAGGAAAAAAAAAAAAAGAAGGATTTGTCACCTGTTTAAAGTCAACCCCAGGGGCTGGAGCCATAGCATAGGGGGTAGGGCGTTTGTCATACACGTGGCCAACCCGGGTTCAATTCCCAGCATCCCATATGGTCCCCTGAGCACTGCCAAGAGTAATTCCTGAGTGCAGAGCCAGGAGTAATCCCTGTGCATTGCTAGGTGTGACCCAAAAAAAAAAAATTCAACCCCAATATATCTTGGTAGGAGTGTTGACTGATAGTTGGGCAGAATGAAGGTATTTTCCTTTAGAACTAATAGAGATGCCACTGAGGCTCGTGATCAGTGGTTGCTGAGACAAAACCCCAACCCAAGTAGCGTAAGTGAACAAATTGCACGCGAGTCAATCTTGCCTCCTTCCGTCTGCTTCTAAGAGAGTAAAGGTGAAAGAGGTCCCCAGGGAGGCTGAACCCAAGATGGGAAACCCAGCAAACCTCTTTCCCTTCCCAAGGCAGATGGATTCCCTCTCCAAGACCAGCTTCTCCATACCTCACCGAGCATGGCTTGAGACAGCCGGAGACACACTTCCTTACGTCTTTGTCAAAAGAGAAGACAGTATGTCCCCTATCCGCTCCCGTTGGAAGGCCACACAGGGAAAGGTCATTTTGACGAATGTCTCTGTGGTCAGAGGAATAGGATCCCATGGTTGGCTGTGCCAGGGCACCATGGCCAGCTCACGCCATGGGCAATGAGAGAAGGTTCTGGAAATTTTGAGAAAATGAATCGCTACCCCCCAAAGACCCATTTGTGCAACCTTCCCTCAGTATTCACAGTGACCCATGGCTGGGCCCTGAATGTATCTCTGCATCGATCTTTTATCTCTCTGCTTCCTGAAAGTGCCTGTTGTGACAGGACAATCAATAACTATTTGAGGCGGGAACACTGCACCTCAGATGTCAAGGGCAGATGGCCTGGGATGGTGGCCGGAGGAGAGGGAAATGGCCCTGTACACAAGCCAGCCATTCGTCAGCCTTGTCTCTTTGAGTCCGGAGGGTTTTCTTCTCTGGGGTCTTCCCTAGATGTTCCCAGTAGACTCATGGAGATGCAGAACTTTAGGGGGAACGTGTAGCTGGTCCGTTACCATAGGTTCCTGGATTGTTTCACTACGCCCCGAGTTGGAGTTCTCCTACTTCAGGGAATCTTGCAGAGTAGTGAGAGGTAAAGGCTACCCAAAGGAATGGGGTTTGAGAACAAAAACAATTCCTCTGACAGCAGCACAGGACAATTGGGAAATTGGGAAATGTGTCCTGTCTTTTCCGCTAGAGACAGGCTCATTGGGAACCAGCATGGCTGCGTGTGGATCAAGTTTTGCTACTCAGTGCAGGGAAGGGAAAGCTGGTGTTTTCTTTACTCCTCTGAAAGAACAGATGAGGTGATGAGTTCAGTCACAAGATATTAATATGCCACCCACCTATGGGGTCCATAGCTAAAGGCGGAGAAGCCCTGGAGGGCAGTTGGCATTACTGTCTGGGGATCTTGCCTTCTTTTGATTAATTGGCCCCTGAAACTGAATTTAAGGCTTTTTATTCCCCGAGAGAGAGAGACAGAGAGACAGAAAGAGAGAAAGAGAGAGAGAGAGAGAGAGAGAGAGAGAGAGAGAGAGAAACTTATATTTTCCTCAAGGACCTTAAATTCTTTTATAAGAACACTTAAGAGAGAGGCATCCTTCTCACCAGAATTTTTCAAATGTGGAAATAAACCAGGCAGTGCTTCTCTTTGGTCTTTTAAGCATGGAGAATGTCTGCTCGCAAGCATGTGGTCCCCTTCTTCACATACATGTGAATGTGTGCATGCACATACACATTCATGCTAACGCATACACTCACACAAACCCTGGGGTAAAATAAGGAGCTGAGAATTTTGAAAAGGAAGCGGGACCAGCTGCCCTGAGCTAGCTAAGTTTCAGTGGTTCCAGAAAACACACCAGGATGGAGAAGACGCATCCTCCCCGTGTTCCCGCTTGGCTTCTGCCGGCAGGCGGGCAGCTCGTCGTGTTGGCTTCATGGTTTCCTGACCCTCATATCTGGTC